>NC_142078.1:1741154-2046432 GCF_059756535.1 Pantherophis guttatus
AAAGTGATCCTTTCTTTCTACATACATCTATTTTCACATACTTTAACTAAATCTTATTCAACACTTAATTTCCATCTTTCTTTATTTCGTCTACCCTATACTTTGATCTTCAACACTTTTTCCCCCTCTCCCCTTTATTCCTCTTTCTCATTTTTCTTATTTTCCAACCATTCATACCATCTACACCACACTTTGTAATATTCTGTTTCCTCTTTCTCCTTGAGTTCTTTTGTTAGTTTGTCTAGCTCTGCACATTCTAAAATTTTCCTAATTAAATCTTCTTCTGATGGTGGATTTTCCTTCTTCCAATTTTGCGCATATATGTGGGCTGCCGTCAATATATGTAGTATCAAATAATATATTTCCTTGGTATAATTTTCTATAGATATCCCCAATAAGAACTGCTCAGGTTCTCCCTTTATTGAATTCTGAGTTATTTCCTCTATCTACTTTTTAACTTTCGCCCAGAATTTCTTTGCCAGTGGGCAGGTCCTTGAATGAGTTTCTTGTATAGTGATTTTGAAAGTATCTATGGATTTTATTCTTCTCATACCATAGGAAGGCATGCCATCCTAATTGTAAATCATATCCTTCTAAATATAACAGTCTCTTGTGTCTAAGGGTCATCCATTCTTTTAACCGTTATCACACATGCTTGGTAACATGAAAACCTTGGTAGTACAGGGGTTTAAGGCACCCTGTTATTAAGCTGGTTATTAAGACCAGCTGCCTGCAATTACTGCAGGTTCGAATCTCGCCAAGGCTCAAGGTTGACTCAGCCTTCCATCCTTTCTAAGGTAGGTAAATTGAGGACCCAGTTGTGTGGGCAATAAGATGACTTTGTATAAATATACAAAAGGATGAAGGCTATTGCTGAGCACATTGTAAGCCGCCCTGAGTCTCCGGAGAAGGGCGGCATATAAATCAAATTTAAAAAAAAAAAAAACAATCTGGTAGTCCAAATCTTCCATTTTCTTTAGATTCTTGTAGCATTTTCAATTGTATTCTTGTGAATAAAAAAAGTGGGGGGGAAAGCAGTCTTCCGATACTTGAGGGGCTGCCACAGAGAGGAGGAAGGGGTCAAGCTATTCCCCAAAGCACCTGAAGGCCAGACAAGGAATAATGGATGGAAACTAAGCAAGGAGAGATTCACCCTGGAAATAAGGAGAAAATCAACCGATGGAAGAGAGGTTGCTTTCAGAAGTTGTGGGAGCTTCATCCCTGGAGGCTTTCAAGAAGAGACTGACAGAAACGGTGTAGGGTCTCCTGCTTGGGCCAGGGGTTGGACTAGATGACCTCCGAGGTCCCTTCCAACTCTGTTAATCCGCAAGATAGTTTAGTGCGTTATATTAGCTTCCTTCCTTCCAATCGGCTAGCCTAATTAAGGGGCGTGTGTGACTGCAGGCCCTGTACAGCCTTCACTCTCTTCCCTGGGCAAGCATCACAACAATCCTCCCGTGAAGGTTTCGGGACTTTGGAAAAAGTGCACAGAAGAGCAACCGAGATGATCAAAGGCCTGGAGACTAAACCATATGAAGATCGGCTGCAGGATTTGGGTCTGCTCAGTCTAAAGTGAAGAAGAATTAGGGGTGACAGGATAGCAGGATTCCCGTATCTGAGGGGCTGCCACAAAGAAGAGGAGGGGGTCAGGTTATTCTCCAAAGCACCTGAAGGCCAGACAAGAAACGATGGATGGAAGCTGATCATGAAGAGATTCAACCTGGAAATAAGGAGGAATTTTTCTGACAGTGAGAACAATCCACCCATGGAACAGAAGTTGCCTTCAGAAGTTGTGGCAGCTTCATCCCTGGAGGCTTTCAAGAGGAGACTGGACTGCCCTCGGTCAGAAATGGTGCAGGGTCTCCTGCTTGGGTGTGTGGGTTGGACTAGATGACCTACAAGGTCCCTTCCAACTCTGTTAATTTGAAAAATTAATCAGGCGACCGAAATCTGCTCCTTCGGTCCAAAGCAAACGGCCTCCCCAGTGCCCCCCCCACTTCTTTGCAGTTGTTGGTTTTGTGCCTCTGCCCAGCTTCAGGCTTCCCAACCGTTTCCAGCCAAAGAGAGGAGGCCAATCAGTAGCTGGGAATCTGAGCTTCTTGCGCAGGGAGCCTTCCAGCCAGCCCCTCTTCCAAAGCTCTCGACCAGCAAAGAGAGAGACCGGCTGAGCCGTGCCCAAATTGGCTTAAGCGTGGCCAGGTGACATGGCGGTTAATTGGACAGCTGGCTGCAGAGAGTTTCGAAGCCAGCGGGGAAAAAAATGTGGGCTTTGTGGTTGTGTGTTTCAGATGCTCAACTGGGCCCTTCAGTTTAGCCTGGTTTGCAAAATCAGGAATGGGGACCCGGGATTTTTGATCCCCTGAGAGTTGTACAGCCACCCACAAGTGCTTTTTCAGGAGGCAACTGGACTTTCTTGTTTTTTTTTCTTTTGAAGACATTTCGCTTCTCATCCAAGAAGCTTCTTCGGCTCTGACTGGATGGTGGGGAAGGGAAGGATTTATATTCCTTGCAGACAGCTGGTCCTTTGCATCCTTTTAGAGGGTCGTTGAAGCACTGGCACAACCCTGACCTGGAGGACTGAGAATCTCTACAGACTTTTAGCTGTACAATTTGGGATGAAGACTCTTGGAATGAGGTGGGAGTAGGAATGGATTTCCAGAGGGAAAAATGGCAGACCAGATAAACCAGGAGCACCACTCAGGTGACCCTGAGGACACAGATAAACCTCCAAGTGCTTCAACCACCCTCTAAGGACCAGCTGTCTGCAAGGAATATCAATCCTTCCCTTCCACACCATCCAGTCAGAGCTGAAGAAGCTTCTTGGATGAGAAGTGAAACGTCTTCAAAAGAAAAAACAAGAAAGTCCAGCTGCCTCCTGAAAAAGCACCTTTGGGACAACCAGGACCTGGATGACTGAGAAGCTCTACAGACTTTTAGCTATACAATTTGGGATGAACATCCTTGGAATGGGGTGGGAGTAGGAATGTTAATGCAACTAGGATTGAATTGGCTTTTTTGGCTGCTGCCACACACAGCTGGCTCCTATTTAGCTGGTTGTCCACTAAGACTCCAAGATCCCTCTCCCAGTTCCTGCTATTAAGCCTGGTTTCACCCAGTCTAAATGTGTCCTTTTGGTTTTTCTTGCCTAAGTGTACGGCTTTACCTGTCTCTACATTGAATTTGTTAGATTCGGAGGCTTGACAACTGGCTCATATTTATGACTGTTGCATTGTCCCAGGGTCACCTAATCCCCTTTTGCGAACTTCTGACAAGCAAAGTCCATGGGGAAGCCAGTTTCACTGAACAACTGGGTGACTCATTTAGCAACTGCAGTGGTTCCCTTAACAAATGTGGCCGGGTTAGGGTTAGTGTATAATTGATTATAAATGTAATAACAACAGCAAGGATTGTTTATGCACAAAATTTAAAAGCAGAGAATATACCATTGGCGGGAGAAGTGATTAAAAAAGTTTTAGATTGCGCAGAAATGAATAGATTAACTATGATGATAAAGGAAAGAGAAGATTCAGAATATTTTAAGGTATGGAATAAATTTTATTATTGGTTAGAAAAGAGATATAAATAAGTTTTAAAAGAGATTGAGGAAAAAAATAATTGTTGTAATTAGAATATTATACTCATGGAAAACTTTTGTAATGGACTTGGTGAGATTGAAGACAGAAGAAATAGAGAAGAGAAGAAATCTTTTTTTGTTGTTGTTCCTTTAATTTATATGCCGCCCTTCTCCGGAGACTCAGGGTGGCTTACATTGTGTTAAGCAATAGCCTTCATACTTTTGTATATACCTGCTTAGTAGGGCTTTCGGGGGCCCCCTAAGTGTTTTTTTTTTATACAAAGTCATCTTATTGCCCCCACAAACCGGGTCCTCATTTTACCTACCTTTGAAAGGATGGAAGGCTGAGTCAACCTTGAGCCTGGTGAGATTCGAACTTGCAGTAATTGCAAGCAGCAGATGTTAATAACAGTGCTTAGTCCACTGTACTACAGGCTCTTTGACGATAACACCGAAATGTCACATGGAAGAAATGAATGATGTACTAAATGTTTGTTTGTCTTAAAAAATAAAAAAAAAGTTTATTAAAAAAAAATAAACGTGGCAGGAAAAGTTGTAAAAATGGACCAAAAGATTAACAAATTTCTCCCTTAAGTCACCTAAATTCTGGATTCAGTTGTGATCTTAAGCCGAGGACTACCTATGTCAGAATGCCTGTTTGTTAACCTTGACTTGAGTCATTAGTAAATGAATTGTTTTTCAGGGAGCAGCTTAAGCGGTTTAAACAATATCCAGATACATTTTTGTCGCAAACTCAGCGTGAAAGTGCAGGGTTGTGCGATGTTACACAGCAGGAAGTTCCACTGGGTTCAGGAAAGGGGTTGGCAGCTCTCCCCAACTCCCCATCTCGTTCACACCTCATAATGAGCTTGGTTTGGTTATGAATTTGCTCTTGTATATAGCAAACGGTGGATTACGGCTTCGGATCAGGGTCCGTTATGGTTCATTCATTAAACCGTGGCTAAATCAACTTGGCCAAGCACGATGGGATAAACTATGGAATACCTTGGTAAATATACACACTGTAGCTGGCTTCTCTAACTCAAGCCCTACCTGAATGCAGAAGAGCAGGTGAGGTGGTTGTGCCACATCTATTGTGCCAGGCCTGTGGGTGCAACCTCGCCCCTCCCCCAAGATTTCCTTTGTTTATTTTTATTTATTTATTGGATTTTGTCAAACATAAACGAGAACAAGAATAAGAGGAAAAAAATACAATGACAAGGACGATAAGCACCTTAGTGCACGTCGTCGCCTCTACTGACCACTTAAGTATGGTGTAAGGTCCACGGAAGTCAATTTGTGACTGAAACTGTGAAAATTTGTAGCTGAAACAACTGAATCAGGGAGCGCTTTGACAGCTCTATTACAGAAACCATATTTTTAACAGTCATGTTTAGAACGATTTACACTGAGTTTAAAGCGGTTATTTGCGTGTGTATTATTGCGATCAAAACAGAAAAAAGGTGTTTACTTTGTATGCATTCTTTAACTACATTAAGCCTCGCTTAGGGCTGGCAGTACCTTTTTTTGTGTTTCCTGCCTTAAAATGCTATCATTTCAACCCTCTGAAAGTGGAAAGCGTGCCAAAGACCTCTAAAAAAGAGGTTGGGAATACACACACACGCATGGCTGGCTGGGGTCAGCCATGACATCCACACGATTTTAATTGCCAAGTGAGATGGTGACCTAGCTTATTATAGGTAGTCCTTGACTTATGACCATAATTGAGCCCAAAATTTGTGTTGCTAAGTGAGATATTTGTTGTGTTTTCACCAGTAGTGGGTATCAGCCTCCATCTTTACTGCTTTGGGTGCCATAGTAACGGGAGGGGGTAGAGCTAGATAGCATGGGGGTGGGGGGAAGCGTGCTGGAGGAAACGAAACCGATAGTTAAGCCACCGGACTGTATCTTTGAAGCTGCCGTCGGGCATTTCAACGGCCGTGGCATTCCTGATTGATGACGCTGCCAGACGTGTGCTTCCACCTGACCCCTGGGAGACCTTTGGATTGGATGATTTACGGTGGACAGTGGGAGGGAATGCTTTCTATATGCAATTTTCACGCGCATTGCCTTAGATTCTGCTTTCCTTTGGTTGCGTTCACTTCATTTTCTAGTAAAAGTACCTTACTCTATAAACAATGGAGTTTGGGTCATTCTTTCCTGGACTTTGAAGGAAGCACACCTGACATTAAGCAGAATCTAAGGCAATTAGGGTTAATAGGCTCCACCCAGGGGTTAAGCTCCGCCCACCACCCCCAGACAAATGGGGCTTGTGAGAGAACCAATGCCGTGTTAGAACAGTACCTGAGATGTTACATAAATTACCAGCAAGATAACTGGGTGGACTTATTGCCATTTGCGGAGGTGGCGTATAATAACTCTATACATAGCAGCACCGGTTTCACTCCATTTAAGGTGGCCTCTGGCCAAGAGTTTGTGCCAATCCCAGAGCTACCACAGGATAACCCACAGGACCCCTCTTTAATTGAGTGGATCGAACAACTACGGGGTACTTGGGCAGTAACTCGAAAAGCTTTAGATGACGCACACCGAGCACATAAAGCCCAAGCTGACAAAAAAAGATGCCCAGCACACGTTTACAAAGTGGGTGATTAAAAAAAGCTCGATCCAAAGTATGTGGGGCCTTTCCCAATCACTAGACTCATCAACCCAGTCACAGTTGAATTGGAATTGCCAAAAAATTTGAGACGAATCCACCCTGTGTTTCATGTTAGCTTACTGAAACTGGAACATTTGTCCCCTTTGCATCCGAACAAGGACTCTCCTCCGGTCCCCATACTGATAGAAGGGGAACAACATTTTGAAGTTAAGGAAATCTTGGATTCTAGGAAGCATCACGGTAAAGTGCAGTATTTGGTGGCCTGGAAGCATTTTTCATTATCTCAAGCTGAATGGATGAATAAACGTGATGTCCAGGCACCAAGAAAGTTCAGTTGTTTCACACCAAATATCCTGATAAACCCTAATTTCTGTGTTGTGTTGTTTTCTCTTTCCCTATTTAGGACTAACATCTCTTCTGCAGAGGGGCCGAATGTCAGCCTCCGCCTTTACTGCTTTGGCTGCCATAGTAACGGGAGGGGGGAGAGCTAGGTAGCATGGGGGGTAGGGAAGCATGCTGGAGGAAACGAAACCGATAGTTAAGCCACCGGACTGTATCCTTGAAGCTGCCATCGGGCCAACAGTCATGGCATTCCTGATTGAGGACGCTGCCAGATGTGTGCTTCCACCTGACCCTCGGGAGACCTTTGGATTGGATGATTTACGGTGGACAGTGGGAGGGGATGCTTTCTATATGCAATTTTCACGCGCATTGCCTTAGATTCTGCTTTCCTTTGGTTGCATTCACTTCATCTTCTAGTAAAAGTACCTTTCTCTATAAACAATGGAGTTTGGGTCATTCTTTCCTGGACTTTGAAGGAAGCACACCTGACAGTGGGCTTCAAAATATTTTACTACCAGTTCTGTGGGTGTGGCTTGGTGGGCGTGGCATGGCTTGGTGGGCATGGCTTGGTGGGCATGGTAGGGGAAGGATACTGCAAAATCCGCATTTCCTCCCGATCAGCTGGGACTCGGGAGGCAGAGAATAGATGGGGGCGGGGCCAGTCAGAAGTGGTATTTACCGGTTCTCCGAACTACTCAAAATTTCTGCAACCAGTTCTCCAGAACTGGTCAGAATCTGCTGAAACCCACCTCTGCTTTTATTTATTTATTTATTTATTTATTTTATTTATTTTATTAAATTTCTATACCGCCCTTCTCCCGAAGGACTCAGGGCGGTGAACAGCCAGAAGATAAAACACAGAGATACAAAATTTAAAATAGATTAAAACGGATTAAATAATTTGGCTGAATTTTAAAATACCACATAATTTAAATTTAAAAAAGGAGAAGATTTAGGCCAGGCCAGCTTGATGAAATAAAAACGTTTTAAGCGCGCGACGGAAGGTGCAAAGATCCGGGATCCTCTGTATCTCCGGGGGGAGCTCGTTCCAGATCGTAGGTGCGCCCACAGAGAAGGCTCTCCCCCTAGGGGCTGCCAGTCGACATTGTTTGGCTGACGGCACCCGGAGGAGCCCCTCTCTATGGGAGCGTACCGGTCGGTGGGAGGCTATTGGTGGTAGCAGGCGGTCCCGTAGATAACCAGGTCCTAAGCCATGGAGCGCTTTAAAGGTGGTAACCAGAACCTTGAAGCGCACTTGGAAGACCACCGGGAGCCAGTGCAGCTCACGCAGGAGAGGTCTTACATGGGAGCTCCACGTTGCTCCCATAACCACCCACGCGGCCGCACTCTGCGCCAGTTGGAGCCTCCGAGTGCACCTCAAGGGAAGCCCCATGTAGAGAGCGTTACAATAGTCCAGACGAGAGGTGACGAGGGCATGAGTGACCGTGTGTAGGGAGTCCCAATCTAGAAAGGGACGCAACTGGTGGATCAGGCGAACCTGATGAAAAATCCTCCCGGTCACGGCCGTCAAGTGCTCTTCTAAAGACAGCCGTGAATCCAGGAGGACGCCCAAGTTGCGACTCCTTTCTGTGGGGGCCAATGATTCGCCCCCAATAGTCAGCGATGGCACCAGCTGACTATATCGGGACATCGGAAAGCACAGCCACTCGGTCTTGGATGGGTTGAGCCTGAGCCTGTTTCTCCCCATCCAGATCCGTACGGCCTCCAGGCACCAGGACATCACTTCAAGGGCATTGTTGGGGTGGTCCGGGGTGGAGATGTAAGCTGGGTGTCGTCAGCGTACTGATGGTACTTCACCCTGAAACCACGGATGATCTCGCCCAGCGGCTTTACATAAATGTTGAACAAAAGGGGCGAGAGGACCGATCCCTGCAGCACCCCACATATGAGGGGCCTCGGGGTCGACCTCTGTCCCCCTGTCAACACCGACTGCGACCGGTCAGAGAGAAAGGAGGAGAACCACCGTAGTACGGTGCCTCCCACCCCCAACTCTTCCAACCAGTGCAGCATGATACCATGGTCGATGGTATCAAAAGCCGCTGAGAGATCTAACAGGACCAAGACAGAGGAGCAACCCCTGTCCCGAGCCCTCCAGAGATAATCAACCAACACGACCAATGCCATTTCCGTGCTGTACCCAACTGGAACGGATCTAGATACGACGTTTCATCCAGGTACTGGGGAAGCTGTCGCGCAACCCCACTCTCAACAACCTTCGCAACAAAGCGAAGGTTGGAGACTGGACGATAATTAGCCAATACTGCCGGGTCCAGGGAAGGCTTCTTGAGGAGAGGCCTCACCACTGCCTCCTTCAAGGCGGCAGGGAAGGTACCCTCACCCAATGAAGCATTCACCAGCCTCGCGTCACCTCCCGGGAAGCCAGTACTAACCAGGAGGGACACGGGTCCAACAAACATGTGGTCGCGTTCAGTCTACCCAAAATCCTGTCCACGTCATCTGGGGTCACAGGATCAAACTCGTCCCAGATAACATTCTCAAGACCTGCCTCCATCACCCTCGCTGGACCTACCCAGTCAGAGTCCAGATCGTCCCGAATCTGAGTGATTTTGTCATGCAGATATTGAACAAAGTCCTCGGCTCTTCCCTCCAAGGGGTCCTCCCGCACTTCCTGGTGGAGCAGGGAGCGGGTCACCCTAAACAGGGCGGACGGGCGATTATCTGATGACGCAATAAGAGCAGCAAAATGGGTACATTTTGCTGCTTTTATCGCCACTAGGTAATTCTTAATATGAGATCTTACCAGTGTCCGGTCAGATTCAGAAAGACTAGCCCTCCAACTACTCTCTAGGCGTCTTTTCCGGCGCTTCATCTCCCTCAGCTCCTCGGTAAACCAAGGAGCCAGGTGAGAACAGCGCCGGGTCAGAGGCCGCAAAGGCACGACTCGATCCAGAGCTCCAGCGGCCACCCTATCCCAGGCGGCCACTAGGTCTCCAGTCGAGACGTGTGTTTTGACCCATTTTACAAATTTTTACTACCAGTTGTTGCGAACCAGTGCGAACCGGGAGCAACCCACCACTGCTGCAATGGTTGTAAGTATGAATCAATTGCCAAGCATCTCAATTTTGATCACATTACCATGGGAATGCTGCAACAGTCCTAAGTGTGAAAAAATGGTTGTAACTCCCTTTTTTCAGTGCTGTCGTAACTTTGAACAGTCATTAAATGAACTGTTGTAAGTCGAGGACTACCTGCAAACCACTCCATAATGCTTTTACAGCACTCTCTGAGTGGTTTACAGAGTCAGCATATCGCCCCCAACAATCCGGGTCCTCATTTTACCAACCTTGGAAGGATGGAAAGGCCGAGTCAAGCTTGAGCCTATTAGGATCGAACTCCTGGCTGCAGGCAGAGATAGCCTGCAATAATCCATTCTAATCACTGCACAGGAAGGAAGGGAGGATAAAGGAAAGAAGAAAGAAAGAAAGAAAGGAAGGAAGGAAGGAAGAATGGATGGATGGATGGATACAGGAAGGAAGGAAAGAAGGAAGGAAGGATACAGGAAGGAAGGAGGGAGGGAGGAGGAAGGAAGGAAAGAAGGAAGGAAGGATACAGGAAGGAAGGGAGGAAGGAAGGGAGGGAGGAAGGAAGGAAGGATACAGGAAGGGAGGAGGGAGGGAGGGAGGGTGGGAGGAAGGGAGGAAGGAAGGAGAGAAGGAAGGAAGGATACAGGAAGGAAGGGAGGAAGGAAGGAAGGGAGGGAGGAAGGAAGGAAGGATACAGGGAGGGAGGACTGAAGGAAAGAAGGAAGGAAGGAAGGAAGGAAGGAAGGAAGGAAGGAAGGAAGGAAGGAAGGAAGGAAGGAAGGACAAAGTTGGGAGGGACCTTGAAGGTCTTCTAGTCCAACCCCCTGCTCAAGCAGGAGACCCTATTCCACTTCAGACAGCTATCCAGTCTCTTCTTGAAAGCCTCCAGGGATGGAGCACCCACCAACTTCTGAAGGCAACTTCTGTTCCACCGATTCATTCTTCCCACTCTCAGGAAATTTCTCCTTGCTTCACGACTGGATCTCTTTTCAGTTAGGGCTTCCTTTGCTTGACGTTCTCCTGCGCTGCTGAGGACCGCTGTGAATTTGAAACCCGGCCTAGGAGGCGCCCCCTCCAGGGCTTGCCAAGAGGGCCTTTTCCAACAGCTTTCCAGTGGCACCTTCTCCGGAGCTCCATCCTCTGCTTCAGAGGCGGTACATCTTTTGGAAAAGAGCTGGGCGGGGCCCTTGTCGTCACCTCTTCTCTGCCTGGGGAAGGGAGCCGTTCGAAAGGAAGGGTGGGAGATCTTCCATGCCGTAGCCTTTCCTTAGGCCCTTGGACGGTGCAACCTCCGGTGCGCTCCACACCTTTCCACAAAGCCGGGCAGGAAGGGCTGATTTGGTTGTTTTGGAAGAGAAGGCAGCCACTTTTTCCACGCCACAGACTGACCTCATACTATCGAAAACAACAACAATTATGCCGCAGTAAAGGGCCCGGGCCGTGCATCCAAGGCTCAGTCAGGAGAGCACCATGGAGGAAGACGCTGTAAGCCAATGCAAATCTAGGCTGCCCTAACAGAGGGATCGAATCAGGGGTGGGCTTCAAAAATTTTAGCAAGGGGTTCTCTGCCCGGTTGCTGGGTGGGCGTGGCCACGGTGGGCGTGGCCTAGTCAGCCTCCTGCACTACAGCAGGGGGTGGGGGGCGTTTTTGCCCTCCCCAGGCTCTAGAGGCTTCCGCTGCCTTGGTGGTGCAGCGGACTAAAGTGCTGTTAAGTAGCACCAGCTGCCTGCAATTACTGCAAGTTCAAATCTCACCAGGCTCAAGGCTGACTCAGCCTTCCAGCCTTCTGAGGTAGGTAAAATGAGGACCCGGTTTGTGGGGGCAATAACCTGACTTTGTATAAAAAAAAGAACACCGCTTTGGGGGGGGCCGAAAGCCCTACTAAGCAGGTATATACAAAAGTATGAAGGCTATTGCTTAACACATTGTAAACTGCCCTGAGTCTCTGGAGGAGGGTGGCATATAAATTGAACCAATAAAATAAATAAATAAAAACGGCCTCCCCAGGCTCCCGAGGCCCTCTAGAGGCCCTACCTATCTTCCGCTAGGCCCGTTTTTTTGCCCTCCCTGAGCCTCCGCGTGTGCCCTGCACTTACTTGCATCCAAAATGGGCTGCGTGGGGACTCCTGGGAGGGGCGGAGCAGGGTGGGAGGGCCCAGCCAGGAGTTGGATTTGGGGGTTCTCAGAACTGCACAGAACCTTAGCTAGAGGTTCTCCCGAACCCCAGCAGCCCACCCCTAGATCGAATCAAGATAAAGTGAAGTCTATGGAGATTTTCCGTCATCCAGGTTACGGTCGTCCCAAAGGGGCTTTCGTTCAAAAGGCCACTGGATTTTCTTGTTTTTCTTTGAAACCGTTTCGCTTCTCATCCAGGAAGCTTCTTCAGAGCTGAAGTTCCGTGTACTTTTGGCATTGAGTCATGCCGGCCACATGACCACGGAGACGTCTTCGGACAGCGCTGGCTCTTTGGCTTTGAAACGGAGATGAGCACCGCCCCCTAGAGTCGGGAACGACTAGCACGTATGTGCGAGGGGAACCTTTACCTTTAATGGCAGTCTTTCAATAGATGAGAGGCTGCCCCAAAGAAGAGGGAGTCAAGCTATCCTCCAAAGAGGGCAGAACAAGAAGCCACGGATGGAAGCTAATCAAGGAGAGAAGCAACCTAGAACTAACCAGTTCAGTTGCCTCCTGAAAAAGCACCTTTGGGATAACCATGATCTGAATGACTGAGAATCTCCATAGACTTCTTTCAACCTAGAACTAAAGAGGGATTTCTCAACAGTGAGGACAATTAATCAGTGGAAACAGCTGGCCTCCAGAAGCTGTGGGTGCTCCACCACTGGAGGTTTTGAACTGAGTTTGTCTGAAATGGTATAGGGTCTCCTCCTTGAGGAGGAGGGGTTGGACTAGAAGATCTTCACGGTCCCGTCCAACTTTGTCCTTCCTTCCTTCCTTCCTTCCTTCCTTCCTTCCTTCCTTCCTTCCTTCCTTCCTTCCTCCCTCCCTCCCTCCCTCCCTCCCTTCCTGTCTGCCTTCTTTTCTTCTTTTCTTCCTTTCTTCCTGTATCCATCCTTCCTTCCTTCCTTTTTTCCTTTTTTCCTTCCTTCCTTCCTTTTTTTTAAAATTTGATTTATATGCCGCTCTGAGTCTCCAGAGAAGACTCAATGCATTAAGCAATAGCCTTCATACTTTTGTATATTTTATACAAAGTCAGCTTATTGCCCCCACAATCCGGGTCCTCATTTTACCTACCTTAGAAAGGATGGAAGGCTGAGTCAACCTTGAGCCTGGTGGGATTTGAACTTGCAGTAATTGCAGGCAGCTGATGTTAATAACAGTGCTTTAGTCTGCTGCGCTACCACGGCTCTGTAGCGCAGCAGAGCAACATTCCTTCCTGTATCCATCCTTCCTTCCTTCCTTCCTTTTTTCCTTCTCTCCTTCTTTCCTTCTTTCTTTCCTTTTTTCCTTCCTTCCTGTATCCATCCTTCCTTCTTTCCTTCCTTCCTTCCTTCCTTCCTTCCTTCCTTCCTTCCTTCCTTCCTTCCTTCCTTCCTTCCTTCCTTCCCTTCCTTCCTTCCTTCCTTCCTTCCATAGTGTGCACTGGTTAGAATGCATTATTGCAGGCTATCTCTGCCTGCAGCCAGTAGTTCGAACCTAATAGGCTCAAGGTTGACTCGGCCTTTCCATCCTTCCAAGGTTGGTAAATGGGGACCCGGATCGTTGGCGGTGATAGGCTGACTCTGTAAACCACTCAGAGAGTGCTGTAAAAGCATTATGGAGTGGTATGCAGTTAATCCTCAACTTACAACAGTTTGTTTAGTGACTGTTCAAAGTTATGAAGGCACTGAAAAAAGGGACTTACGACCATTTTTTCACCCTTAGGACTGTTGCAGTATCCCCATGGTCAATTGATTCATACATATGACAGTTGCAGTGTCCCGGGGTTATGCCATCCCCTTTTGCGACCTTCTCACCAGCCAAGTCAATGGGGAAGCCAGATTCACTTAACAACTGGATTACTAACTTAACAACTGCAGTGATTCACTTAACAGCTGTGGCAAGAACGGCCGTAAAACAGGGCAAAACTCACTTAACCGATGTCTCACTTAATAACGGGAATGTTGAGCTCAATTCTGGTCATAAGTCGAGGACTACCTCTATATGCGTAGGTGCTCTTGCCCTTATGGAATGGGAAAGCCAGGTGGCCCTGTGATCATCGTAGGCTCCACCAAGGACGTGGCTGGTCACTTCATTCGGCAGCTGTGGCGAATTCTTCTTGGTGGTTCCCCATAGCCAAGCTTGGCGGCCAATCTCTAGCTAACTTGGGCTGCTGCCCAGAGCTTCACCTCCCTCCTCGCCTCCAAGGCAGCTGACAAAGAGGGGATTATTCTCCCTTTCTTCTCCCAGGGAGGGGACAGAATCCAGCAGCCCAACAGGAGCTCAGGGTGGAGGGCGGTAGACTATCGTGACCCCTCAGCTGCCTCTCAGTCTCGGAGAGTCCGAACTTGGCCCTGTGGTTGGTGCTCAATCCAGCTCGGATTGTTCAGGCTGGAAGGCTCCCTCCACAAAGGGGACTGCCAGGGACGTCCTCTCTGGAAGTCCTCTCTCTACATGGGGCTCCCCTTGAGGAGCACTCGGAGGCTCCAACTGGTGCAGAATGCGGCCGCGCGGGGGATTATGGGAGCGAGGGGGCACTCCCATGTGACGCCTCTCCTGCGTGAGCTGCATTGGCTTCCAGTTGTCTTCCGGGTGCGCTTCAAGGTTTTGGTCACCACCTTTAAAGTGCTCCATGGCATAGGACCTGGGTACTTGCGGGACCGCCTTCTGCCGCCGATAGCCTCCCACCGACCAGTACGCTCCCACAGAGAGGGACTCCTCAGGGTGCCGTCAGCCAGGCAATGTCAGCTGGCGACCCCCAGGGGGAGGGCCTTCTCTGTGGCAGCCCCCGCCCTCTGGAACGATTTGCCCCCAGAGATATGAAGGATATCAGACCTCCGGATCTTTCGCCGTGCCCTGAAAACTTTTCTTTTTCATCAAGCAGGGCTGGCGTGAAACCCCTCCCCCCTTTTTAGTCTTTTTTTAGTTTTTTAGTTTTTAAATCGTCATTGGGTTTTAATTGAATTGTTTTAAATTGGGCCAGTTATGTAATTCTTTTAATAATTTTAAATTTTGTATTGGCATGTGTTTTAGTTCTGGCTGTGCACTGCCCTGAGTCCCCTAGGAGAAGGGCGGTATACAAATTTAAATAAATAAATAAATAAATAAATAAGTGATGGAAGGGAAACCAACCAACCCTTCTCAGCAACTCAACCAACTTCATGACATCTCAACGTCCTTCAAGTTGCTCAGGAAGGCCACGTCCTAAGCAGATGCTGTGCGTAGAGCATCCTCAGAAGACAAGAGAGGGGCAGAGTATAACAACATCAGAAAAACTTGATAAGCAAAGTGTCTATTTAATATGGCATGACTTAACAACAGCGAGGATTCTATTTGCACAATATTGGAAAAATGAAGAAACACCACGAGACGGAGAGATAATCGGGAAAATACTAGACTGGGCAGAAATGGAAAGGCTTAAGCTTTAGATTAAACCGAAAGAAGACACAGAATAGTATCAGACGTGGACTTTATATTCCTACCAGTGGTTGGAAAAAAAGAGGTGGAGATTAAGAATGTAATCTGTATTGTTAAGCAAATTAAATAACCCAGGCAACACGATGTTTATTAAGCATGAACAAAGTGTAAACAACAGAAAATCAATAAAATCCTAGATGCAGGGCGAGTCCTTTTGTCTGGCACACCCCAAAAGGGCATTGTGCATTTCTGTGCTTGGCACCCAGGCCATTTCCGCCACGTTCTGAATGATGCCCCTGATTTCCTTTCGTTCTGCTTCACGGTGGAACTGGATCAGGGCCCACTTTGGGAGCAAAAGGCCCCTGTGCCAATCTCGTTCATTGGGCAAGGCCAGACTCTCCGTGTCTTCCTCCTGCAGCTGTCCTCCAGAAGGCTCGGACCATGACTTCCAGAAATCTGCATCTGTGCTTTTTCAACTCATCATTCACACAACACACTAAATCCAGATTCACTGTTGTGTGCCCATAACATGCAGTGCCGAAGTCAGGGGACCGTATAATTCTTTGGCATTGCTCTGCTTAGCCAAGCTGGGGAAACCCAGGGCTTCCAAAACATAATTTCAACCTTTCTCTTGGCCAACCTGCTGTTACTCCAGTCTCTATTTGTTCCTCCGATAAAATGCTGGGCCCATAAACAGGAAAGGAATCTGGGGTTTAAGGCTGATCTGGGGCCTGGCGCATACTGTGGACTCTGCCTGCGCCCTGAAATGCCCGGTCAAAACCTGGCATCACCTTCCTAACCCTTTGGCCCCACAGGAGGCTGACTAGCTTTCAATCCACCCGAGAGTCCTGGGTGGCCAGTTTTAATATTCCTGACTGTAGGAGAGGGGAGGGACATGGGAAAAGTAAAAGGGCCACCCAGATAGAGGCCGGAAACCAGGGTTTGTGCCTCGGTTTCCCATGTGCTGCTGAATCGGCCCATCTCAAACTGCCTCAGTTCCCCCATTGTGGCCCCTCTCCCATTATCCCCAGCCCCCAGACTCCAAAAACATGGACTCCACAAAGGTTGCTTAGGCCCTGGCCAGGTGGGGCTCCCCCGGCCCAGCTCCCCTCTCTCTTTCCTTCTCCAGAGCCTTGTTTGCAAGCCCATTAAGGCTTCTGGAGGGCAAATATTCTCTCCGTGCGGAATCTGCCCAGACTTATCCCGGCAGCAGTGTGGAACCCGAGCGAGAGCAAGGTTCCCACCGAGGCGCTTCCAAGTCGTGGCTGGAGGTGCTGCGTTCCTGGAGTGAGTGAGTGAGTAAACAGGTGGCACCCCGGGCACCTGCCGGGCTTCAGCAGCTCCATCGGGAGTCTCAACACGCGCTGGATAGCCCCGGGGCTGAGTTGGCAAGGGGTGGCGGAGGCGGGGCGGAAGCCGGGGCTGGTGTCAGCCACTTGACGGCCTGAATCACTCCAAAGGCTGCCCCGAGCACCAAACCCCAACAGGATGGGCGTTTTGGCAGCAGCTCCCAGGCGGCCCTGCCGCTCACCAGAAATAAATGTGTAAATTGCAGGCCTGCGCCCGCAGCTGCAAGAAAAGCAATGAGGATCTCTGAAGCCGAGAGTCATGGTGGCACAGCCTAGGTCGATGGGCACTGCCCTCCCATGCAAACCCAGGCCCTGGAGAGGTAGGATTTGGGCATCAAACAGCACGTATGCCAGGCAAGTTTCCCGCGTGGGGGAGAAGGCCCAAACCCTTGCATGTTGGGGGGCACACCTCTGCCCTTTCTGCTGTGTGGGGGGCACTGGAGCCTTTCCCCCTTCACTGAGTTGGCAGAAGACTCCCCTGGCTGGACAAGAGCTTGCTTGGGCCAGGGCTCGGTGCCCGTGGGGTAGAGTCCCTTGAGCCTGGAGGGAGATTTGCTGAAGTGGCTACGGTTGCTGGGATGACGGTTCAGCATCCTCAGAATCGGGTCTGCGTTCAACCCCAACCCACACTCCCATCCCCCTCCCACGTGAGAGGAATAGAGCCTGCATGGAAGAGAGGTCACAACTCAATCCCACCCCCCACCCCCAATAATCCTCTTCCAGTTCTCCTGGCTTTGGTTCCTTCGCCTGAAAAGATGCCCAGATGCCTCCAGGGAGAGAAAACGAGGAGGTTGCTAGCTGGCATTTTATGGGTTTTAGGATGATTTGGTCCCCTCCAGATGGGAAGGGGGAGGACTACAACGCCCATCATTCCCAACCAGTCTGGCAAAACTCTGAGCCTCTTCATCCACACCAGCAAGTGTGTGTGTGTGTGTGGAGGGGTGGCAATTAATGTGCCCAGTGCTTGAGTCACTGAACAGGGAAGACGTGACGAGCTGTGCCTCGTGAAATAAGCAAACCCTCAGGTTTTCCTCTAATGGTTGATTCGCACAACAGCCAAAGACAGAATCCCTGAAGACCTACAAGAACAGCCGACATATTCCTTTGGCCCCTGAGAGTTTCTTTGCTGACAGACCCTGAAACCTGCCTCGAACCCAAGTGAGGAGGAAGCAGGGCTCTTGTTTTTTTGTTTTTTTCTTTCAATGAAAACAATGAGGCTCAATTCATTGTTTCGGGACAATGGCCAGTTCTGCAAAGCATTGACCTCCCAGCTTTGAGAAATGCCCCCTCCCCCAAGCCCCTTCCATTTTTTTTTTCAGATTAACAGAGTTGGAAGGGACCTTGTAGGCAGGGGTGAAACGCTACCGGTTCAGGCCAGTTTGGCCAAACCGGTAGTAAAAAAATGTAAAAAAAAAAAGTTCCGACGATCAGCTGAGTGACGCGCAATCATCGGAACTTTATTAACATTTTTTTACTACCGGTTCTTCGGAATCAGTAGTTAAAAATGCTTTAAAAGGTTAAAAAAAAAAAGTTCTGATGATCACGCATTGCTCAGCTGATTGTCGGGGCTTTGTTTTTTCACTTTTTAGCTATTTTTTTATTACCGGTTCGAGCGAATAGGTAGTAAAAAAATGCTTTAAAAAAGTAAAAAAAAAAAAGAAGCTCCGACGATCACAGCTGTGCTGCTCGATCCTTAGAACCTTTTTTTTACTTTTTTAAAGCATTTTTTACTACCTATTCACCCGAGCCGATAGTAAAAAATGCTTTAAAAACGTTTTTAGAAATGTTTCCATGCATGCCACAGCTGATCACACACCCCCAGCATTGTTCTACTTACCTTCCCAAGCCTCCTTTTGGCGCGCACTGCACATGTGTGCACACATTGAGAATTTGGCACATGGCGCGCATGCGTGGCCAACAAATTGGTAGTAAATTGGTTCAGATTTTACCACAGCTTGTAGGTCATCTAGTCCAACCCCTCGCCCAAGCAGGAGACCCTGGATCAGTTTCCATCCATTATTCCTTGTCTGGCCTTCGGGTCCCTTGGAGAATAGCTTGACCCCCTTCCTCCTCTCTGTGGCAGCCCCTCAAATATTGGAAGACTGCTCTCCTGTCTCCCCAGTCCTTCTCTTCACTAGACTAGCCAGGCCCAGTTCCTGCAACCGTTCATTGTATGTTTTAGCCTCCAGTCCCCTCATCATCCTGCTTGCTCTTCTCTGCACTTTTTCTAGAGTCTCAACATCTTTTTTATAGTGTGGTGAACAAAACTGGATGCAGTACGCTAGGTGTAGTCTTACTAAGGCTTTATAGAGTGGTACCTCACTTGATCTTGATTGTGTCCCTCTGTTAATGATTGGAACTGTTTAGGATTGTGTTGGCTTTTTTGGCTGCCGCCACACACCGTTGGCTTATATTTAATTGGTTGTCCACGAGGACTCCAAGGTCCCCCTCACAGTTATTGTTATGAAGCCTGGTTTCACCATACCATTTCAAGGAGTCCTTGATTTACAACTGGCCTCTTAGTGACAGTTTGAAGTTACAAGTGGCCCTGAAAACGGTACTTACAACCCGGATTTGAAGTTCCAACAGTCTGCCCCCACCACTGCAGTCACGTGACTGCATTTTGGGCATTTGGCAACTGACAGCATTGATGGCCATTTTCAGCTTCCCACAGTCAACATGCCCACAATTTCCAACATTTTTGCATGGTGGCTCAGTGGTTAGAATGCAGCATTGCAGGCTAATTCTGCCGAATGCCAGGAGTTCGATCCTGACCAGATCAAGATTGACTCAGCCTTTCTATCCTTCCAAAGTCGGTAAAACGAGGACCCAGATTGTTGGGGGCAAGAGGTTGACTCTGTAAACCTCTTAGACAGGGCTGTAAAGCACTGTGCAGCGGTCTATAAGTTTAAGGGTTAGAGCTGTCTGTCTGTCTCTCTATATCTATCTATCTATCTATCTATCTATCTATCTATCTATCTATCTATCTATCATCTATAGATAGATTTTTCCTGGAGAACAGAAGTGGCAATAGCGCATAAAACTTATATACCGCTTCGCAGTGCTTCACAGCCCTCTCTAAGAGGATTACGGAGTCAGCATAATGCTCCCAACAATCTGGGTCCTCCTTTTACCGACTTCAGAAGGATGGAAGACTGAATAGATCTTGAGCCAGTCAGAATCGAACATCTGGCAGTGGGCAGAATTAGCCTGCAATACTACATTCTGACTACTGCGCCACCATAGCTCTTTGATAGGTGGGTGGGTAGGTAGGTAGGTAGGTAGGTAGGTAGGTAGGTAGGTAGGTAGATAGATAGATAGATAGATAGATAGATAGATAGATAGATAGATGATAGATGGATGGATGGATGGATGGATGGGTAGGTAGGTAGATAGCCTTGCTGGTACAGTGGTCTAAGCACCCTGTTATTAACACAGCTGCCTGCAATTTACTGCTGGTTCGAATCTCACCAGGCTCAAGGTTGACTCAGCCTTCCATCCTTTCAAAGGTAGGTAAATTGAGGACCCAGTTTGTGGGGGCAATAAATTGACTTTGTATAAATATACAAAAGGATGAAGGCTATTGCTTAGCGCATTGTAAGCCACTGAGTCTCCGGAGAAGGGCGGCATATAAATCAAATTAAAAAAAAAAAAAATACCCAAACAATTGGTTCAATTTACAATCACAGTGTTGTCTTCACAACTGCCACGAAAAAGCTCATAAAATCAGGCCTGGCCACGTGATGACCTGCTTAATGACTATCAGGACTGTAATTCCAGCCTTTGGGAAGCCTTCAGTTTCAATTCCTGCCAGCCGCAACCAGTGGAACCCAAGCAGCCGGAGAGGTTCATTAGATGGAGAGAGCCTGAAAGCGCTTCCCCTGATGCTGGTGGGGTTCTTAAACCGTGACGGTGAGGCAGGTGAACCTGGCCAATGGTGGCTTGTTCCTTGAGCTGCGATTCAGAGATTGGGGGGCTTCTTCTCCCTCCTTTCTGTGGCCCTGGAATCACTCCAGGAAGCGGCCTATCTGTGTCCCTGAAATTCCTTCCTCGGCCAGAGAGAAGCCTCCATTGTGAGCACATGTTTTTCAGGAAGGCTCCAAAGGCTGATAGCCCAATGGAGGAGGAAATCTGTTGGCTGTCAGAGCCGTGATAGGGGACTTGAGCTTCCAGAGCCGGTGCGGATGGGAACCAGGGGGATGGGCGGGATGGGTTTGTCGAAAGCGGGTCTCCGAGTTTCCAGAAATTCAAATCAATCTGAGCGGTGGTTGGCTCTCCAGACATCAGCCTGGGGTAGGAGGGAAGAGGGACTTCAAAGAAAGCGATTTCAAACTGGAGGGGGAAGGAAAAGCTTGGCAGCGTGGCCAGAGCGAGGGAGGTGGCCTGCCTGGTGCCAGCACTGCCAGGGCAGCAACCGAAGGTGGCTTTGCCCTCACAGACAGGGAAAGGTTGGAAGGGACCTTGAAGATCATGCGGCTGACCCCCCAGCTCACCACCAGTAAAGCAGCCTCTCACTTGAGAACTTCCAGCAAAGGAGGGTTCAACGTCTCGTATGGCCGTTGCTGCCATCTGGAAATTCTTCATGATGTCCCAGCAGAATCCTCTACCTAATGTGTTAAATCCTTTATGTCCTTCCTCTGTCTTTGGCACTCTCCGGCTCTTCTTCTCCAGGAAAGCGCGCATGGGGAGAGCAAGATGGTTATCATATCTCCCAACTGCAGAAATTCCTTCTCCAGGGTAAACAAAGCCAGCGCCCCAACTGCAGTTCGATCAGAATAAAGATGGAAGGGACCTTGGAGGTCTTCTAGTCCAAGCAGGAGATCTTGTCCCCTTTCAGACAGGTAGCTGTCCAGGCTCTTCTTAAAAACCTCCAGTGATGAAGCACCCACAACTTCTGGAGGCAACTTCTGTTCCGCTGGTTAATTGTCCTCACTGTTAGGAAGTTTCTCCTTCATTCCAGGTTGCTTCTCTCCTTGATGAGTTTCCATCCATTGTTTCTTGTCTTGCCTTCTGGTGCTTTGGAGAATAATTTGGGAATTTTTCACCAAATTTGCATCCTTTTAGAGGGTCATTGATATCAGGGACGTGGTGGCTCAGTGGCTAAGACACTGAGCTTGTCGATCAAAAGGTCGGCAGTTCAACGGTTCGAATCCCGAGTGCTGTGTAATGGGTGAGCTCCCATTACTTGTCCCAGCTTCTGCCAATCTAGCAGTTCGAAAGCAGGTAAAAAAGGCAAGTAGAAAAATAGGGACCACCTTTGGTGGGAAGGGAACAGCGTTCCATGCGCCTTTGGCATTGAGTCATGCCGGTCACATGACCACGGAGACGTCTTCGGACAGTGCTGGGTCTTCAGCTTTGAAACGGAGATGAGCACCGCCCCCTAGAGTCGGGAACGAGACTAGCACACATAAAAGCGAAACGTCTTCAAAGAAAAAACAAGAAAGTCCAGTTGCCTCTTGAAAAGCACCTTTGGGATACTCAATTTATAATCAGTCACTTAGCAATCATTCAAAGTGAAGGATGGGCCCAAAAGAAGGTACTTATATCCTGGGGTCCCACCTGTGATCACGTGATCGCACTTTGGGGCCCTTGGCAACTGACCCCCATTTACAGCCATTTGCAGAATCACATGACCCTGATTTACAATGTTTTTTTGCTAGAAACCAGGGTTTACTTTTGATTTCCACCAAAAAAAGAAAACACTCATAGTGGACAATAGTTTCTCTTAACGATCATTGCAAAAATATATGTAAATATATGTAAAATCCACTTGGTTACACGATGACCTGCTCAACAACCAGCATGACTTAAAATTGCAGTCCCAGGCTCAATTGTGGTCCTAATTCGAGGACTTGTCTGTATCCACCATCCTAAGAAACCCCAAAGACAAACTTGAGTTAGAAAATCAAGGAGTATATGAAATCCCATGCACCGCCTGCCCCACCACATACATCGGACAAAGCGGCAGAAGAATAAGTGCACGCATTGAAGAACACAAGAACTCAGTCAGAAAAGAGGAACCAACTTCTTCCCTGGTCCAACACCTTAAAGCCACAGGACATGATATTGACTTTAAAAAGACCAGAACTATCGCCAAAACTGAACACTTTAACAACAGAATAATCAGAGAAGCCATTGAGATAGAAAAACGCCCATACAGCATGAATAAACGAGATGATACCTCCCGCCTACCAGCCATTTGGAAACCCGCCCTCATTGACAAACGAGTCCCTAACACAAAGAATGACACCAGACCCACACTCACGAAAACCACACAGGATGTCACCACCACACATCCACGCCAAAAGCAAACGTTTGAGGCACGACCACAAACCACAAACCAGAAGCCAGACCACAGCTGCATCATTAGCCACTTTAAATCCCTCCAATCCATACATGAAGCAAACTGACACCCACCATGAAGATGTGGCACAACCACGAACGCGAAGCCAAACAACAGCAATGCAGCTCACCAGCTCAAATCTCCCTGCAACTCAAACTAACATGAGCACAACCAAGCCCCCATCTAAACAGAACACACCCCCATCCAATTAGAGCACAGCCAACCCCCCATCCAATCAGAGCACAGCCAAACCCCCAACCAATCAGAACACACCTCCACCAAATAAGAACACAGCCATGCTCCCACCCAATCAGTTCATACCTCCACTGGCAGTTAAAAAGAAGAAACAACCACGATCACACATTGCTCCTAGAAGCACAAGGCCGAAGACACCAGCCTGAAGATGACAAATGACACTTTGTTGAAACGTCACCAAGGTACTTCCAATTTTACGTGGGAGAAAACCCGAATAACCAAAGACCTATATATATACATATTTGTTTTCTGAGGTTTTCGCGGGTGTTTGTATATAGGTCTTTGGTTATTCGGGTTTTCTCCCGCGTAAAATTCGAAGTGTCTTGGCGATGTTTCGATGAAGTCTCATTTGTCATCTTCAGGCTGGTGTTTTCGGCTTCGTGCTTCTAGGAACAATGTGTGATCGCAGCTGTTTCTTCCTTTTAACTGCTAGTGGGGGTGTGAATTGATTGGATGAGAGCTTGGCTGTGCTCTGATTGGCTGGGGGTGTGTCCTGTTTGGGGGGGGCTTGGTTGTGCTCGGGTTAGTCTGAGTTGCAGGGGGATTAGAGCTGGTGAGCTGCGTTGCTGTTGTTTGGCTTGGCATTCGTGGTCGTGCCACATCTTCATGGTGGGTGTCAGTCTGCTTCATGTATGGATTGGAGGGGTTTAAAGTGGCTAATGATGCAGCTGTGGTCTGGCTTAATATATTATATTATATAATATATATATATATATATATATATATATATATATATATAATATTAATATTAATATAATATATTAATATAACAAGATATATGTAATAATAAGAGGGAGGTCTAGAAATTGAAGGGCGGAGGTATTAGGTATGTTTAAACAATATGAAACAATGAAAATGAAATGTAATAACTATGAGTAATAATATTATGTTTATTTGTGTCAAATGTATGATACGCAGGTATTTACACATTAATATGTATAAATAATATAACATTAAAAACTTGGTGGGGAGGAAGTGCCTCTCTGCACTTGCTTCCGAGCATGTTGCAGACTCGCGGAAGTCCCTTTGGTGGGATTGGTTCTTCAGCCAGCTCTGTTTCCATCTCATGCTGACCTCCTAGCAACAGGAGCATCGTTTGCCATCCTGTCATGGGAGAGTTTCTCGGATGCTTTGCTGAAGTCCAGCCGTCCCGTGTCCCATCAACCACCACATTCCTGCAGCAAACGGAGCTGGTCGCTTCAATGAACAAAGGAGATCAGGTTGGTTGTGCATGATTTATTCTAGATAAGCCCCCGCGGCTCCTGGCAGGCCTGGCATTCTTTCCTAAACGCGCACAGGCCAACTGCTTGTCAAAAGGGCCGGATCAGCTGATGAAAGAAGGCCAGGGAGAAGGGTGGATTTGAACAATTCATTCATTCCATCTGTTCACGTCTAGCACAGGACATTTGTCACAGGGGTTAAGTTCAAAGTCCAGGCCTCTTGTCTTCTTCTACACAGGGCAGAGACATTAGTAGAGTAGAGTAGAGTAGAGTGGAGTGGAGTGGAGTGGAGTGGAGTGGAGTGGAGTGGAATGGAGAATGGAATGAGAATGGAATGAGAAGAGAAGAGAAGCGTAGAGTAGAGTAGAGTAGAGTAGAGTAGAGTAGAGTAGAATAGGAGTAGAGTAGGAGTAGAGCCGGAAACGACTAGACTAGCACACATGTGAGGAGGAACCTTTACCTTTACCTTTAGGAGTAGACTAGTGTAGAGTAAAATAGGAGTAGAATAGAAGTAGAGTAGAGTAGAGTAGTGTAGAATAGAATAGGAATAGAGTAGAGTAGAGTAGAATAGGAGTAGAGTAGGAGTAGAGCCGGAAACGACTAGACTAGCACGCATGTGAGGAGGAACCTTTACCTTTACCTTTAGGAGTAGAGTAGAGTAGAGTAGAGTAGAGTAGAGTAGAGTAGAGTAGAGTAGAATAGGAGTAGAGTAGGAGTAGAGCCGGAAACGACTAGACTAGCACACATGTGAGGAGGAACCTTTACCTTTACCTTTAGGAGTAGACTAGTGTAGAGTAAAATAGGAGTAGAATAGAAGTAGAGTAGAGTAGAGTAGTGTAGAATAGAATAGGAGTAGAGTAGAGTAGAGTAGAATAGGAGTAGAGTAGGAGTAGAGCCGGAAACGACTAGACTAGCACGCATGTGAGGAGGAACCTTTACCTTTACCTTTAGGAGTAGAATAGTGTAGAGTAAAATAGGAGTAGAATAGGAGTAGAATAGAAGTAGAGTAATGTAGAGTAGAGTAGAGTAGAGTAGAATAGGAGTAGAGTAGGAGTAGAGCCGGAAACGACTAGACTAGCATGCATGTGAGGAGGAACCTTTACCTTTACCTTTAGGAGTAGAATAGTGTAGAGTAAAATAGGAGTAGAATAGGAGTAGAATAGAAGTAGAGTAGAGTAGAGTAGAGTAGAGTAGAGTAGAGTAGAGTAGAATAGGAGTAGAGTAGGAGTAGAGCCGGAAACGACTAGACTAGCACGCATGTGAGGAGGAACCTTTACCTTTAGGAGTAGAGTAGTGTAGAGTAAAATAGGAGTAGAATAGAAGAAGAATAGAAGTAGAGTAGAGTAGAGTAGAGTAGAGTAGAATAGAATAGAACAGAACAGAACAGAACAGAACAGAACAGAACAGAATAGAATAGAATAGAATAGAATAGAATAGAATAGAAGCTGGAAGGGCCCTTGGAGGTCTTCTAGTCCAGCCCCCTGGTCAAGCAGGAGAACCTATCTCAGACAAGTGACTGTCTCTAGTCTCTTCTTAATAACCTCCAGTGATGGAGTGCCCACGATTTCTGGAGGCCAGCTGTTCCATCAAATTAATTGATATCAAACCAATTCTCCTGAAAAGGTCTACCCCAGCCTCCTGGTTCGGATTGTCCTCCAACAAGGTTTGGCAAGTTCGATTTAGAAATCCGAATTTCACTTTTATTGGATTGTAATCTTTATTCGATTCAATTTATTCAATTAAATTGATGTCCCGCCCATCCCTCTATCCAAAGCAATTCTGAGGAATGTGTTGAAATAAGACAGATTATGGTTGAGATGTTGGCAGGTCACAAGGGCTGGGGGAATTCCCAACTGATTTGATTGAAGCTCCAAAATGTCCCCCTCCCCCCCAATTAATTCAGAAATTAAATTGAATCGATCCATTTGATAACTCACTTCAGAGATTCCAACAGACTAAATCAAGAAGCAATGGATGGAAACCAATCAAGGAGAGAATCAATTTAGAAATACAGAAGAATTTTCGGGAAATGGGAACAATTAATCCCCAGAATGGCTTACTGGCAGAAATTGTTGGTTCTCTGTCACTGAAGGTTTTTAAGAAGAGATTGGACAGCCATTTCTTTCCTGCTTGAGCAGGGGGTTGGACTAGAAGACCTCAAAGGTCCCCTCCAACTCCGTTATTCTGATATTCCTAATGAATTTAAATGGCGGATTCCGCATTCTTTGCAGAAGCTATCGGATACGTTTTAGCGTGGAAGTTTCCTGAAGTCTTGAATTTAGAAATACCGGCTTTCAAACAGAACAGAAATGCTATCCATTAAAATAATAATCTCGTGGAGCAATTTGTTTTCATCTTCCACCGAGCTAATGCAAATGTTCAGTTGGCCTCTTTAAGAGTTTCACATGGGAAGGTTGTGTGGGGATAAAATGGTTGCCTAATTTTCAATAAAATTAAAAGATAGATAAATGTATTAATAGAGAAGTAAGAAAAGCGGGGGAAATGTTATAATAAAGGAAATGATAATATTAAGATATGATAAATATTGGAGGAGCAAAAAGAAGACACAAAAGATGTATTCAGAAGATATATTGAATGATTGATTATGTATTGTTTGTTTGTTTGTTTATAAAATAAAAAAAACTTTTTGAATAAAAAAAAACAGAGTTTCACATCTTTCTTGGTGGTTTTTAAAGTGCGGGAAGATCTTGAGAGGAAATTCCTTCTGGCCAGCACAAGGTATTTCTGATAAAGCAAAAGATGCATTCCCTTGGGATATCAACACAGAGAGAGAGAGAGAGAGAGAGTCACACACCCTTAAGCTAAGAATCTCCCCTTCCCCACCAGCTCTTTGGGTGAGTGCAATTGCAAACAAGTGTCTTCTTGAAAGTTGATTGAAGTTACAATGGTGGCTATTTTTACTTTCTTTCCAGACATTGCTGGGCACAAGTGTTCTCTCCTTTGTCCTTCACGGGGTGGGGGTGGGGAACAGCTGGTGCCCTCCAATGGGGAGGGGGACAATGCCTCCCCCTCCCCATGTTTCTATTCCTTTCAGGTACTTGGCTGAAATGGGCTGCAGGGAAGTGCAGCCGACAAGATGGGGAAGCTTAGGAACAGATTAGCAGAATTGGCTGGAAGGGACCTTGGAGGTCATCTAGTCTAACCCCACCCCATCAAAGTAGGAGACCCTCCATCATTTCTGACCGATGGCAGTCCAGTCTCTTCTTGAAAGCCTCCAGGGATGAAGCTCCCACAACTTCTGAAGGCAGCTTCTGTTCCACTGGTTGATTGTTCTCAGTGTCAGGAAATTCCTCCTTATTTCCAGGTTGAATCTCTCCTTGTTCAGTTTCCATCCATTATTCCTTGTCTGGCCTTCGGGTGCTTTGGAGAATAGCTTGAGCCCCTCCTCTCTGTGGCAGCCCCTCAAATATTGGAAGGCTGTTATCATGTCTCCCCTGGTCCTTCACTAGACTAGCCATGCCCAGTTCCTGCAACCGTTCATCGTATGTTTTTAGCCTTCAGTCTCCTAATCATTAACAGAGTTGGAAGGGACCTTGTAGGTCATCTAGTCCAACCCCTCGCCCAAGCAGGGGTCCCTACACCATTTCTGACCGATGGCAGTCCAGTCTCTTCTTGAAAGCCTCCAGTGATGAAGCTCCCACAACTTCTGAAGGCAACTTCTGTTCCATGGGTTGATTGTTCTCACTGTCAGAAAATTTATCCTTGTTTCTAGGTTGAATCTCTCCTTGTTCAGTTTCCATCCATTATTCCTTGTCCAGCCTTCAGGTGCTTTGGAGAATAGCTTGACTCCTTCCTCTCTGTGGCAGCCCCTCAAATATTGGAAGATGCTATCCTGTGTCCCCTGGTCCTTCTCTTCCCTAGACTAGCCAGGCCCAGTTCCTGCAACCGTTCATCGTATGTTTTATCCTCCATTCCCCTCATCATCTGCTCTTCTCATTGGTGTCACTGTTCTCATGTCTCCCCTGGTCCTTGTCTTCTTTTGACCTGGCTGCATCCTGGCATCACGACTCCGAGAGGGCCACCTTTCCTTAGTCTGGGCAATGGACCAGGCTGGGTTGTGGCCTGGAAAAAAGGGATGTCCTGAGTTCTGGAGGGAAGAGGAGGGAGGAAAGAATAGAGGTAGTCCTCAAAGTACAACAGTTTGTTTAGTGACTGTTCAAAGTTACAACATCACTGAAAAAACTGACTTATGACACTTATGACCATTGCAGGTCATGTGATCAAAATTCAGATGCTTGGGAACGTGACTCACATTTATGACATTTGCAGGGTCATGCGATCCCCTTTTGCATTAATGGGGCAGACAGATTCGCTTAAAAACCGTGCGATACACTTAACAACCGTGGCCAGGAAGGTCGTAAAATGGGACAAAACTCGCTTAACAAACCTCTTGCTCAGCAACATAAATGTTGGGCTATTGTGGCCCGTCAGCAGCCTGTGCAGCTACTAGCTGATTCCGACAGCGAGGAGGCTGGTATGGTGCTACGCCAGCAGCCTCTGCAGCTGGCACTCGAGTCAAACAATGAGGAGGCTGGAGAAGATGTGGTGCCAGAGGTGGGGATTCAGCCAGGGCCTTCAGAACCTCCAGAAGCTCCTTTAAGTGAAGAGGAAGAAGAGGAGGAGCCTCTTCTCGATGCACGGGCGCGCAGAGCTGCCAAAAGGCAGGAGTGGCTCCTCAGGAGTAGGTCTCCTCGAGAGTAAGGCTTGGGGCTAATTGGCCACTCCCTTAGCCTATTTAACGAGGAATGCCGATTGCAGCAAGCTGTAAGGAACAACTTCAGTTCACTCTCCTTTGCGTTTGGATTCTCTGCAAAATTGCTTCTGGGCTTTCTGCCAACCTTAGTAAGATTGTGATTATTTATTCTTTGGATTCTTGTAGGCTGTTAAGAAAGTTAATTAACAGCCTTTGTTTGAAAAAGACTGATTTAATTTAGTAAACTAAGGTTTGTATAGACTTTGTGTGTGTAGCTGGGGCAGAACAGGGGCTCAATTGAGGTCGTAATTCGAGGACTCCCAGTCCTGGGGGAAAAGAAAACGGGGAGGAACTATTTTCAGATTGTTCGGAGCAGAATTTTGTTCATCACCTTTTCCCTTCTCTCAGCGCTCGTGAGCTCTTTTACCCAGTGAGGAAAGACGAAAAGTTGCTTTGAAGGTTTTGGTATCACAATATGCAGTCCTAACCAAGAGAAGGGAGAAACTTGGTGACCTCATCGCTGGAGGAAATTCTTTTTCGGTCTAACCCAGCCTCCCACCCACATCAGCCTCTCGCACAGGTCCAAACGAGGTTTCTGGCTGTTATTCCTCTTCAGTAAGCCAAGAGGAAACCGCGACTGTCTTTCGAAAGGAAACAAACAAGGATGAACCGGGGCAGGTCAGCAACGTCGCCTCTCTGACTAAAAGCCAACCAGTATTTGCAATGGATTTAATTTAAGCTGGGGAATTTGCAAAAAAACAGAAGGGAAAACAGGACTAAGATTTAAACTCCTATTTTGATGGTGGCATTTGAAAAGTTAATCCTTTGAGGCATGCTGGTTGGGTCGCTTGGCAAGGGCTGAACCCGGAACCTTTTAAATTGTCCATGGCCAAATATTGCCAGTTATCGCCAGCTTGAATTCTCCTGCACATTATCTATCAAATAGTGCCAGATGTCAAATGGCTTTATATCATGCCAAACGTAGGTAAAAATTAACTTTTGTGGCATCTGCCAAATATGAAAGACTCACCATCCATGAATAACCAATACTGACAAATACAAAAAAAAATTTTTTTTTCTTCTTCTAAAAAAAAATGGATTTCTGCTTTCACTGAATTTCATTTTGGGGTGTTTTTGGACTGACTATGATGGAAGCTCCTCTTTCTGTTTTCTATGGCATGTCTTGCCATTCTTCTAGAAGCCTCTTTCATGACCCATATCCGAGAAAACATTACTGGGGAAGTTTTCTCCAGATGCCTTTCCTTCCTTCCTTCCTTCCTTCCTTCCTTCCTTCCTTCCTCCCTCCCTCCCTCCCTCCCTCCCTCCCTCCCTCCCTCCTTTCGTTCCTTTTTCTGGGTCCTGAGGAAACCAACTAGATGTGGGAATGGATTAAGCTTCTAAGTATCCATAGGGCAACCTTTCAGTCCAGCATTGCTTAGAAATGTTAAGGTAAAGGTAAAGGTTCCCCTTGCACATATGTGCTAGTCGTTCCTGACTCTAGGGGGCGGTGCTCATCTCTGTTTCAAAGCCGAAGAGCCAGCGCTGTCCGAAGACGTCTCTGTGGTCATGTGGCTGGCATGACTCAACGCCAAAGGCGCATGGAACACTGTTACCTTCCCACCAAAGGTGGTCCCTATTTTTCTACTTGCATTTTTTACATCCTTTCGAACTGCTAGGTTGGCAGAAGCTGGGACAAGGAATGGGAGCTCACTCCATTACGCGGCATTAGGGATTCGAACTGCTGAACTGCCGACCTTTCTGATCGACAAGCTCAGCATCTTAGCCACTGCTGCTTGGTTTTTACTGCCAGATGTGCTTTCTCTGGAACCATAAGGACCATTTGCCACCGGCAAGGCTAGTCAAGATCTTTAGCCAATCAGAGACAAAATTTAGTACCCAACGTACTGTAGGTAATGCCTTCTCCATGAGAGCATTTTTTGTCTAGACTTTGTCCATGATTTTTGCTATCTTACCTTGCCTTGTAGCTCTGTGGCAGAACAGAAAGAAGGAACCAGATAGCAAAAGATACAATTCTTAACAAGCAAGGTTTACAGAATTAATTCCTAACAAATAATTCCTATAGCACAAGCAATTCTTGACAGAAGCAAATAGCAAAGTTTAAATAGATAGATATCACTATGTCCCTTCACACCCATTGCTTCTTGTCCGGCCTTTAGGTGCTTTGGAGAATAGCTTGACTCCCTCTTCTTTGGGGCAGCCCCTGAGATATTGGAAGACTGCTATCATGTCTCCCCTAGTCCTGCTTTTCATCAAACTAGACATACCCAAGCTTTAAATCCCGAATACGTTGTGTCTCTAATCCAGGCAAACTGTAGATTTTACAGGCTCCGTTTGCTTGACCATTGCTTGATTATGCTGCTTTAAATTGGCATCTTTTATTATTTATTTATTTATTTTATTTTATTTTATTTATTTATTTATTATCAAATTTTATATGCCACCCTTCTCCCGTAGGACTCAGGGCGGCTTACATAATAAAAACATAATAAAAATACAAAAAACAAAGCCAATTTAAAATCCCCAATTTAAAATCATGCAGCCGATCAGGGAATTTGCCGAAAGAGCCAACATTACATTACTACTACATTAGTTCATGATTTGTTTATGCTGTTTAACCTGCTTGGGATATTTTAGGGTGGGCCAGATGCCAAGGCCACCTGAGGGCATTTCCTTTGCCCCAATGCTACATAGCACATATTTTATAAGCAAATTTCTCTTTCTCTCTGCAGAGCGCCAACGGCAACTCACAGCTGGTTTGAGGGATAAACGTCCTACCAGCTGGAATCCTGCATCCAGTTTGGGTCACCACACTAATAAAAAAGAGGCTGAGACTCTAGAAAGAGTGCAGAGAAGAGCAATGAAGATGATTAGGGGACTGAAGGCTCAAACATGCGATGAACGGTTGCAGGAACCGGGCATGGCTAGTCTAGTGAAGAGAAGGACCAGAGGAGACAGGAGAGCATCTTCCAATATTTGAAGGGCTGCCACAGAGAGGAGGGGCTCAAGCTATTCTCCAAAGCACCGAAGGCCAGACAAGGAATAATAATGGATGGAAACTGATCAAGGAGAGATTCAACCTGGAAATAAGGAGAAATTCCCTGACCCTGAGAACAATCAACCCATGGAACAGAAGTTGCCTTCAGAAGTTGTGGGAGCTTCATCCCTGGAAGCCTTCTGTCAGTACCATCTGACAGAAATGGGGTAGGGTTTCCTGCTTGGGCAGAGGGTTGGACTAGATGACTTACAAGGTAGCTTCCAACTCTGTTAATCTATTAATCTGAATTGCAGTCAAACATGCTTTTCTGGAGAAATGTCTATGGAGATTCTCAATTATCCAGGACATGGTTGTTCCAACGGTGCTTCCCCGCCCCCTTTTTCCCCGAAAAGGCAGTGGACTTTCTTAGCTTTGCCTTTGAAAATGTTTCACTTCTCATCCAGGAAGTTTCTTCAATACTAATTGAACTTAAAGAAGTTCCAGAACTTAGAAGAAGTTAAGAAGTCAGAACTAAAGAAGCTTCTTGGATGAGAAGCAAAACTTTTCAAAGAGGGAGTGGGGGGGGGGTAGAAATCCAGTTACTTTTGGGAGGAAAAAAAAGCATCTCTGGAGAAGAAAAATGCAGAATGTCATTCCCTGCTTTGTCAATTTCACACACACGGGACGAGGCTAAGGTGGGTTAGAGAGTTTGCGTTTCTAGCCTCTGTAAGGAAACAAGCTTAGCTCAGAGAGCTCCAAGGACCTTCACAAATGAAGGAGAACCTCAAATATTCTCCTTCATTTGTGCTTCTGTGTTGTGTACACAGAGCCTTTTGAAGGGGGTTGTGAGACTCAGGCCATCCCATTAAACAGAGCAAGGCTGGGGAGGGGGAAGGGAGGGGGGGAAATTCCCTGAATGCCCCATTGTGTTTGGTTAACCTGGGTTTGACATTTAGCCTCCCGCCCACCACCATCTGCCCTCTCAACCCCATCCCCAAAACACCTTTCCCCTTAATTATAGACTGCTGGAAAAACTCATTATTGGCTCCCTCCCCCTGAAACTCTGTTTGGAGGCCAGAATTCCCAGCAGGGCAATCTTTCTTTTCCTTCTATCCTGAGTTTTTCCTTTGGGAAGAAAGCCAGCCACCACCAATGGCTATCTGGTGGCTTTCCTGGGCCGGGCCGGGCCGAATCTTTAAAGCAGGACCTCTCCCTGATTTCAAAGAGATGGAGCAGCCTTTGCAGAGAGCGTGTTTCTTCTGGCCGAGAGAGAAACAAGGCTGGCGATCTTCTTATCTTCTCGAAGAGGTGGCTGGCTGGAGCCATCAAGATCTGTCGAAAAGCATCATTTCCGTTCCCAGGCACCTTAGGAAATGCACACACACACACACACAAAGAGAGAGAGAGAGCAGAACTTTGGAAAGCTGCAACTGCGCAGCTGAATCAACACTTCCGTCCGTCCTCTGGGTTGCTCTCCTTTAGGAGGGCTGACCTGGAAGCCGAGCTGGACCTGGTGGAACAACAAAAAGCAGGCAGGATCTCAGGGTGTTGGAGTTATTCGCACACACCCAAGTCCTCCCGGCTGCCTTCCAAGAGCTCACTTTCCAGCTCCTTCATCCTCCTGTGGCTCTTCTCGAATCCTATCCCTCCGGCCCCAAATCCTTCTTAAAGTGTCACTCTCCAAAGTGGGATGCAGATGCAGAATGCTGCCTTGAGTTTCAGATGCAGTTTTTTAAAAGCGCGCATGGCTTTTATGCACCCTCTGCATTTGTAGCTAATAACTGCAAATGCAGTTACCAGAATGCAGAACTGCAAATTCTTGCTTAGGCAGGAAACCCTGCACCACTTCAGACAAAGGGTTATCCAACATCTTCTTAAAAACTTTCAGTGTTGGAGCATTCATAACTTCTGGTGGCAAGTAGTTCCACTGGTTAATTAATCTAACTGTCAGAAAATATCTCCTTAGTTCTAAGTTGCTTCTCTCCTTGATGAGTTTCCACCCATTGCTTCTTGTCCTGCCCTCAGGGGCTTTGGAGCATAGCTTGACTCCCTCTTCCCCAAGATGCACTTCAAAAACTCTTGCCGATTTAACAGACATAAGTTCCTACCAATCTTAGGTCTGGTCATTTGAGAGGAAGACTTCGGTAACCAGGGAGTGGGGTCTTTGGCTGGGGCGAAAGAGGAGGGGGATGCTTGGTGGGGAGATTCATGGCAACGTCCCCAAAGTACCCCCAGAATTTCTGTCTGTCCCCTTTGATATTAAGCAAGTGTCCTCACTGTTAGGAAATTTCTCCTTAATTCCAGGTTGCTCCTCTCCTTGATTAGTTTCCATCCGTTGCTTCTTGTCTTGTCTTCCGGTGCTTTGGAGAATAAGTTGACCCCTTCCTCTTCTTTGTGGCAGCCCCTCAAATACTGGAAGACGGCTATCATTTTCTGGCCTTGTAAAAGCCCAAATGGGGGTCTCTCCTCAGCTTGAACAGGGGTGTCCTTGGCGTATTGCCTCAGGGGGAGGGGCTGCCATTTTGATTTTGATCATTAGTCATTTTTCACTTTTACTGTGTGACTTTCAGGATTGCGTTGTGAGTTACCCGAGCCCTTTGATCCTGGTGGTCGGTCAAATTAAGAAATAAATCTTGAATGGAGAACCGGAGACATGGAAACTCTGGGGACGGCTGCCTGAAGGTCGAGGAAGGTCAGAGGGGATCAAGATGCCACAGCCGGCTGTGAGTTGGGGTCTCCCAGCCACGCAGCCTTGATCAGACCTCTTCCGGCTGCATTTGCCATGTGCCTGACTGCTAAAGCTGCCCTCTTTCTTCCTTCCTTCCTTCCTTCCTTTCTTTCTTTCCTTTCTTCCTTTCCTTTCTTTCCCTCTCTCTTTCTTTCTTTTTCTCTTTCTCTTTCTCTCTCTCCCTTTCTTTCTCTTTCTTATTTTCTCTCTCTCTTTTCTTTCTTTCTTTCTTTCTCCCTTCCTTCCTTCTTTCTTCCCTTTCTCTCCCTCCCCCTCTCCCTCTCTTTCTTTCTCTCTCTCTCTCTCCCTTTCTTTCTTTTTCTTTCCTTCTTCCTTCCTTCCTTTCTTTCCTTTCTCTCCCTCCCTCCCTTTCTTTCTTTTTCTCTTTCTTTCTCTCTCTCTCTTTCTCTCTCCCTTTCTTTCTTTCTCTCTCTTTCTTTCTCTCCCTCTCACTTTCTTTTTCTCTTTCTGTCTCTCTTTATTTTCTCTCTCTTTCCTTTAATTCATTCTTTCTTTCTTTCTCTTTCTTTCTTTCTTTCTTTCTCTTTCTTTCTTTCTCTTCCTTCCTTCTTCTCTTTCTCTCCCTCTCTTTCTTTTTCTCTTTCTCTCACTTTCTCTCTCCTCTTCTCTCTTTCTTTCCCTCCCTCTCCCTCTCCCTCTCCCTTTCTCTCTCTCTCTCTCTCTTTCTTATTTTCTTTCTTTCCTTTCATTCATTCATTCATTCATTCACATTCATTCTTTCTTTCTTTCTCTTTCTTTCTTTCTTTCTTTCTCTTTCTTCCTTCTTCCCTTTCTCTCCCCCTCTCTTTCTTTTTCTCTTTCTCTCTCCCTTTCTCTCTCTTTCTTTCTCTCTCTCTCTCTCCCTTCCTTCCTTCCCTTCTTTCTCTCTTTCTCTTTCTTATTTTCTCTCTTTTCTCTCTCTTTTTCTTTCTTTCTTTCTTTCTTTCTTTCTTTCTTTCTCTCTCTCTCTCTCTCTCTCTTTCTTTTCTTTTTTTCTTTTTTCTTTTTTTGTATTGGACAGAGATTTGTGGGATTCTTTCAACCAGATTGAGTTCCTACAGTTGTCCTCCTTTGGCTGCTGTCCATCTTGGGACAAGCGAGGAGCAAGATTGCAGGCATGCTTCCTCCCTAACACGCATGCCGACAAAAGCAGACGCACAACCGGGCAGGCACAAGGCCGAGGGGTGTGGGGTGTGGGGTCAGACCCCTGGCCAAAGGCCGGGCTGCTCCAGGCGAGATTCCCTTCCAAGCCCTCCTTCTGGGGCACTGGGGCAGGGTCTGCCCAAGCTTTTTAAGCCAAGTGCCCAGTTGGAGATAGCCCAGCACAAGCTGGGAGAAAAGATGGAAGCAGAATTCAATAGTGCAGGTAGTCCTCGACTTACAACGGTTCATTTAGTGACAACTAAATGAATTTAGTTGAACTAAATTTAGTTCAAAGTTACAACGGCACTGAGAAAAGTGATCTAGGACCACTTATGACCACTGCATCATCCCCATGGTCAGGTGACGCTTGGCTTCTGTTTATGACGGTCACAGTGTCCCGGGGTCATGGGGTGGGGGGAGGTCACCTTTTGCGACCTTCCGACAAGCAAAGTCCATGGGGAAGCCGGATTCATTTAACAACCCTGTTACTAACTTAACAACTGCAAGGATTCATTTAACACAATAGTGACAAGAAGCGTCGTAAAATGGGGGAAACTCACTTAACAAATGTCTCACTTAGCAACATAAACCTTGGGCTCAGTGGTGGTCGTAACTGGAGGACTAGACCGCTAGACAGCTTGCCTTCAACACTGGAGGTTTTTAAGAAGAGACTAGGGACTAGCTACTTGTCTGAGATGGTACAGGGCCGTGATGGGGAACCTATGGCATGCGTGCTGGAAGTGGCACACAGAGCCATCTCTCCGGGCACATGAACCGTTGCCCGTTGCTCTTCCAGTTTCCGCCGCGCACATGCACACTGGCCACCTGTTCCTCCGGTTTCTGGCATGCGTGCACTGGAAGAGCAGCTGCCTGGTGTGGACATGCATGCCAGGCGCCTGCTCTTCCGGCTTCCGGCATGCGCACGCACTCCCATTTCAGCTCTCAGTGCCAAAAAGGTTCGCCAATACTGGCATAGGTTCTCCTGCTGGAACAGGGGGCTGGACTAGAAGACCTCCAAGGTCCCTTCCAGCTCCTATTCTATTAGTAGAGCATAGCCTTTATTGTCATTGTACATCATGTATACAACGAAATTGGTTTTAGCCTCACTGGTGCAATCCATGACAAAAAATACAAACAACATCTATTCCTATTCCTATTCCTATTCCTATTCCTATTCCTATTCTATTCTATTCTATTCTATTCTATTCTATTCTATTCTATTCTATTCTGTTTCTTATTCTATTCTACTCTATTCCATTCCATTCCATTCCACTCCACTCCACTCCACTCCAGTCTACTCTACTCTAATCTACTCTACCCTCCCCTCCCCTCCCCTCCCCTCCCATTCCATACTAAATAGCCGTGGGACAATTCTGCTCCTCTGAATTGTGGGTGGGACGAGTCACATTTTTCCTGGCTCCCCCATCTTCCTTCCGAGCTCCCCTTTCTCGGGAGAGTCCATCCCATTCTGGGCTTCCGGTGAAAGCAACCCTGGTATTGGTACCCCTGCTGGAGCCCCCTCCTTCCCCCCCCCCCCCGTCAGCCCATCTGCTCCGGCCGGAGAAATCCCAGGCGGTGGCCGTGCTGCCTTGTTCCCCCCCGCCCCCCCTACAAGGCACTGTGGGAGCCTGCTTGCTCCAAACTCCTTAATTGAAAAAAGATTTGTGGCTGCATTTGGAAAAGAAAGAGGGAGGGGGGGGGCGTTCGCTGGAGTTCGTCGTAGTGTGCAGCCGAGGATCAAGTCAACATCCGGTTCTTCTTGGGGGAGTGGAGATGGGGGCCCCAGAGACTGGGGGGGGTTGCAGGCTGGTATCCATTAAACGGCCAGTGGGGAGCAGAGAGAGATGTTGCAAGAAAGCCAGATGTGATGCTGTACATCCCACACTGGTTGCATCTCTGCCGTCGGGTGGCTGCAGCCACATTTCTATCTCCTCCCCCTCCCATTCACACACAAACGGTCAGGATTCGCACCACGGGCTTAAAGCGAAACCTGGTTCCCCACCACGGCGATCCAAAGTTGCATTTCCTGAACGTGCAGCGGATTTCTTCCCTTACTGGGATGGCCTCGGACCGTGATGGCGAACCTATGGCACACGTGCCACAGGTGGCACACAGAGCCATGTCACCTGGCATGCCAGCTCAGCCTCTCTAGGAGTCTCTGGAGGCTGGGGACAACAAAAAATGTCACTTCGTGTGCAACCGGAAGTTGGGAAACCGGCTGTTTTGGGCCTCCGAGGGGGTGGGGAAGGCTGTTTTTGCCCTCCCCAGATGCATCGAGAGGATCTGGAGCCAGGTGCGAAAGAAAAACGGGCCTACCGGGCCATTGTGTGCCAGGAGCGGGGGGCGGGGCGGGAGGGTCATGCATGCATGCGCAGGGCAGGGCACATAGAATTATGGATGTGGGCACGTGCACGCTCTCAAATCTCCCCCACCCTCCCTTCCTGGCACGCGATGGCAAAAAGGTTAGCCATCACTGGCCTCGGAAAACCCAGAGTCCTCCAGCTGCCAGATGCATTTGAGCCTTGGGTGTAACCCAGCTGCTTCTGCAGCATTGGAACCCTCGTTGCTAAGTGAGAATCTTGCCTAGGCTTCTGTAAAAGCCCCTTGGTGTGAGACGGTCCTTGAAGACAATAGAAGGGCTTGTCTAGATTTGCTTAGAACAGGGGTGTCAAACTCGATTTCATTGAGGGCCGCATCAGGGTGGTGTTTGACCTTGGGGGGCCGGGGGGGGCGTGGCCAGCTCGACATCACTCGTGTCAGGGGTGCCTATGGTGGGCCGGGCACTCTGCCACTCTGCCTGCGGCCCTCCTGAGCTCCGTTTTCACTGGCAGAGGCACCGCGGGCCAGTCCTTTGCTGTTTCCAGGGTGGTCCCACAGGCTGGAACTGAGAATACCCCTGTCTTAGAAAAACCACCAGGACTAGCAGCTTGGGAAAACAGTTAATGCATCCAGCCCTACTGGAAGACTGCTATCATATCACCCCAAGTCCTTCTTTTCTCTAGACCAGCCAAACCCAAAACCTGCAGCTGTTCTTCGTATGTTTTAACCTCCTCAAGAAGTTGCTCTTCTCCTATAAAGCCAGGCTATTTGCAGCATTTTGCTTGAGTGCAGAGCTGTCTGGGCTGGCAAGAGCCCCGAGTTCAGTCGAAACCTTTTGGGGCGCCAGGGAAGGTAAGTGTGGCCCCCATCTTTTTTCCAGCTCCCCCTCCCTGCATCGAATCTGAGCCATCCCGGCTGCTCGGTCCTCACGCTGTTTTCATATGTATTTTTACAAGAAAGGCATTTCCGTTTTCCTGTCTTTTAGGGAAGTGGCTGAAATCAGCACCGAGCAGCGTGTCTTCCTAGCAGAGCCCCGATTTCAGTTTTGCTTTCTCTGAACTCCAAGTAAACTACGCATCTCACGCGAGTCCCGTTTTCTATTTCTCAGGGCAACCGACTTCTCCAGCCAAACGATCTGACGCTTCTCTTTTGGGGGGTCAGCTCAGTCCCCGGAAGAGCCTGGAAAGGCTACCCAGGAAGTGTCTCATTTTGTGTTGGCATTCACAGCACACCCCAAACCCCAAACCCAGAGGATCCGCATGAATTAAGACAGAAGAAGCAAAGGAAGAGGAATTCATCTAAGACACTCAGCTACGCTGAGACGGGGTTGGATGGTTCTTGGTTTCTTTGTGGTGGGATTTTCTCTGTATGTTGTGGGAACTAGGGCATCACTTTAACCCAGAAGAATCTAGTCAGTTGGGCCCTTCCTCCTTTCCTTCCTTCCTTCCTTTTCCTTCCTTCCGTCCTTCCTCCCTTCCTTTTCCTTCCTTCGTCCTTCCTTCCTTCATTTTCCTTCCTTCCGTCCTTCATTTTCTTTCCTTCCTTCCTTCCTTCATTTTCCTTCCTTCCTTCCTTCATTTTCTTTCCTTCCTTCCTTCTGTCCTTCCGTCCGTCCTTCCTTCCTTCCGTCCTCCCTCCTTCCCTCCTTCCCTTCCGTGGGTTATTGCACGCTCAGTGCAAAAGCCTGGTTTTCCTTCCTTCCTTCCTTCCTTCCGTCCGTCCGTCCTTCCTTCATTTCCTTCCTTCCTTCCTTTTCCTTCCTTCCGTCCTCCCTCCCTCCCTCCTTCCTTCCTTCCTTCCTTCCTTCCTTCCTTCCTTCCTTCCTTCCTTCCTTCCTTCCTTCCCTTTTATATGGCCACCCATTTTATTTACATGATTGGGCAGCTTACAGTACAACAGATAAAAACCCATTTAACGCAAAGCATCAAATCCACAGAGCCAGGAATCATATACAGTCCCCATTAGCACCCCTGAGAGGGAGGCCCTGACTTCACCCAAGGCCCAGGCTCAGTCACAAAACCAAGTTTTCAAGGCCTCGTGAAAGGCCAGTGAGGTTGGGGCCAACTTAGAACAGAATAGAGCTGGAAGGGACCTTGGAGGTCTTCTAGTCGAACCCCCTGCTCAGGTAGAAACCCTGTACCATTTCAGACCACTGACTCTCCAGTCTCTTCTTAAAAGTCTTCAGTGGTGGAGCACCTCCAACGTCTGAAGGCAACTTCTCTTCCACGGGTTAATTGTCCTCCCTGCCAGGAAGTTTCTCCTTAATTCCAGGTTGCTTCTCTCCTTGATTAGTTTCCAGCCATTGTTTCTCCTCTTGCTTTCTGCTCTTTTGGCAAATAACAATAACCTGATCTCTGGAAGGACGAAGTTCCAAAGTTGGACACCACAGTGGAAAAGGCTCTTTTTCTTGTCTCTTCCAGCTGGCTCTCCTTAGTGATGGCACCTGGGGGATTCCTATCCTGCCGGATCCGCTCTGATAAAGGGGAAGAAAGGGTCCCATAAGTAATAAGTGCTTGTGGGCAGCCCCACCCCACCCCACAGTGGTGAAATCCAATTTTTTTTACTACCAGTCCTTGGTGGGCGTGGCTCAGTGGGCGTGGCAGGGGGAGGATATTGCAAAATCCCCATTCCCACCCCACTCCAGGGGAAGGATATTGCAAAATCCCCATTCCCACCCCACTCCAGGGGAAGGATATTGCAAAATCCCCATTCCCACCCCACTCCTGGGAGGAAGGGTATTGCAAAATCCCCATTCCCACCCCACTCCAGGGGAAGGCTGGTGCAAAATCTCCATTCCCTCCCCACTCCTGGGAGAAGGATACTGCAAAATCCCCATTCCCACCCCTGTCCTGGGGGAAGGATATTGCAAATCCCCATTCCCACCCCACTCCTGGGGGAAGGATACTGCAAAATCCCCATTCCGTCCGCACTCTGGGGCCAGCCAGAGGTGGCATTTGCCGGTTCTCCGAACTACTCAAAATTTCTGCTACCGGTTCTCCAGAACCTGTCAGAACCTGCTGGATTTCACTCCTGCCGCCCCCCCCCCCAACTTCAGCAAATCAAGATTGTGTGAAGACAGCTACTGGTGTTTTGTTAACCTGGGTTGAAGGCTTAGCAGGCTGTGTGAACCCATGGATTCTGATATGAGAAGCCAGAGTAGGGTGAGTCAAAATGGTAGTTCTCAAGTTACAGCTGATCAATTAGTGACTATTTGAAGTTACAAGAGACCCTGAATCTACCATCCATACTCAAAGTTCTGACAGCCGCCCCACCTACACAAAATGTGACCACATTTTGAGAGTTTGGCAACTGGCCAGCATTTACAGCTATTTGCAGAACCTCATAAACACGTGATCGTGATTTGTGCTGGAAACTGTGGTTTACAGGTGTTCCTCGACTTACGACCACAATGGAGCCCAACTTTTCTGTTTGTAAAGTGAAACATTTGTTAAGTGAGCTTCGTCCCATTTTACGACCATGTTTGTTAAGCGAATCACTGCAGTTGATAAATGAGTAACCTGGTTGTTAAGTGAATCCAGCTTCCCTGTTGATGTTGCTTGTCAGAAGGTCCCAAAAGGATGTGACCCCCCCGGGATGCTGCAACCGTCATAAATATGAATCCATTGCCAAGCATTTGAATTTTGGTCACAGGATCACATGGGGATGCTGCAAATCCTCGTCGCTGTGAAAAACAGTCATAAATTGCATTTTTCAGTGCCATTGTAACTTTGAACGGTCACTAAACGAAGTGTTGTAACTTGAGGACTCCCTGTACTTTTGGTTTCTGGCAAAAAAAGAGTGCCCCATAGCGAAGGAGTTCGCTTAAAAACTGTCACAACAAAGATTGTAAAATCCGGTGCAATTTATTTGATGACACACCTAATGGCTATAATTATGGGCTCAGTTATAAGTCAAGGATTTACCTGCAGTGTAACAAAGAGCTGATGGAAGTTTTTCATCCTAATTTGGGGAGACGTCGAACACCCCTGCCAGGAGTTGGCTGGACCCCAAAGGAAAAGGACAATATTTGCCCAAAATAGCCCTGTCCTTTTTTTCACACTGAGTAGTCTCAGAGCAGGGGTGAAATGCTCCCGGTTCGGACCGGATCGCCTGATCCGGTAGCGATGGAGGTGGGTGGTTCGGAGAACCGGTAGCCAAAATCCCTGCCCCCTCCCCTCATGCCCAGCTGAGCTGCGTGATCATCAGAGGCTTTTTTTCTTTTAAATGCCTCTGACGATCCCAGCTGAGTTGCTTGATCGGCAGAGGCATTTAAAAGAAAAAAAAGCCTCTGATGATCAGGCAACGCAGCTGGGATCTTCAGAGCCTTTTGAAAGCATTTTTTACAACCTCTTCGCCGAAAAGGTTGTAGAAAAAATGGTTTTAAAAGTTTTTTTTAAAAAATGGCCACGCCCACCCAGTCACATTACCTCCCCACCAAGCCACGCCCACAGAACCAGTAACAACAAATTTTAGATTTCACCACTGTCTCAGAGGTTTTCTTCCCCAAATTCCAGCCCCTCTTAGGCCAGTAGGGAAGAGGGAGAGGAAGGGGAGGGGAGGCGATGGAGGCTGGTGCTTAAAAGGACTGGTGAAAATATGTGCAGAGCAAAGGTTGAAAGACAGGAAGCAACCAAGGATGACCATTGTAAAATCCTGCGGATGAGCTATTTTAACGATTGCTAATTTGGGAGCCTCAGATAACGGGGACAATTGGTGGCCTCCTTTCTCCCCACCTCCACCCCCTGGTCCCCAACTCTGAAATAATGGTGCCCTGCTGGCTGTTTTTCTACCCTGGGGCTTCAACATCGCTTCTGCCTCACCCAGCCCACAAGAGAGGAGGGGGCTTCAAGTCACCATCAGCCGTTCTGTCTATGGAGATTCTCAGCCATCCAGGTCCTGGTTGTCCCAAAAGTGCATTTTTCAAGAGGCAACTGGACTTCCATGGTTTTTCCTTGAAGACGTTTTGCTTCTCATCCAAGAAGCTTCTTCAGAAGAATCTGACCATCCAGAAGGAGCTGAAGAAGCTTCTTAGATGAGAAGCGAAACATCTTCAAGGAAAAACCACGGAAGTCCAGTTGCCTCTTGAAAAAAACACCTTTGGGATATCAGCCATTCTGTGTCCCCCCTCCCAACTTTTCTGAACACCGTTTTTCCAGTGAGGGGGTTGTTGATACCGTCCAGAATGGGATCTGCCTGGATCTGTGTTTTGGATGCCTGAGGATGGCATGACCATGCCCCTCAGCTTCTGGTCACTTCATGCCCCATGTCTGCAAAGGATGGTGAAGATGGAGGCCCCAATGTTCCCAATGCATATCAAATAGATCTTGCCACTGCGTCCATCTTGATATTTTTGCCAGGCTCTCTATGTCTGAACTTCTCTGTACTATGGAAAGAGTGCAGAGAAGAGCAACAAAGAAGATTAGGGAACGGGAGGCTAAAATCTATGGTTTTATGAAGAGCGGTTGCTGGAATTGAGTATGTCTAGTTTGATGAAAAGGACTAGGGATGATATGATAGCAGTCTTCCAATATCTCAGGGGCTGCCCCAAAGAAGAGGGAGTCAAGCTATTCTCCAAAGCCCCTGAGGGCAGGACAAGAAGCAATGGGTGGAAACTCATCAAGGAGAGAAGCAACTTAGAACTAAGGAGGAATTCCCTGACAGTTAGAATAATTAATCAGTGGAACAACTTGCCTCCAGAAGTTGTGAATGCTCCAACACTGGAAGTTTTTAAGAAGAGATTCAATAACCTGAAGTGGTGTAGGGTTTCCTGCCTAAGAGGGTTGGACTAGAAGACCTTCAAGGTCCCTTCCAACTCTGTTATTCTGTTTTCTGTATTTTTTAAACCTCTGTGGCCTTCTGGCTAAGTTGCAACCCAGCTTCTGAGCTTTAGCAGATGCTCCTCTCAGATCTGTGTTCAGAAACTATGCAACTAATAAATAAAAAGAGTGATAGCATCTTCCAATATTTGAGGAGCTGCCACAGAGAGGAAGGGGTCAAGCTATTTCCCAAGGCACCAGAAGGCCAGACAAGGATTAATGGATGGAAACTGATCAAAGAGAGATTCAACCTAGAAATAAGGAGGAATTTTTCTGACAGAACAATCAACCCATGGAACAGAAATTGCCTTCAGAATTTGTGGAAGCTTCATCACTGGAAGCTTTCAAGAAGAAACTGGACTGCCATCTGTCAGAAATGGTGTAGGGTCTCCTGCTTGGGTAGGGGGTTGGACTAGATGACCTCCAAGGTCCCTTCTAATGCTGTTATTTTGTTATTGTTGGGGGCAATATGCTGACTCTGTAAACCACTTAGAGAGAGCTGTAAAGCACTGTAAAGCGGTATATAAGTCTAAGTGCTATTGCTATTCTGTGTGTGTGTGTGAGAGAGAGAGAGAGAGAGAGTGAGAGAGAGAAAAATTTATTTATTGGATGACTTCATGAAATTCCAGGCACCCCCATTTCATCTGGCCTCTCTTCCAGCCCACTTTGGGGAGATCCATCGGTGCTCGCTTCTTCCTCCAGCTGCTGATGTTTGGCCAGGGTCAAAGAATCCACCCACCCACCGGTTTCCCTTGTCACACACTGAAAGGGTAAGAGCAACGTCACACCCCAGGCGGAATATTTATGCTGGCAAACCCTTCTCAAGTCCTGGAGAAGGGTGTGTCATGGGAAGCCCTTCCATTTGTTTTTATCGATGTTTTTGAAAGCCATCTTCGAATGTTGGCCAACCGGCTGCTGATGTCCTTGTGGTTAAGGTTGCCGAACAAGATGTAGCTACTGTATTTGGGGAAGCATATTAAGAGACGAGAGTGAATTCCTCTGTCTTAATCTATCCCGTGGTTTTTAAAGATAAAACAGAATATCAGAGTCTGAAGGGACCTTGGAGGTCTTCTACTCCAACCCCCTGCTTAAGCAGGAAAACCACTTCAGGCAAATGGTTATCCAACATCTTCTTAAAAACTTCCAGTGTTGGAGCATTCACAACTTCTGGTGACAAGTTGTTCCATTGATTAATTGTTCTCACTGTCAGGGAATTTCTCCTTAGTTCTAAGTTGCTTCTCTCCTTGATGAGTTTCCACCCGTTGCTTCTTGTCCTGCCCTCAGGTGCTTTGGAGAAGAGCTGGATTCCCTCTTCTTTGGGGCAGCCCCTGAGATATTGGAAGACTGCTATCATGTCTCCCCTAGTCCTTCTTTCCATCAAACTAGGCCTACCCAGTTCCTGTAACTGTTCTTCATATGTTTTAGCTTCCAATCCACTTGGTTGCTCTTCTCTGCACTCTTTCTAGAGTCTCCACATCTTTTTTACATCGTGGCGACCAAAACTGAATGCAATATTCCAAGTGGGATAAGGACCACTTCCCGCTCCCCGCCCAAGTTATTCCTATTCTTGATAACCTTGACTATCTGCATTCCTTATTCTCTATTTACAACCGTTGCAAACTGAACTGTTCCTTGTGTTTTTGCTTTTTTTTTTATTGAAAAGTTTTAAAATATTTTACAAACAAATTCCCCCCCTTCCCCTCTCCCTCCCCCCCCTGACTTCCCAGAGCAAAATACAGGGTATTGCATTTAACAAACATAATCTAACATAAGCAAACTAGCTAAAAGCTCTTAACTCCCCCTTACTCTTTAACTCCGCCATAGATACTAAAATATCAAAGTAAAAAGAAAAATCATCTAAACATTTCATTCATAAACTATTTGCAACTTTTTAGTCCCATATTTGTTTTGCATATAGTCAATCCATCTTCTCCATTCCAGTACATATCTTTCATTCAAACAGTCCTTCAAATATGCAGAGATTTTAGCCATCTCCGCCAAATTGGCTACTTTTAATGTCCATTCTTCAATAGTTGGTATTTCTTCCTTCTTCCAATATTGCGCCACCAAAAGTCTGGCTGCCGTTATTAAGTTCAAAACCAAATTAGTCTCTATAACTGTACATCCTTCAAATATACCCAATAAAAACAACTGTGGAGTAAATTTTATCTTCCTTTTAAGAATATTTTGTATAATCCACCATATCTTAATCCAAAATGCCTTAATTTTCTTACATGTCCACCATACATGAAAATACGTTGCATTGTCACATTTACATCTCTAACATGTAGGTTGTAAACTCGGGTACATACAGGCTAACTTTTGGGGATCCTTGTGTTTTTGCAAGGCACTTATCAGAAAGGGTTTCTTTGCCCTCCTCCCCCATGAATGCAAAATACATTTCCCTCTCCCCCCCCCCCCACTCCCATCTATTGCTCTCAGCCTGATCTGCTGCACGGGCTGGTTGACAGAAGAGTGAGATAGCAACGCCAATGAAAAGAAAACGAGATGAAAAAGTTGACACTTGTTCAGTTTACAAGTTGCCCGACACTTTTAAGAGTCCCTTTAAATAAATAAAAAAACAATAACAGAGCTGCCACCCAGTCTGTGCTGGGCTGTGGAACAAAGGCCGGCTGCTTCCTCGGATGGCCTCGGCTTTCTTGGAAGAGCAGGTGCAGCTGGGTCTCCCCTGGGGAAGAATTCTGCCCCCCTCTGCCCCCCTTGGCTGCCGTCCAGGAGCGTTCCAGAAGGAGTCAGATGCGTTGGCCAAGCCGAATCTTTTCTCTGCACCGTTGACCGCTTTGGTGGCCTCACCGTGAATGAGTCCTACAGGAAAGTGGTCCAGGTCGCCCTTCAGCCTGGAAGGATGGAGCTTTTTGCTCCACAGACGTTCCACACTCAACCTTTGTTCAGCTTGGCCAATAAATGCTGCGGCTCAGGGATTGGCTTGACGGCTGGAGGAAGCGCTAAGTGTTTTATGATGGAAGGGCAAATTGCTTCTGATCTGAAAGGAGCAATCCTGCTGGAGAACCCTCCTCAGATGCCACCATCCTGCACAGTGTCAGCTGCAGACAAAGCTCATGAATACATGAATAATTTATCCCAAGGGTGCTTTATCAGGAGGCAAGTGGACTTCCTTGTTTTTTTTCTTTTGAAGACACTAGGACACCAGGTGTCTTCTTTGGAAGACAGAGAAACCTCCAAGTGCTTCAAGGACCCTCTAAAAGGATGCAGAGGACCAGCTGTCCACAAGGAATATACAATCCTTCCATTCCCTACTGTCCTGTTGGAGCTGAAGAAGCTCCAATGGTCACTCAATGAATGATTAAAAATCTGTAGAGATTCTCAGTTCTCCAGATCATGGTTGTCCCAAAGGTGCTTTTTCAGGAGGCAACTGGGTTTTCTTTTGAAGACATTTTGCTTCTCATCCGAGAAGCTTCTTCAGCTCTGACTGGATGGTGGGGAATGGAAGGATTTATATTCCTTGCAGACAGCTGGTCCTTTGCATCCTTTTAGAGGGTCCTTGAAGGACTTGTGAGGTTTATCTGTGTCCTCAGGGTCACCTGAGTGGTGCAAATGGTTCAATTTTTCCCTCTGGAAATCCATTCCTACTGCTGCACCATTCCAAGGGTCTTCATCCCAAATATTATAGTTAAAAACCAGAAAGTCCAGTTGCCTCCTGAAAAAGCAATGAATGGTTGTAAGTCGAGGACTACCTCTTCTGCCACGGTCTTGTTCCTTGGGTCAGGCAGATAAACTCAGAGACTGCAGCCCACCAGCATTTCAGGCTGCGTTTTTACCCTCTTTGTAAAAAAAATAATAATAGTTGCAGCCCAAAACTGAGGTGTTTTGTGGGAGAAGAAGGCAGCCCTGGTGGGAATGAGCAGGTCAGGCCGGGTTCTGGCATCCGTGTGGGAAACGGGTTCTGGAGGAAGGTGACCGAAACGGAAGAGATGTGCGCTCACGACACAAAGATAGCGCTGCGTATTATCTCTGCTAAACCACAGACAAAGTTGTGATTGTGAACTTGGCCTGACAGCATCTCAAAGGGGGTGGGGTGGGGGGACGTCTCTGGCACGTTGGACGGCATCCACCAGGAAACGTGCCCCAGAGGCCGGACGGGCTGTCCTGTTTTTCGTGGGAGGGTGTAAATGAAGAGCCTTTTTTTCTCCTGAGTGCTGCGTTGTGCTAATTATAAGCCACATCTGGTCAGGGTGGGCCGCTGGGAAGAGATTTTGGAGATCTCTATCACGGTTGCATTCTCCACCCGTGATGGAGGCTCTTCTTTTAACCCCTCCAACCACCACTTACATTATTTGCATCTCAAGACCCCTCTCAGCTTTGCAAACACCCACCACGGCTGATTTTCTCGTATCTGACAAAGAGTTCCTGCACCGTCTTTGGAGAGATACAGCTTCCCATCATAACAGTGTTGACTGGGGATGTAGGTAGAGATTCTTAGTGTTATGTATTGATACTTTTGAGCGGGAGTTTCAAACCTGCCTACGTTTCTGATTGGCTGACAGTCCCTCCAGGATTGTATATAAGGAGGACTGCAGCCTCTGAGTTTTTGCTGAAGTCTCACTGTAAATTAAAGAGCTGTTGTCACTTGCTTGGTTGTGCCTCTCGTTATTCCCGAACCACTTCATTGGCGACGAAGGTGGGATAGAGGTCACAACAAGCGAACCAGTGAGACCACGAGCTTCAGCTAGGCGACGAGGCGAACTACAGGAGGCATACCGAACATGTCTGCCTACGTTCCGCCCAAGCCTTTTGATCCGACCCGCGAAAAATGGGTCTCGTACCTGACGAGGTTCGAATGCTCGCTCGAAGCCAGCGACATGCAAGGGCTCTCCGCTAATCGGAAGAGGGCCCTCTTCCTAAGCCATTGCGGACCGGACGTGTTCGAGATGGCAGAGTCACTGTGCGAGCCAACGCCGGTCCAGACCGTTTCCTGGGACACCCTGATGGCCACGCTCCGGGCTCACTACGCTCCCGTGCCCTCCAAGTTCGTGCAACGATACCAACTCAGACAGCGCGTACAGCGAGAGGGAGAACCGGTCAGCGCATACATGGCCAGCCTGAGAAAAGCCGCAACCCATTGCGACTATACAGACTTGGACGATGCGTTGCTTGAGCAACTCATCTGTGGTGTCCGGGACATTAGGCTGCAACGGCGCCTGCTCGCCAAGCCTGATTTAACGCTTGCTGGAGCCCTAGACGAGGCCAGGGCTCATGAAGCCTCCACAAAAGCCGCAGAAACGCTGCAGCGTCCGCTGACCAGCAAAGACAACCCCAAGTCTGCCCCGGTGCACAGAGAAGACGCCGGATCCAGCTCGGAGTCCGAGTCGGATGAAGACGTCTTCCGAACGGAGCACCAGAGAAAGGACACAGGCAGCCCCCGGCGAAGCTGTCCCAGCTGTGGAGGGCACCATGACAGACTGTCCTGCAAATATAGGGAGGCTATTTGCAGGCGTTGCGAGAAAAAAGGGCACTTGGCGCGAGTCTGTAGAGCCATTCTGCCCAGAAAACACCAACCACGTGAGCGCCGCAGCCAACCGGAATCAACGTGCCAGAAACAACCAATGAGAGAAGGCGGCGTGAAAAAAAGGCGCGAATTTGAACCTCGAGATGGCCGCAGCATTCACATAGACCAGGCCAGCGCGGAAATCGAGGACAAAGTCAGCACGGTGGTCGAAATCAACGGCAAGCCATGCTCAATGGAGATCGACACCGGATTGGGTCTCTCCATAATGTCTTGGGCGACCCTAAAGACCCTCCTGCCGTTGTTCCGGAAGGACCAGCTCTCCAAACAGAGACTGCACATCCTAGACTACCAGGGGAACCGAGTCCCCCTCGAAGGCGTGGGCACGTTCCGAGTCACCTACGGAGACTACGAAAGAGACCTGCCACTGACCATCGTCACGAAGCAGCTTCCCAGCCTTCTCGGCATGGGGTGGTTCCGAGCCCTCGGCATGGGCTTCACCGGCGTCCACCAGATGCTCAAGTCATCGTTAAAAGACAGTCTCCTGACCGAGTTCCAGGACGTTTTCGGGGACACGTTGGGCAAGTATGTGGGGACCCCTATCTCCCTTAATTTAGACCCCAACGTAGCCCAAATAAGACTCAAGGCCAGACGGGTGCCTTTTGCATTGAAACCAAAGATCGATGCGGAACTGGACAAACTGATTAAACAAGGGGTGCTGGTTCCCGTTGACCATGCAAAGTGGGAAACCCCTATAGTGACCCCAGTAAAGTCTGACGGCTCAATTAGAATCTGCGCCGACTACAAGTGCACGATCAACAAGGCTTTGCAGCCGAGCGCCTATCCGGTGCCGATCGTGCATCATCTACTACACTCCCTGTGGCCTGGAAATTTTTTTGCCAAATTAGACCTGGCTCAGGCCTATCAACAATTACCAGTTGATGATGCCACGGCAGAGGCACAAACGATTGTTACTCATAGGGGTGCATTCAAATGCACCAGGCTCCAGTTTGGGGTGAGCGTCGCACCCGGCCTGTTTCAAAGCACCATGGAGCGCCTTCTGCAAGGGCTTCCCGGAGTGGTGCCCTATTTTGATGACATTCTAGTCAGCGCTCAGGACGAACGTCAGTTAGGGGACAGAGTAAGGAACGTCCTTTCTAGATTTAGGGAAGCGGGACTAAAGTTAAAGAAAAATAAATGTATGATCGCTGTCCCCTCCGTTGAATTTTTGGGGTACAGGGTGGACGGCACAGGCATCCACCCTACCGAAAGCAAGGTGAGAGCGATTAAGAGCGCACCTGCCCCCAAGACCAAAGCTGAGCTCCAAGCCTTCCTTGGACTGCTCAATTTTTACTCAATGTTCCTGAAAGACAAAGCTACCATCGCAGATCCCCTACACAAACTATTGGGGAAGAATGTACCATGGGTCTGGGGGAAACCACAAGCAGCCGCTTTTGAGGCAGTAAAGAGACTTCTATCAGAAGACAGTTTTCTAATCCAATACAACGCAGCGCTACCGCTTGTATTGGTTTGTGACGCCTCCCCCGTAGGAGTTGGTGCCGTCCTGGGCCATAGACTTCCGAACGGCCTAGAGGCGCCCATTGCGTTTTACTCTCGCACCCTGTCAAGCGCAGAGCAAAACTATAGCCAATTGGACAGAGAGGCTCTGGCTGCAATTGCGGGGGTTAAAAAGTTCCACGAATATCTCTTTGGCCAGCAATTCGAACTTGTGACTGATCACCGGCCCTTGCTAGGACTTTTGGCAGGCGACAGGCCCACCCCCGCTGCTCTGTCCCCACGCTTGACTAGATGGGCTATTTTTCTTTCGGCCTATTCATATCAGCTTGTACATCGATCTGGACGGACCCTGGGTCACGCGGATGCCCTCAGCCGCTGTCCCCTACCTGACTTACTGACCAATCCAACACCTGAGGCCTCCGTCCTTCTACTGGACACATTAACTTTGGGACCTATTTCCTCTGCCGAAGTGGCTAAAGCCCCAGCCAGGGACCCGATCATTCGTACTGTGATGGGGTGGGTGCTAAAAGGGTGGCCGGTCAAGGTGGACGGGGGGGACTATCAAGGTTTTGTAAACAAACGAAACGAACTGTTTACGCAAGGTGGTTGTTTGTTGTGGGGTGATCGGGTGGTAGTGCCAACGAAACTACGAACGAGGGTCTTAGAATTGTTGCACGAAGGGCATCCGGGCATTGTCAGAATGAAAAGTTTAGCCCGCAGTTACGTATGGTGGCCCAACATGGACCAAGTTATCTCTGAGTGGGTGGGGAAGTGCAGACCCTGCCAGGAGTCTCGCCCCGATCCCCCGGTAGCGCCCATCCGAGAGTGGGAGAAACCAAAAGGGCCATGGGGGAGGATCCATATTGATTTTGCTGGCCCCTTCCATGGGCAAACGTTTTTAATTGTAGTAGATGCCTTTTCGAAATGGCTCGAAATCATTCTAATGCCCTCTACCACAGCCGAGGCAGTTATTAAAGCCCTTCGCAAGCTGTTTGCCACACATGGCCTACTGGATACCCTAGTATCTGACAACAGCCCTCAGTTCACAGCAACCCTGTTTGAGGGATACTTGGCCGGACTGGGCATCCGCCATGCCCTATCGGCCCCGTTCCACCCGGCTTCTAACGGATTGGCCGAACGTTTTGTAAGAACGGCCAAAGAGGCCCTATCCAGACTAGATAATGGGGACTGGCAGACCAGGATAGATCAATTCTTAGCTGTCCAGCATGCCACACCATGCACAGCCACAGGGAGAAGCCCAGCAGAGCTCCTCATGGGCAGGAAGCTCCGGTGCGTGTTAGATAGGCTTCACCCCAACTACTCGCACAAAAATTTCAAGGGAGAGACCTCCGGACTAAGACAGTTTCAGGTTGGGTCCCCGGTGTTCGCTCGCAACTATGCCAGTGGACCTCTATGGGTTGCAGGAACCATAGTGGGCATAACGGGCCCGAAATCTTATACGGTAGACGTAGGGGTAGACAGACTCTGGAAGCGCCACATAGACCAGCTGAGAAAAAGGGTAGTCGGCGAAGCAAACATAAATTTAGACATATCCGAGCCTAACTATAACAACTTTCCCAAAACAGCTAACTCAAGCCCGGGTTCGCGAGAATACTTAGCTGACAAGCCCTGGTTCCAGCGCCGCCCCAGCGAGTCGCCACTCCCAACCGGGGATAACCACGCCCCGGACAAAATCCAGGAGGTTCCATTGGCGGAGCCGGGAGAGACAGAAAGTCCCTCCGACCAGCTCGACGCCCCACCAAACACTGAACTGCGCAGGTCAACTAGGACGAGAACTCGCCCTGGGCACCTGCGAGATTTTGTGTGTACTTATGTAAATTTTTGAATGACAGTGCCTTCTGGGAAGGGAGGGGTGTTATGTATTGATACTTTTGAGCGGGAGTTTCAAACCTGCCTACGTTTCTGATTGGCTGACAGTCCCTCCAGGATTGTATATAAGGAGGACTGCAGCCTCTGAGTTTTTGCTGAAGTCTCACTGTAAATTAAAGAGCTGTTGTCACTTGCTTGGTTGTGCCTCTCGTTATTCCCGAACCACTTCACTTAGTCTTCCAGGCCATGGTTGACTCAAAAGTGCTTTTTCAGGAGGCAACTGGACTTTGTTTTTTCTTCTTCTTTTTTTTTTTTATTGCAAAAGTTTTACAATTACATTTTCACCCCTTTTTTCACCCCCCCACCTCCCTCCCCAAACTTCCCGTCCTCCCTAACCCTCCCTAACCCTCCCCCCCAGACTTCCCTATTATGTACTCATAACTAATAATACTGATATATATACCTGAACCCATCCCTCCCCCTATATAATTTTCCTCTTTATCTCTTTACATTAAGATATTTCTAATACATTGTTTTCAAATAAAAGCTATTTGGTACTTTCTAGTTTGGTATTTGTTCTGAACATATTCTATCCACCTTTTCCATTCCCATTCATAAGTCTCTTGTGAACAATCTTTTAAATATGCTGAAATCTTCGCCATCTCTGCAAAACTGGCCATCTTCAAAGTCCATTCCTCGATAGTAGGCAAAGCTTCATTCTTCCAATATTTACCTATCAACAATCTTGCTGCTGTTATCATATACAATATTAATTTTATTTCACCCCGTGTAAAACCCTTAACTATACCCAATAAAAACAATTGTGGAGAAAATTGAATTTTTTTCTTCAAAACATTCTGCATGACCCACCATATTTTTATCCAAAAAGCCTTAACTTTCCTACAGGTCCACCAAACATGATAATACGTAGCATCCAAACATTCGCATCTCCAACATTTTGGCTGAACATTAGGGTACATACATGACAGCTTTTTAGGATCTAAATGCCATCTATAAAACATTTTATAAAAATTTTCCCTCAGGTTCTGCGACTGTGTAAATTTAACATTCTGAACCCAAATTTTTTCCCATGTTTCCAACATCACTGGTTCTTCAAAATTTTGTGCCCACTTAATCATACAATCTTTAAAACTTTGTTTTTTCTTTTGAAGACATTTCACTTCTCATCCAAGAAGCTTCTTCTGCTCTGACTGGATGGTGGGGAATGGAAGGATTTATATTCCTTGCAGACAGCTGGTCCTTTGCATCCTTTTAGAGGGTCATTGAAGCACTTGGAGGTTTATCTGTGTCCTCAGGGTCCCCTGAGTGGTGCAAATGGTTCCTGTAGTCTGCAATTTTTTCCCTCTGGAAATCCATTCCCACTCCCACACCATTCAAAGGGTGCTTATCCCAAATTGTATAGTTAAAAGTCTGTAGAGATTCCCAGTCCTCCAGGTCCTGGTTGCCCCAAAGGTGCTTTTTCAGGAGGCAACTGAACTTTCTGTTTTTTTTCTTTGAAGACATTTCACTTCCCATCCAAGAAGCTTCTTCAGCTCTGACTGGATGGTGGGGAAGGGAAGGATTTATATTCCTTGCAGACAGCTGGTCATTTGCGTCCTTTTAGGAGCTTCTTGTATGTCGCTTTTTTCAGTGCTGTTGAAACTTTGAACCATCACTAAATGAACTGTTGTAAGTCGAGGAGTAGCTGAACTTCCGGTTTTCAGCAGAACTAGCCCATAGCAAACCATTGGATCACAATGTTTATTAATAGCAACCACAAAAAAGGTTGCAAAATCAGGGTGACTCATTTGACAACCGTTACGACTGTAACAGGCAGGCTCCATGGTCGTCATAAATCATGTAGAGTTTCCCTGCACTGTGCTCCTTCGCTCGAGTCATCTTGCAGCCTTGCCCTGCTCTGCCAAGTGCCCGGCTTGGGGAGCTGTGATGGGCAGACCCTCAGGCTTCCTTGCCCTGGGCTGCTGCAGGAGGCCACCAGATGCATTGCCCATGAGACCAGCCTTTTGTTGGAAACAGCCGGATGGAACGGTCAGTTGGACTCACGGCATGCACCGAAGAAGAGGGGGGTCAAATCCTTGGCCACCTGGTTTTATTTATAGTCCAGATGGGAACTAAGGGGCTGGAAGGGGCTCTTCAGGGCTGCCAGGCCAAGCGGACCAGTCCCTGCTCAATGCAGGAATTCAGATTTAAAGTATCTCTGTTCAGTCCAGTGTTTTTCAACCGTGGCAGCTTGAAGATGTGTAACAGATGAACAGGGTTGGAAGGGACCTTGTAGGTCATCTAGTCCAACCTCCACCCACCCACCCAAGCAGGAGACCCTACACCATTTCTGACCGATGGCAGTCCAGTCTCTTCTTGAAAGCTTCTGGTGATGAAGCTCCCACAACTTCTGAAGGCAACTTCTGTTCCATTGGTTGATTGTTCCCACTGTCGGGAAATTCCTCCTTATTTCCAGGTTGAATCTCTCCTTGCTCAGTTTCCATCCATTATTCCTTGTCTGGCCTTCGGGTGCTTTGGAGAATAGCTTGGCTCCCTCCTCTCTGTGGCAGCCCCTCAAATATTGGAAGGCTGTTATCATGTCTCCCCTGGTCCTTCTCTTCACTAGACTAGCCATGCCTGGTTCCTGCAACCGTTCATCATATGTTTGAGCCAGGGGTGAAATCCAGCAGGTTCTGACAGGTTCTGGAGAACTGGTAGCAGAAATTTTGAGTAGTTCGGAAAACTCGCAAATACCACCTCTGGCTGGCCCCAGAGTGGGGTGGGAATGGAGATTTTGCAATATCCTTCCCCTGCCATGCCTACCAAGCCCCACCACACCCACCAAGCCACGCCCACGGAACTGGTAGTAAAAAAATTTGGATTTCACCACTGGTTTGAGCCTCCAGTCCCCTAATCATCCTGGTTGCTCTTCTCTGCACTCTTTCTAGAGTCTCAACCCCTTTTTTATAGTCTGGTGACCAAAACTGGATGCAGTACTCTAGGTGTGATCTTACTAAGGCTTTATAGAGTGGCATTAGTAACTCCCTTGATCTTGATTGTATCCCTCTGTTAATGCAATTTAGGATTGCATTGGCTTTTTTGGCTGCCACTACACACTCTTGGCTCATATTTAATTGGTTGTCCACTAAGATTCCAAGATCCCTCTCGCAGTTCCTGCTATTATGCCTGGTTTCACCCAGTCTATATGTGTACTTTCGGTTTTCCTTGCCTTCAGTTGCCTTCAGTTCCCAGAATTCCTTAGCCAGTCAACACATTTTTACAGTTGCTAAGGTTCAGGAATGCTGGTTCAGACCATAGTTGATCACATCTGATGAAAAAGGATCCACCATGTCTCTGGGTCATCGGTTCCACCGTCCAGCTGCTCTTCCTTTCCCAATTCAACCAGGTTCTGTCCTCCAAGTAACTTAAATCTGCTAGGCCCTGTCCTCTACATTGGAACTGTGATGCTTTTGGGAAGGGGGGGGAGTTTTTGGGAGGGGGATAAGAGTGGCGCAGTGGTTAGAGTGCTGTACTGCAGCTACTTCAGTTGACTGCTAGTTCAGCAGATCAGCGGATCAAATCTCACCAGCTCAAGGTTGACTCAGCCTTCCATCCTTCCGAGGTGGGTAAAATGAGGACCCAGATTGTTGGGGGGCAAGATGCTATTTAGTATGCTGTCTTTGGTGTAAGCCGCCCAGAGTCCTCGGAGAGTGGGCGGCATAGAAATATGATTAATAAATAAATAAGTGAGCTGGTGGAGATGTCTCGAAAAAGGGAGGGAAATTCTCACTGTCTTCATAGCAGCTGCAGAGAGAGCTGATAGCTGTCAAGGTCAACCATTCCGGCACACCAGATAGATGGGGCTGTCTGAAGAAGCACCCCACATGAAACCTTGGGGAGATGTGGATTGGAGACTCAGCCTGGGTCCTTGTGGGGGAGGGATTTAGGGATGCTTTCAATATGTAATCTTCGCGCCTATTGCCTCAGACTTTGCTTTTCTTTCATTGCATTCAGTTCATGCTCAGTAAAAGTACCTTTCTCTACAAACATGGAGTTGGGGTTTTTCTTTCCTGAGTTTTGAACGGAGACACACCTGACAACTGCTAACCAGGGCATACAAAACCTTTGCCAGACCAATTCTCGAATACAATACAGCTCATCTGCCTGGAATCCACACTGTATATCGGAAATTAATACGATTGAGCGGGTCCAGAGGTATTTCACAAGAAGAGTCCTCCACTCCTCTGCTCACAATAGAATCCCTTATGCCACCAGATTTGAAATTTTGGGATTGGACAATCTGGAACTACGCCGACTGCGGTCTAATTTAAGCATAATACACAAAATTGTCTGCTACAACCTCTTACCTGTCAACGACTTCTTCAGCTTCAGCCTCAATAATACACGGGCAAACAATAGATACAAACTCAAGGTAAACCGCTCCAAACTCGATTGCAGGAAATTCAACTTCAGCAACAGAGTGGTCAATGCCTGGAATGCTCTCCCCGACTCTGTTGTTACAGCCTCAAACCCTCATAGCTTCAACCTTAAACTATCTACTGTGGACCTCACCCCATTCCTAAGAGGTCCATAAAGGGGGTGTGCATAAGCGCACCAGCGTGCCTAACATTACTGTCCTACTGTCCCCATTTATTTATATTCATTTCCCTCATTCATGTCCATGTTCATATTCATACCTGCTGTCTTGTACATGTTTGACAAACTAATAAATAAATAAATATAGCTGATGCTCAAACCAGATAACATTTTGGCTTTTAAACTGAACGCATACAAACTGTAGGAAAAAAGACCATTGTGAGGAGTTAGTGCAGAGACGTTCAAATTACACTCTTCTAGAGCTTGTAAAACACCTGTAACTTTTAAAACCTGTAACTAGAGTGGAATGAACTTTACAAGGAAATGTGCCTGGTATATAAGCAGGTGAAGCACGCATGCTAAAATTAAAATCAGGGCAGTCTTTCTCCAGGGTTTGATGTTTTAAAAGCGCAGGTGACTCTTTGGCTTCAGAACAGAATGGGATGACTTTTGCCACATAGGGAGGACTTTATGGGGAGGACTACAACGTCTGCGTCAACGTTCAGGCAGATGGGCCGAAGGATTTGTGCCAAGGGGAAGGGTGGCTGTGGCCATCAGAAAGGAGAACGCCCAGATTGAATAGACAAGAAGCAGTTACAGATAGAGATAATAGAAATAAAGATCCTACAGAGGAAGGTGGGAGGCAAATTAAAAAAAGCATAGCAACCAAAGTATTGAAGCGGACAAGAGACGATGGATAAATGATTGCTTTGTCTTTGTTGTTCTGATTTGTGTTTCCTTTTCTCTCTCTCTTTTCTTTTCTTTTCTTTTTTCTTTTCTTTTCTTTGTTTCAGGTAGGTGACGCAAATAGAAGCCAGGCAGTTAAAGGCAATATGACTAAAAGTTAGAATAAGTGATAGAAATAAGAGAAAGGGGAATGCTAGTGTAGACACTTTTATAAAATAAAATAAAGTAACAATAAGAGAAAACATGGAATAATTGAACAACAACAGATTGCAACTTATTATAATTGTGTATCATTATTAGAAATATATGTTGACTGAGGGTAACCCACCCAAGCAGGAGACCCTGCTAAACCATTTCTGACCGATGGCAGTTCAGTCTTTTCTTGAAAGCCTCCAGTGATGAAGCTCTCACAACTTCCGAAGGCAACTTCTGTTCCGCAGGTTGATTGTTCTCACTGTCAGAAAGTTTCTCCTTATTTCTAAGTTGAATCTCTCCTTGTTCAGTTTCCATCCATTATTCCTTGTCTGACCTTCAGGTGCCTTAGAAAACAGCTTGACTCCTTCCTCTCTGTGGCAGCCCCTCAGATATTGGAAGACTGCTATGATGTCTCCCCTGGTCCTTCTCTTCACTAGACTAGCCAGGCCCAGTTCCTGCAACCGTTCATCGCATGTTTTAGCCTCCAATCCCCTAATCCTCCTGGTTGCTCTTGTCCCACCAAATATGAGGAAGTGTCAGAAGGAGAACCTGGATTGTTTTCAGTAGCAGGCCAATATGATCTGGGTCTGTGTACCTTGCCAGGAATATAAGGACTGTGGAGATTCTCAATCATCCAGGTCATAGTGTCTCAAAGGTGCTTTTTCAAAAGCCAACTGGACCGTTTTTTTCCTTCTTCTTTCACAAGGATAAAACACTCCGGTTGCCTTTTGAAAAAGCACCTTTGAGTAAGGACCAAGAACTTTGCCAAGTTTGAAGATTTAATCTGAACAATGTTGACTGAATCACCAGATTGATTTAATGGATTTCAGGGCCCCTGCGCACACCATTTTGATTGAACTGGATCAACGGTTTGAATTAAATGATTAAGAGTAAATTATTCCAGTGGCTCTGACTCTCCAGATTGAACAGATGGATTGAATCAACTTGATTTGAATCTAAGACCAGGAGATTTGCACATTTTAAAAACTAATTGACATGTTTCTCTTTTTTCTGCTAACCGATTGACTGTGATTTGCTCTGTTCTTTGAAATTTGGCTTAGGCACAAAGTCTAAAAGTTGCATGTGATCATTGATGCAGTGAATGATATGGAAGGATGAAGGTGTGTGTCTTGTCCCAACTTTCTCACCCTGGCCTTGTCTCAAGTAAGGGAGAGCAGACTTATATTCAGAACACCTGAAGTAAGACAAGAACCAATGGCAGAATTTCCTGTCCATGAGAGCTTATGAAACAATGAGACAGCTTGCCTCCTGAAAAACTAGACAAAATGGCATGAGGTTTCATGCCCTGGCAAGGGGTTGGACCAACAGACCTCCAAGGTCACTTCCCACTCTATAGTAATGGTACTTAGACTTATATACCGTGTCACGGTGCTTTACAACACTCTCTGAGCGGTTTACAGAGTCAGCCTCTTGCCCCCAACAATTTGGGTCCTCATTTTACCTACCTTGGAAGGACGGAAGGCTGAGTCAATCTTGAGCTGCTGAGAATCAAATTGCTGGCAGTTAGCAGTTAGCCTGAAATACTGCATTCTAACTACTGTGTCACTATAGCCGATAGATAGATAGATAGATAGATAGATAGATAGATAGATAGATGATAGATAGAGGGATGGATGGATGGATGGGTAGGTAGGTAGTTAGGTTGATTGGTTGATGATAGATTGATAATAGATTGATGATAGATAGATAGATAGATAGATAGATAGATAGATAGATAGATAGATAGATAGAAATGGTGTTCCAGATGTTTTGGGATTCATCCAAGGTGCCTATCACTCTCAGTACCACCTTTGCTTTCTTTTACCTTCGTTTCTCTATTTCTATTTGCAGGTCTTTGGATTATGGGATTTTCCCTCTTCTATTCTGCTGTCTCCAGGTACTGCCACATCCACTATCCAGACTTTTTTTTTTTAATCATATCGACAATTTTTAAGTGTGGGGTATTGTGTGGAAGGTACTTTTCTGTCTGAATTCTAAACTCCCAGGGCACTTTAGCTTTGTCTGTTGTGAGATCCCACCAGTTCTTGCTTGCAGGCAAATGGTATTTCTTGCAACTCTTCCAATGCACCATTGTTGCTACTTTGTCATGCCGCTGCTTGTAGTCAGGCTGGGTGATCTTCTTGCAGCAGCTTACCAGGTGGTCCACTGTTTCTTCAGCTTCTTTGCCAAGGCAGCAGGTGCTGTCTGTTGCTGTCATCTCAATTCTGGCTTTGTACGCATGTATTGCTGTCATAACATATCAGCATAGTATATCTGTAGAGCCAAGCAGGGTGGCCTTTCGTAATTGACAGATGGAAATCTTGTGAATATGCAGATGTTCTAAATGCTGTCCAAGATGATGATGGTGATTCATTATCTGAAGATGATGATTATATTCAGATGATGATTATTCATTATCTGCAGATTGCCCAGCAAATGCTGATAATTTAGGGTCAATTCAGAAAGTTTTATCTGAAACTTTAGCTCTTTATCAGAAAGTTTAGGAATTGACCAAATGCTGCCTTAATGTACATGTGATTTCATTGTTATTACTCCTTACCTAATAGTTGGATAACTATGGGAAAAATGTCTACTGGTTTATTCTATAATTTCTGCATTTCAATTGCTAAATTCCAATATTTTATAATATTTCCCCCTTCCTTTTGAGCAACTCTGCGAGTAAAACCTGCTTTGCTTTAACTACTTTAAAGTCACGTTGTGTTTTAAGCCTGAGTCAATCTGGATTCAAAAATCCAATAAATTTGTTATGTGGTCATTTTCGAGCTTTTTTTAAACATTACGATTGGTTAAAATCCTATACTTCAGGGATACCAACATTTTGGGGCATCACATCCATACTTTCTGCCTAACTTCCAATATCTAATTTTTTTTCACATCTTTTTGAATAATCTGTCTGGGTGATTTGATACAGAGGGATACGCTCAAGATTAAGTGAGGTACTAATACCACTCTACAAAGCCTTAGTAAGGCCACACCTAGAGTCCTGCATCCAGTTTTGGTCACCACACTATAAAAAAGTACTTTGATATGCTCTGAGTTTTGTGCCACTTCATAGTTCATCTACATATTCAATTTTTCCCTTTTTTATTGCCAGTATCTTACTTCTTCTGCCGTCAGGACATAAGCCTAAGACTGAAAATGAAGCTTGTCAGATGTTACATCTTTCCTATCCTACTCTACGGAGTGGAGAGTTGGTCTTAGACAGAAAGCCATTTGAAATGTGGATTTACAGGCCGCTGTTATGTATAAACTGGATTGACAAAATCAGAAATGAGGAGGTGATAAGCCGCCTGGGGAAGCCAAGGAAGATCATCAAAACCATTAAAAAGCGAAAGTTAGAATATTTCAGACATGGGATGAGACACCTGGAAAAATACGGCATCATTCACTTAATCCTCCAGGGAAAGATTGAAAGCAAATGAGGTTCAGGCAGAAGAAGAACACCATGGCTTCAAAATCTAAGGGACTGGTTTGGACAAAACTCAGCAGCCCTTTTTCATGTGGCTGTTGATAAAAATAGGATGGCCAATGCGATCACCAACGTCTGATGACGGATATGGCAGAAGAAGAAGAAGAAGAAGAAGAAGAAGAAGAAGAAGAAGAAGAAGAAGGAGAGTATTACTGATCCAATCCTGTTTCCACTTTTTTTAAAAAAATATTGTTGCTTTCTGTATTTCAATTTTTTAATAATATTTAAAAGTTGGGGTTTCTTTAGTTAATTTGTGGGGTCTTTTCTCCTTCAGCATATAGCAGATATGATCATAGCTTTATAGTTTAAATATGTATTTGTTGCTGGCTGTTATAGTTTCATGGGCTTAGCTCACAGGCTCCATAATATCACACATCCATATTAGCAGCTGTTAGTTTGGCGCCAGGAATTAAGTGGGCAGCAGCTTTGCGGGTGAAAGACCGCAGGAGACAGATTCCTGATCAAGGAGAAACCAGGATTCCTTTCTCCTCCTTCAATGCCACCCTTTTCCTCTTAGGTAAAAGAAGAGATCGGAGTGGGGTAGCTTAGTGCCCTGTGGAAACCCTGCCAATGTCGATAACAGGATAAGAGAGGTGGAAGCAGGGGTGGGTTCTACTTACCTTTACTACCGGTTTGCAATGGGGCCGCATGCGAAGCGTTCTGATGATGGCAGGGTCGGTGGGCGGAGTCTCCCGCTGGTTTTACTACCGGTTCTATAGAACCGGTGTGAACCGGGGGCAACTCACCACTGGGTGGAAGGGACTTTGGAGGTAACCAGGAGTCACATTAAGTCCCAACTCTTCAAAGGACTCTAATCCTTGCTACCTTTGACCCATGGGTAGGCGGCATCAAGAATGTTCTGCTCACCACCTCAGTTATGCCAGCCATGCCCATCTCATGTCTTGCGGTGGGTGGGCTTCTGGGGGGGATTCAAGGCGAACTAGATTCCCCGAAGAATAGAATAGAATAGAATAGAATAGAATGGAATGGAATGGAATGGAATGGAGTGGGGTGGGGTGGGGTGGGGTGGGGTGGGGTGGGGTCAGGGGTGAAATGCTACCAGTTCGCACCGGTTCAGGTGAACCGGTAGTAAAAAAAAGCTACCGGTTCCGACGATCAGCTGTGTCACATAATTTATATTCAAAAGATTGTAAGTGAAGGACTATTTCCAGTCTGATAAGAGAAATCTGAGCCCATAGAAGGAATGTAATTTGAGAGAGCATTTCAGACTTGATGCTCCCAAGTTCTCTTGAACATACAGGCAGGGAAAGGGGAAGCACATGCAGGCTTGACAGATTCTGTTACAGTCGCCTTATAATAAAAGCAGTTTTAGTATTGAGTTCCTAACTCTGGTTTCCAAATCTGCCCTGCCCTGCATCTTCATTGATGCAGGCGTGAGCGGTGGATGTGACTCACACAGGTGGGGCTGCGAGTGCCAGTGCCCACTGCTTGTGCGGCCTGGTTCTGAATGGGTTGAATCAATCAATCAATCAATCAATCAATCAATCAATCAATCAGAATAGAGCTGGAAGGGACCTTGGAGGTCATCTAGTCCCACCAGTGGTGGGATTCAAGTAATTTAACAACCGGTTCTCTGCCTTAATGATTTCTTCCAACAACCAGTTTGCCAAACTGCTCAGGAAGTTAACAACCGGTTCTCCTGAAGTGGTGCGAACCGGCTGAATCCCTCCACTGGCTGCCACCCAGGGGTTTGGGGATTCCTGATGTAGAAGAGTCAATCAATCATAGAACTGGAAGGGCACTTGGCATTCTTCCAGTCCAGCCCCCTGCTCAAGCCTATAACAAGATCAGACAAGTGACTGTCCAGTCTCTTCTTAGAAGCCTCCGGTGATGAAGCGCCAACAACTCCTTGTGGCAAGCTGTTCCAATAGTTAATTGTCCTCACTGTTAGGAGGTTTCTCCTTAATTCCCGAGTTGCTTCTCTCCTTGATTAGTTTCTATCCATTCCTTCTTGTCCTGCCTTCAGATGCTTTGGAAAATAGGTGGACCCCTTCTTCTTTGGGGCAGCCCCTCAAATACTGGAAGACTGCTATCATGTCACCGCTAGTCCTTCTTTTTTCTAGACTTTGTTGTTAGTTGCAAAGTTGTGTCCGACCCATTGTGACCCCATGGACAACGTTTCTTCAGGCCTTCCTGTCCTCTAACATCCTCTGGAGTCCATTTAAGCTCATACCAACTGTTTCAGTGACTCCATCCAGCTACCTCGTTCTCTGTCGTCCCTTTCTTCTTCCTTTGCCCTCAATCGTTCCCATCATTCGGCTCTTTTCCGGGGAGTCCTTCCTTCTCATTAGATGGCCAAAGTATCTGATTTTCATCTTACGCACAAAAAACAGTATTTTTATATTACTCCTCAATGAAATCGAGTTTGACACCCCTAGAGCCTCAACATTTTTTTCATATTGCGGTGACCAAAGCTGGATGCAATATTCCATGCGTAGCCTTCTTAATTCAGTATAAAATGCTACTATCAGTTCTTGTGATCTTGATGCTACCTAATGGTGGGATTCAGCCGGTTCGGGCATGTTCAGTTGAACTGGTTGTTAAATTGCTGGCTGGCCCTGCCCCTCCCCACCCCTTCCAGGAGTCCCCCCGTGGCCAATTTTTGCTCCCAGGAGGCTGCAGAGAGGCCTACTAGGCCCAAAATGGGGCATGGGTGTGTGTGTCCCCTCCCCCGCAGCCCATTTTTGCTCCCAGGAGGCTGCAGGGAGGCCTACTACACCCAAAACAGGGTGCAGAGGGGTGCGCCCCCCCCGTGGCCCATTTTTGCTCCCGGCGGGTGCAGGAGGCCAAGTGCTGCCTGTCACACCCCCTGGCCACGCCCACCATGGCCACGCCCACCCAGCCAATCATTAGGGCAGAGAAGCGGTTGTTAAATTATTTGAATCCCACCACTGATGCTGCCCATGCTAAATGGTAACGCAGCAACATTTTTGGAAATTGCAGTACACTGCTGCTTCATGCTTAAGTGGTTGTCCACTAAGACCCCTAGGTCCCTCTCCCTGGCACTACAGATTTGAACCAGGTGCCACCTATTTTGTACCTGTGCGTTTGGTTTTTCCTGCCTAAGTGCCAGACCTTGCTTTTCTCACCACTGAGCCGCCTGTTCTTGGATAGCTTTGCCCATTTCCAACTGTCCCGAATAGAGACAGAGCAGTCTGTGAGTCTCTTTTGCAAAAAAAAAAAAAAATTAAAAAATTAAAAGGCCTCACATTCCAGGCTTGGCATGACACATCCCTCTTCCCTGCCCACCCCCCACCCCCAGCCCCCGCCCGCAACACCCGGCTCCCTCAGTTTTGGAGGCGCACCTACCCTCCTGGGCAAGAACGCCCTTCTGCAAAGCAATTATGTTTTAAAGAGCTTGCATCACGTGCCAATTTAAAGGGCCTGGAAATGAGAGCGTGGGGCAAGGTGTGCGTTGGCAAACCGGTTGGCACGTACCCGTTTTGCACTTTTTAAAAAAAAAAAAAGTACCATCAGCGGCTGCTTGGATGGCGGCCAAGCCCTCCCATCCCCGCCCCCCAGCTGGCTGGCTGGCTGACAGGCGCCGGGTTTCCAGCACGGCACGGCTGGAGCGTGTTCCCTTCCCTGTTCTCTCTTCTGATGAAAAGATTCAGGGCAACCCGCAGCTCCACCATGATCAAACCTGTTGCCAGTCACAAGTTATGCAGGTGACTCAGAAAACGATGCACCGGCAGCCGATTGGTGCTTTTTGAAGAATGCTGGCTGCCGATTGGCTCTCTGGAGGCCAGGGCATCTCCTTAAGAGAGACAGCATCGGTTAGCAATAAGGAGAGCAAGTTTGCAAGGCAGTGATCCGTGCCAGGTGTGGAGGGTGACCTGGCCAGGAGAAGGAGGGGGGCAGGGCTGCCCGGCGGCCATTAAACACAGACAAAAGATGCCATTAAAAAAAAAACAGTCTCTTTTTTTAAATTGTAGTTTGGAAATAAATTGCAAAACACTCTTTTTCAAAAAGAGACTAAAGGTAGGCCTACGACACAGCTGAGCCCAACGTTTATGTGGCTAAGGGACAAACGTGTTAAGTGAATTTTGTCCAGTGGTGAAATCTAAAATTTGTTACTACCGTTTCTGTGGGCGTGGCTTGGTGGTGGGGGTAATGTGACTTGGTGGGCATGGCCAATTTTTTTTTTTTTTACTTTTAAAACCATTTTTTCTACCATCTCTTCGGCGAAGAGGTTGTAAAAACATGCTTTCAAAAGGCTCTGACGATCCCAGCTGAGTTGCCTGATCGTCAGAGGCATTTAAAAGAAAAAAAGCCTCTGCCAATCAGGCAACTCAGCTGGGATTGTCAGAGGCTTTTGAAAGCATTTTTTTACAACCTCTGAAGAGGTTGTAGAAAAAATGCTTTTAAAAGTAAAAAAAAAAAAGCCTCTGATGATTGTGCGGCTCAACTGGGCAATGGGGAGGGGCAGGGATTTTGGCTACCAGTTCTCCGAACGACCCGCCTCTATCGCTACCGGATCAGGCGATCCGGTCCGAACTGGCAGCATTTCACCCCTGGTCTTGTCCTATTTTGCAACTTTTCTTGCCACATTTGTTAAGTGAATACCAGCATTGTTAAATTAATAATCAACCAATGGAACAGAAGTTGCCTTTGGAAGTTGTGGGAGCTTCATCGCTGGAGGCTTTCAAGAAGAGACTGGACTGCCATCTGTCAGAAACAGTGTAGGGTCTCCTGCTTCGGCAGCGGGTTGGACTAGATGACCTACAAGGTCCCTTCCAACTCTGTTAATCTGTTAATCTAATAACATGGTTGCAAATCTGGCTTCCTTATTGACATTGTTCGTCAGCAGGTTACAAAGGATGGTCATATCACCCTGGGACACCACGACTGTCACAAATAGGGACTGGCTGTCAAGCATCCAAATCAGTGGTGGGTTCCTCCCGGTTCGGCCCGGTTCGGCTGAGCCGGTTCTCTTTGTTCGGGAGCTGGGCCCTCTCGCCTGCACCCGCATTATTATTACCTTTTATTTCTTCTTTTTTAGCCCAGCTGATAGGTGCGGCAGAGTGAATTGTCACACCTCAGTTGGGCAGATTCGTAACCTGCTTGCGCGCTTGCGTGGAGCACAAGTTTGGCACGCATGTGAACGAAGCGATTGTGCGTTAAGCGTGTACACGAAGAGGCGATCGTGTGCGAAGCGTGTGCATAAAGAGAACCAGTAGTAAAGCCGGTTAGAACCCACCACTGATCCAAATGTAAATCATGTGACCACGGGGACGGGACAACAGTCATAAGTGTGAAAAATGGTCATAAATCACTTTTTTCAGTGCCATTGGAACTTCAAACAGTCACTAAATGAACTGTTGTAAGTCAAGGATTACCTGCACAAAGGCAATGGACAATGTGTGGCTGCAGAGCTGCATGCTGGACCCCCAGCAAAGCTACCCCCAAATGGTAATTATTTCATGCACAGTAGACAAGGTTATTGAATATCTTTTGGAGGTGACAAAAAATTAAAATGGTACCCTCAGCTGTGCATTCGATAACTGTGCATTCAAAGTCCCACCCTTATTAATAATAACAAGAAGAATTCAAACACACAGGTATCTGCCACAGATATCCAAGCAAAGAATCCCCACTCCATGTGGCGGACTGTTCCAAGGGCTAACAGCTCAAACAGTCAGGAAGGCACCTGGGCACTGAGCCACGTCTGTCTTTAAGGGTCAAAGCCAGCTCTTGACTTGTCCCTCAAGGCCAACTGGTTGTGGTTTGGGGACAAGCGTCTTCCCTCCCTCGTCACTTCCCTCTTTGGGACCCAGGGAGACACCGCCAAGCCTTGTTCCCGGGCAAGGAGGCCTCACGCGATTTGGCTGAAGAAAAAGGGAAGGTCAGACAGCGGTTTGCGGCCCCGCTCGGCTCTCTCTCGTAATGCCGCTCTGTGCCCTGGGTTGTTTGTTTGGAAACTTCGTCTACCCACAACGGACGGTGGTGGGACTGAGGGACTTTTCTGCTTGCAAAACATTTATGCAAGAGTGGAAACTCTTGCAAAAGAGACCTCTGACACGAACCCTCCAAGTGCCTCCATCAGCAGCTGCAGCGTGAAGTGCTCCATCATGCTAACTCAATCCTGGGTTGTATAAGCAGAGGCATAGAATCAAGATCATGTGAAGTATCAGTACCGCTTTATAAAACCCTTAGTAAAGCCACACCTGGAATCCTGCAACCCATTTTGGTCACTATATTACAAAGAAGATGTTGAGATTTTGGAAAAAGTTCAGAGAAGAGCAACTAAGATGATCAAAGAGCTGGAGACTAAAACCGGTAGTAAAAAAAATGCTTTTAAAAGGTTAAAAAAAAAAAAAGGCTCCGACAATCGCACAGCACAGCTGTAATCGTCGGAGCCTTTTTTTTTTTTAACCTTTTAAAAGCATTTTTTAACTACCAGTTCCGGCGAATAGGTAGTAAAAAAATGCTTTAAAAAAGTAAAAAAAAAAAAAAGGCTCTAATGATCACAGCTGTCCTGCGCGATTGTCGGAGCCTTTTTTTTTAAATAACTTTTTTAAAGCATTTTTTACTACCTATTTGCCCAAGCTGGTAGTAAAAAATGCTTTTAAAAAGTTTTTTAAAAAGGTTTCCACAAGCGCCACAGCTGATCACACTTATCTTCCCAAGCCTCCTTTTGGTGCGCACTGCGTGCGTGCAGCTTGTGTTTGGTGCACACTGTAGATGTGCACGCAGCACCCGTTTGATGCATGCACGGCCAGCGAACCGGTAGTAAACTGGTTCAGATTTCACCAGTGACTTGCCTCCAGAAATCGTGGATATATATATATATATATATATATATATATATATATATATATATATATATATATACAAATAATATTTATTTATTTATTTATTTATTTATTTATTTATTTATTTATTTATTTATTTATTTATTTATTTATTTATTTATTTATTTGGTTGGTTGGTTGGTTGGTTGGTTGGTTGGTTGGTTGGTTGGTTGGTTCGATTTATATGCCGGCCTTCTCCGGAGACTCAGGGCGGCTTACAATGCGTTTATTTATTTGTTTAAATTTCTATACCGCCCTTCTCCAAATAGGACTCAGGGCGGTGCACAGCCTAAGTAAAAACAAAACATACAAAATTTAAAAAACAGTATTAAAATAATTAGATATTCTGGCCGTAAATTAAAACAACCCAATTTAAAACCAATTTAAAATTTAGCTCAAGCCAGCCCAGCTAGTTGAAATAAATAAGTTTTCAGGGCCCGACGAAAAATCCGGAGGTCTGTTATTATACGTAACTCCGGGGGAAGGTTATTCCAGAGGGTGGGCGCCGTCACAGAGAAGGCTCTCCCCCTGGGGGTCGCCAGCCGACATTGTCTGGCGGACGGCACCCTGAGGAGGCCCACTCTGTGCGAGCGTACTGGCCGGTGGGAGGCTATTGGTGGCAGTAGGCGGTCTCGTAAGTACCCCGGCCCTAAGCCATGGAGCGCTTTAAAGGTGGTCACCAACACCTTGAAGCGCACCCGGAAGACTACCGGGAGCCAGTGCAGCTCGCGCAGGAGAGGTGTCACATGGGAGCGCCTCGTCGCCCCCATAATCCCCCGCGCGGCTGCATTCTGGACCAGCTGGAGCCTCCGGGTGCACCCCAGGGGGAGCCCCATGTAGAGAGCGTTGCAGTAGTCCAGGCGGGAAGTGACTAGTGCCTGAGTGACTGTGCGTAGAGAGTCCCGATCTAGAAAGGGGCGCAACTGGCGTATCAGGCGAACCTGATAAAAAGCCCCCCTGGCCACGGCCGTCAAATGGTCTTCTAAAGACAGCCGTGCGTCCAGGAGGACGCCCAAGTTGCGAGCCCTCTCCGTGGGGGCGAGTGATTCGCCCCCAATAGCCAGCGATGGCGTCAGCTGGCTATATCGGGACGCTGGAAGCCACAGCCACTCGGTCTTGGAGGGGTTGAGTCGGAGCCTGTTTCTCCCCATCCAGGCCCACACGGCCTCCAGGCACTGGGACATCACTTCAAGGGCATCGTTGGGGTGGCCTGGGGTGGAGATGTACAGCTGGGTGTCATCAGCGTACTGATGGAACTCCACCCCGAAGCCACGGATGATCTCACCCAGTGGCTTTACATAAATGTTGAACAGAAGGGGCAAGAGGACCGACCCTTGTGGCACCCCACAAGCAAGGTGCCTCGGGGTCGACCGCTGCCCCCCCGTCAACACAGATTGCGACCGGTCAGAGAGGTAGGAGGAGAACCACCGCAGAACGGTGCCCCCCACCCCCAACCCCGCCAACCGGTGCAACATGATACCATGGTCGATGGTATCAAAAGCCGCTGAGAGGTCTAACAGGACCAGGATAGAGGAGCAACCCCTATCCCGAGCCCTCCAGAGATCATCCACCAACGCGACCAATGCCGTTTCCGTGCTGTGCCCAGGTCGGAAGCCGGACTGGAGCGGGTCTAGATAGACAGTTTCATCCAGGTACCGGGGGAAGCTGTTGTGCTACCACACTCTCAACAACCTTCGCAACAAAGCGAAGGTTGGAGACTGGACGATAGTTAGCCAAAACAGCCGGATCCAGAGAGGGCTTCTTGAGGAGGGGCCTCACAACCGCTTCTTTCAAAGCGGCCGGCAGGACCCCCTCACTCAAAGAAGCGTTAACAATCTTCTGGAGCCAGCCTCGTGTCACCTCCCGGGAAGCCAGTACCAACCAGGAGGGACACGGGTCCAATAAACATGTGGTCGCATTCAGCCGTCCCAGGACCCTGTCCATGTCCTCGGGAGCCACAGGATCGAACTCCCCCCAGATAACACTCTCAAGACCTGCCTCAGTCATCCCATCCGGACATACCCAGTCAGAGGCCAGCCCTTCCCGAATCTGAGCGATTTTGTCATACAGATACTGCACAAAGTCCTCAGCTCGGCCCTGCAAGGGGTCATCCCGCGCTTCCAGATGGAGGAGGGAGCGGGTCACCCTAAACAGGGCGGCCGGGCGATTATCTGATGACGCGATAAGAGCGGCAAAATAGCTAGATTTTGCCGCTTTTATCGCCACTAGGTAGGTCTTAATATGAGACCTCACCAGTGTTCGGTCGGATTCGGAGCGGCTGGTCCTCCAACTACTCTCCAGGCGTCTTTTCCGGCGCTTCATCTCCCTAAGCTCCTCGGAGAACCAAGGAGCTAGGTGAGTTCGGTGCCGGGTCAGAGGCCGCAAAGGCACGACACGGTCCAAGGCCCCGGCAGCCGCACTATCCCAGGCGGCCACCAGGTCCTCAGCCGAGTCGTGAGTCATAGTCTCAGGAAATGGCCCAAGCTCCATCTGGAACCTATCAGGGTCCATCAGGCGCCTGGGGCGGAACCACCTGGTCGGTCCCGCCTCCCTGCGGCGGGGTGCAGCGGTTAGAAAGTCCAGTCGAAGGAGCGAGTGGTCAGACCATGACAAGGGTTCGATGACTATATCCCCTGTATCAAGGCCACTCGACCACTGACCAGAGACAAAAACTAAGTCCAGAGTGTGTCCACCCATGTGAGTGGGGTCATGAATTAACTGAGTAAGGTCCATGGCCGTCATGGAAGCCATGAACTCCCGAGCCACCTCAGACGTTTCGCCGACAGATGGCAGGTTGAAATCCCCCATGACTAGAAGTCTGGGGGTACCAACCGCCACCTCAGCTATGACGTTGAGCAGCTCAAGCAGGGCCGTTGCCACGCGGCAGGGAGCCAGGTACGTGATCAACAAGCCCATCTGTACTCCACGACCCCATCTCACAAAAAGGGACTCACATCCGGCTATCTGTGGAACAGTGGTCTCCCTCGGATCAAGACTTTCCTTTATAATAACCGCCACCCCCCCACCCCTGCCCTGAGCTCTCGGCTGATGGAATGCTCGGAAACCTGGTGGGCACATATCCACGAGGGGAACCCCCCCCTCATGGCCTATGAGGGTATGAGGGTATGAGCAATAGCCTTCATACTTTTGTATAGACCTGCTTAGTAGGGCTTTCTGTCAGGTTAAATGTCTAACCCATTCATGTCACAACCCCTCATAGTCCTGCAAGGGTTAACACAACCACACATCCCATCACTCCACCTTACCTCTGACTCCTCCCCCTGGGTATAAGAGGTCCCACCACGAGGCCATCCAGCAGTTCCAGATGTGTACCTGCAAGAGAAGGACAAAAGGTCAATTACTATTAGAGGAATGGGCCTAGGAACAATCCAGGCCTGCAATAAAAGAATTCCTTGAAAACATTACTCTATCTTGTGAGTTATTGGGTTAGATCCATCACTATATCACTTTCGCCCCCCCCCCAAAGTGGTGTTCTTTTTTATACAAAGTCAGTTTATTGCTCCCACAATCCGGGTCCTCATTTTACCTACCTCGGAAGGATGGAAGACTGAGTCAACCTTGAGCCTGGTGAGATTTGAACTTGCAGTAATTGCAGGCAGCTGGTATTACTTAACAGTGCTTTAGGCTGCTGCGTCACCAAGGCTCCTATAGGTTCTCCTTTCTTGAGCAGGGGGCTGGACTAGAAGACTTCCAAGATCCCTTCCAGTTCATTCTATTCTATTCATGCTAGGAATATGGTTTGAATCTGGCATTAAGCCGGAATCTGTTAGAACTTTGGGATCTGCTTCATTAACCTGGGTTTAAGAAATTGTGTGAAGCCAAAAAGACTGAAGAAGGTGTCTCTTTTGGATCCAAAGCTTCCTCTCTTATTCCCATCCTTTCATCACTTAACAGGATGAAAACCCTTTCCGAAGGGTTGAAATAAATTATTAATTTATTTACTAATTAATTTCTCCCACTGATTAATTGTCCTTTGTTCTGACCTTCTTTGATCAGAAAAATCTGGGGCAGCGTTTCTTAACTTTATAACTTGACCATGCTCGGACTTCAACTCCCAGATTTCCCCAGCCAGCCATTCATCCCGGCATCTTCACGAAGTCAAGCTCGGGAAACACTTTTCTGGGGTATTTTGGGCAATTCTGGATTCTTGCTTTGCAGAGGACATCCCTTTTGTCTAAAGAAATCAAACAAGGCAGTGAGACTCATGAAGTTTGAAAGGCCAAAGGAGTAGAGTGAATTTAGCCTGCGGGCCAGCTGATGAAAGGTGGCATGAGTGGCATTTCAGATATGTCAAGGGCTCCTGCACAGATGATAGAGACACAACAGGCCCAGCTGGCACAGGGTTTCTGAGAGTTTCAGTCCCAAGGCTATGGGGGAGGGCATGAGATGGTGGTGGTGGAGACTCCTTTGGAAGACAAATCCTGAACAAAAAGTTTGCAGCGATTACCACAAAGCAGACGTTGACTAATCACTAAGAACTTCTCCTCCGGCACTTGAGTTGTTGGGCAGGAAGGGAAGTTGGCTCTTCATTGGGCTTTAAAGAGATGCTGCCATCAAAAGACATTTTGGGAGAGCTCTCCTGGGCAGGCTGTAGGACTGGGTGGCCTTTAAAGTCCCTTCCCACTCTTTGAGTTTATGATGCCACCGTGTTTCTACTGAGTGTTGAGTACTCAATAGGACATTACAAAAAAAAGATGTTGAGACTTTGGGAAAAGTGCAGAGAAGAGCCACAGAGATGATTAGAGAACATATGAAGAACAGTTGCAGGATGTGGGTATGTCTAGTTTAATGAAAAGGACTGTGGGGTACGTGATAGCAGCATTCCAGTATTTGAGGAGCTGCCACAAAGAAGAGGGGGGGGGGTGTCAAATTATTTTCTAAAGCACCTGAAGGCAGGACAAAAAACAATGGATGGAAACTAATCAAGGAGAGAAGCAACCTAGAAATAAGGAGAAATTTCCTGGAAGTGGGAACAATTAATCCCTGAAATGGTTTGCCATCAGAAGTTGCAGGTGCTTCATCACTGGAGGCTTTTAAGAGACAGGACAGCCACTTCTCTCAAATGGTAGAGGCTCTCCTGGTTGAGCAGGGGGTTGGACTAGAAGACCTCCAAGGCCCTTTCCAGCTCTATCCTGATTGATTGATCCAGTCGCCCCAAAGTCAGTTGAATTTCAGGAAACTCACCTGAAGACCACCAAGCTAATGACGGTTCTTGGCAACTGCCAAGCCTTTGTCTTCAGTCTACCTGGGGGAAGGGCTAAAGTCTAGGAGGACAGCTGTGTTCTCCAGGTAGGAAAGCAGCAGCTGGGACTATGGACACTGTGAGGGAGAGAGCACGGTTATCTGGGAGTGCTCCTTATCAAGAGAGCAGGCATTCCCCCCTCACATCTCTTTGGGAGAGAATTTGTGGCCTTGTGAGCAAGGTCATGAGCCCTCCAGCTCCAGTGGAGAGAAGAATTGAGGAGAGGACTCACAATCTATTCCCTGCTATCTGGAAAGAGAGGGAAACAGACAGAGAGAGGAGAAGGAGCAAAATGTTGCCTTCAGCAAGAAGAAGCGTCAAAAAGGAAGCAGAATTAGCAATCCAACCAAGGACGCCTAGAGCTTCAAGCCAGAGTCCTCCTGGGACTGCTTCATTCCAGCCTCTTACAGGGGCTCCAATGTGGCATTTGCAAGAAAGTCACAATCCTCGGTGTGCAATCGTCTGGCAGAACTGGGCATTCCCTCCGGCGGGGAACACGTTAGGCATTTGCATGCAAATAATATGCAAAATGCAAAGATGCATGGGGTTGCACGGTATCTGCTGCTCAAGGCATCCTGTAATTTCCTCCCTCTTCCTTTGAGGAACAGGGGAAACTGCTTTGGGTGAGGGAATAATGCCTCCCGGCCATGTTCCTTAGTCATGGTGGATGACTCAATGACAATGGAGCCTGTTATCCAAGCTTGAATGGCCATTGTTTCCACTTAGCATTAACCCCATTGGTTTCCAGCAAAGAAGAAGGAAAGGAAAGGAAGCTCCTTGGCTAGAAAAGACAGTGAGAAACAGGGTGGTGTAGCGGTGAGGATGTGGCATTAGGTACGAGGAGGCCCAGAAGCTCCTTGACTGATCCCTCTCCCAAGTAGGCCAGTAGACTCCATAGAAAGATTGATTTAACTGAGTTTGGCTCTATGAAGTGGACTGGATCTTCTCCAGCCCAATTTATAAAGCCCATGAGCTCTATAAAGTGAGAACAATTAACCAGATTAAAGGCCCAGAGTCTAAAACATATGAAGAATGTTTGGCCAGTCTAGAGAAAAGAAGAATTAGGGGTGACATGATAGCAGGATTCCAGTATCTGAGGGGCTGCCACAAAGAAGAGGGGGTCAAATTATTTTCCAAAGCACCAGAGAGCAGGACAAGAAACGATGGATGGAAACTGACCAAGGAGAGAAGCAACCTGGAATTAAGGAGAAACTTCCTAGCAGTGAGGACAATTATCTAATCTATCTAATCAGCCATGGTGGCACAGTGGTTAGAATGCAAATGTCAGCGTTGCAGAAAAACCTCTGCTCCAGGGGTGAGATCCAGCAGGTCCTGACAGGTTCTGGAGAACCAGTACCAGAAATTTTGGGCATTTGGAGAACTGGCACCACTGGCTGGCCCCAGAGTGGGGTGGGAATGGAGATTTTGCAATATCTTTCTCCTGGAGTGAGGTGGGAATGGAGATTTTGCAGTATCCTTCCCCTGCCATGCCCACCAAGCCATGCCCACAGAACTGGTAGTAAAAAAAAAAAATTGGATTTCACCACTGCTCTGCTCCAATTAAAAACTCCGAGACAGGCATTTTCTCAAAGTTCAATTTATTAGAGTAGGTATACTGGCACATCTTGGGAAAACCCGAATCTGAGAGGTCCGGGTTTTCCCTCATTAAATCAAAACCCCCAAAACCATCCCCTCATTCCTCAGTCGATCCCCATCCGTCCTATCTTGAGGCAGCACTCCGACCGCTCCTTCTCCAGATGCAGGCTTGTCCTGACCTTGATCGACAGGAAGAATGCTATTTTGTCTACATACAAACCCTCAATTAAATCCCCCCTCCTACTTTCCCACACAGGAGAAGGTGGCAGCTTGGAAGCTTCCAGCCTAATATGGCTTCCAAAGCTGACAGCAGTATTTGCAGGCTAATTCTGCCGAATGCCATGAGTTCGATCTTGACAGACTCAAGGTTGACTCAGCCTTCCATCCTTTTGAGGTTGGTAAAATGAGGACCCAGATTGTTCGGGGCAAGAGGCTGACTCTGTAAACCTCTTAGAAAGGGCGGTAAAGCTCTATGAAGTGGTATGTAAGTGCTATTGCTATATTCTACATGGTTCCTCATTAAGATTAGATTCTTCCGTTCAGGCAGCCATTCTTGGTCAGGGGGCCTTCAAATCCTGTGAGCACCCCGAGTTGCTTCCTGGTGAAGTGGGTGGGGGGGCTTTTGAGTGGCTCCTGCCCACCTGGGCTGCCATGTCCTGAATGGGCTCCATGCCCTGAAATTCCAAGCGCACCCCCTGCCCCAAAGAGAGAGGACCACCACTCCAGATCCTCCCAGCTGTCTGGTCCTCCCCAGCCAGGAGCCAAGGGGTCGTCTTGCATGGGGCAGCTGCAAAGGCGCATCTGGCTGCTGACCACATCTTCATGCCAGAAGAGAAAATCATATTTGGCTGCAAGGATTTATTTTTATTTATTTCTTTTTTGGTTTTTTTTAGGGGAGAAACCCCCCTCTTTTCCTCCCCCTCCTTCCAATGCTCCACAGGTGCCTCAGGGCTACAGATCTTCGTGCACAGGGTGCTGGCTAAGATTCATATCTTTTTTTTAAAATTATTTTTAATCCTGTGGGAACCTGGCGCCTTCCTTCGGCAGGCAAACGATTCCTCTTGTTTCCCAAGCTTGGAGAATTTTACCTGGGAGGCAAGAAAAATAGGAGTTGCCCTGCCCTTCTGGGCCTCTGCCAAAAGATCACAAGAGGCCCTATCTGGAAGAGGTTTCAGAAGCTGGTTTGCAATGCGGGCCTCTTGGCCAAGGTGGTTGTGATATTCCCCAGATTGCTGGGCTTCACAAAGCCTTCTCCAGGGGAGCATGGTTGTTCTGGGCCCCTTGAGGGTCCCCACTAGCCATCACCTGGCCATCTCACCTAGTAAAGCTCTGTGTCAGCGTTCCAAGCAATCCTAAATTACATTAACAGAGGGATACAATCAAGGGAGATACTAATAACCACTCTATAAAGCCTTAGTAAGACCACGCCTAGAGTACTGCATCCAGTTTTGGTCCCCACACTATAAAAAAGAGGTTGAGACTCTAGAAAAAGTGCAGAGAAAAGCAACCAGGATGATGAGGGGAATGGAGGCTAAAACATACAATGAACGGTTGCAGGAATTGGGCATGGCTAGTTTAGTGAAGAGAAGGACCAAAGGAGACAGGGTAGCGGTCTTCCAATATTTGAGGAGCTGCCACAGAGAGGAAGGGGGGTCAAGCTATTTTCTAAGGCACCTGAAGGCCAGACAAGGAACAATGGATGGAAACTGAGCAAGGAGAGATTCAACCTGGAAATAAGGAGACATTTTCTGACAGGGAGAGCAATCAACCCATGGAACAGAAGTTGCCTTCAGAAGTTGTGGGAGCTTCATCCCTGGAAGCTTTCAAGAAGAGACTGGACTGCCATCGGTCAGAAATGGTGTAGGGTCTCCTGCTTGGGCGGGGAGTTGGACTAGATGACCTACAAGGTCCCTTCCAACTCTCTTAATCTGTCAATCTGAGTAACACTCAGTAACACACCCATCAAAAGCAGAACTCCGAGGCTAGTAGATTTCCCCAAAGAACAAAGAGCCTTGATAGTACAGTGGTTTAGTGCACCCTGTCATTAACACAGCTGCCTGCAATTTCTGCTGGTTCGAATCTCTCCAAGGCTCACGGTTGACTCAGCCTTCCATCCTTTCTATGGTAGGTGAAATGAGGACCCAGTTTGTGGGGGCAATAAGCTGACTTTGTATAAAATATACAAAAGAATGAAGGCTATTGCTTAATGCATTGTAAGCTGCCCTGAGTCTCCGGAGAAGGGCGGCATATAAATCAAATTTAAAAACAAAAAACAAAAAACCATGCTTATTGACTGCATCAAATTGGCACAGCTCGTGAAAAACCAACTCTGACGTTTCAGAGTTTTAAAGTGGTGTTCAGGTTCCTTGCGTCACTCCCTCCTTCTCCCAACTGCCACCAGTTGAGATGACTTTGGTTCCCACAAGAAAGCTTTTCGTTTTGCCTGCGGGTGGGCTATCTGCCCCGCTCCCTTCCGAGAGTTCGTGACAACTATGAGGCTGCAGAAAATGGCTTCAGCCAGGTTGGATTCAGAGTTGTCACACTGCATCTTGGCAGGCACCATGGCGTCCCAAGGAGTCTGAGATCAGCCTCTCTCCTGCGTGGCATCTTCTGGGACCCTTTCTGGAGAGCATCATCTCAACCTGGGATTAGGCGAGCCTTGGCCTTAGGCGAGGCAAGGCAAGGCCTTCCAAGTTTGGTTTCTGTCCAGGCCTGGGACTCCCAGCTTTGTGGATGGTTATTTTACCAACCTCGGTAGAATGTGTTTTTATAGTATGGATTTGATTTGATTTGTTCTTATCTATTTTATCATTTTATACATTTTATCTATTTTAATATTTTACTATTTTATATATTTATTTTATAGGGATGCGGTGGTTCAGTGGCTAAGACACTGAGCTTGTCGATCGAACGGTTGGCAGTTCAGCGGTTCGAATCCCTAGTGCTGCGTAACGGGGTGAGCTCCCGTGACTTGTCCCAGTTTCTGCCAACCTAGCAGTTCGAAAGCAGGTAAAAAATGCAAGTAGAAAAATAGGGACCACCTTTGGTGAGAAGGGAACAGCGTTCCGTGTGCCTTTGGCATTGAATCATGCCGGCCACATGACCACGGAGACGTCTTTGGACAGCACCGGCTAGAGTCGAGAACGACTAGCACATATGTGTGAGGGGAATCTTTATCTTATTTTACCAACGCTGCCCAGAGTCACCTATGTGGGGTGGATGGTGATATAAATTTAATAAATCAAATCAAACCAACAGTAAATAAATAAATCTTGGCTGTGTTTGCATGTTATTTTCTAAGCAGAGTTCTGAAGTGTTTTTCCGGCTCCTACATTCTCTGTCAGATTTCTGCATGAAGGTTGGCAGGGAAGGTCCTCTTGACCCACTGGTGCCAGGGCCCATCTGTTGGGCACAGGGAAAGGCCCTTTGTCTGCGTTGGCTCTCAGGTTACGGAAGGCACATCCCGGCTGGTGTGTTGAGACCTGCTCGTCCCGCTCTGAGAAAAGGACTTAAGCCTTTCCTCAAACAAGTCTTTTGATTGGAACAAGAATAAGCCTCGTTCTTGTTACCAGCTTTGAATGGCTTGCTTTTTTGCCAACTGTGGCTAGAAAGGCGCGGTCTACTTTGATATAGTAAATAATATTTACTGGAGAATAAAGTGGACCTGGAAGGCAGAGGAGGCCTCCACAGGCTGTTCCAGGGAGACCAATGCCAGCCCAGCGTTTTGGACTACAGTGCCCATCCGCCCACCGACAACAAGGAACCGATGGCAACTGAAGTTTAGTGCTTCTGCTGCCACATATTTTCTCGCTCAGCTGCCAAAAGAGAGGAATCAATGAAATGAATTCAGTTTTAACACTCCTGCTTGTGCTGGGCTTAAAACAGGAATGGTTATGCTTTAAGATGCAAAGTCTTCGCACAGAATCAGAATCAGAATAGAGCGGGAAGGGACCTTGAAGGTCTCCAGGCCTTTGATCTTCTTAGTTGCTCTTCTCTGAACTTTTTCCAAAGTCTCAACATCTTTTCTGTAGTGTGGCGACCAAAAGTGGTTGCAGCATTCCAGATGTGGCCTTACTAAGGTTGTTATAAAGCGGCACGAATAGAATAGAATAGAATAGAATAGAATAGAATAGAATAGAATAGAATAGAATAGAATAGAATAGAATAGAATAGAATTCTTTATGGCCAAGTGTGATTGGACACGCAAGGAATTTGTCTTTGGTGCATACTTCATGTGATCTTGATTCTATGCCTGTTTATACAATGCAGGATTGTATCAGCTTTTTTTGGCTGCTGCCGCACACGGCTGGCTCATATTCAAGTGATCGTCCACCAGGACTCCAAGGTCCCTCTCACGGTTACTGTTTTTGAGCCAGGTCTCGTCTAATCTGTACTTATACCTTTGATTTTTTTTCCCTACCTAAATGTAAAATCCCAGAGAGCTCTCTTGTGGGAAAGGAAACCCTCTCCATCCACTATGGCAGACACAAGGTGCTCCTTCAGTTGCATCTCCAGAGATGCTCACGAGGCCACAAGTCTCAGCCAAGCAGAGCTGTAGGGCATCCGTGGCCCAAAGTGCATGTGGCTATTCAGTGTCCCCCAGATTAAGCCGGCCTAATCTGTTCAGCCAATGGGAGGGGGAGGGCATCTCCTCTCCCATGTAAGTGCCCATTGCCCTGCTTGGCATGGTGGGGGCAGAGCTGGGATGCCAACGCATCGTTTCCTGAAGCTGCAAAATGACTTGAGCTGCTTCAAGGAAGGAACAGCACTCTCCCCTCCCCACATACTGCTGCCCCCCTCCATGAGACAGGTTGCATCATCTGCTTTGGCGGTTATCCTTCAGGCCTTGACGTGTCGGGGGTTTTAAAAATCTCACGAGTATTTTATTACTTTGGGGGGGGGGGTGGAAGGAAGAGGGAAAGAAATAAAACATAAATATGCAAAGAAGTCGTGTTCAGGATGACTCATGAGTTGCTGATGGGCACCGCTTCTGGAGGGCTCACCTGCGTAGCCCAGCTGTGTGAGCATCCATGGAGTGGGGGGTCACCCTGCCCCACTGCCCTGCATTGCAGCCTTAGGGTTTGCTGTGGGAGCCTCGGGGTGCCTCGGGGTGCAGAAAGGGCTGGGTTCGTTCTGTTTAGGTGGGAGACTTCAGAGCGTTTCAGGCAGAGGTGGTATTCAGCCGGTTCGGACAAATCGTTGTGTTTTTGACGCTGCACGCATATGTGGATGGCGTGCACAAGCGAATTGCCGTCTTTTGTGATGCTGCTTGCATGCATGCGTGGATGGTGCGTGCACGAGCGAAGCAAGCGTGCACACTCACATTTCCGGTGCTAGGCGGACCGGTTGCTCCAGTATTTGAAGCCCATCTCTGGTTTCAGGGAACCGCAAAAGGTCCAGGACTCTGCGGAAGCTGGCCTCACCATGAGGCAGGCCTGTACAAGAGGCTTATCTGTGGTAAGCCGAACCATAGCCACGGGCCACGGTTTAGGAAGCATCGTGGCATCATCTTCGGCAAACGATGCGTGCGGCATTGGGCAGAGCAAGGCAGATGCAGGAGATTGGGGCCCCCAGAGGGCTGTGGCGCAGCTGGGGGAGCCACTTTGTATGGCTGGCTTAATCATTGCTACCCGCTTTGGGGGTGGGGGGGGGCTGTTTCATGTTTTTAAAAAGACTTTGACCTTTCGGTCCAGGTGACAACAGTCAGATGGACCCCAAAGGGAACAGCCCCCCAAAAACTTCCAAAACTTTCCTGCCATGCGGCTGAAAAGACATTTTCTTAAATACCTGCTTAATAACCGCTTTACAAAACCCTTAGTAAGGCCACACCTGGAACACTGCAGCCAATTTTGGTCACCGTACTACAAAACAGATGTTGAGACTTTGGAAAAAGTTCAGAGAAGAGCAACTAAGATGATCAAAGGCCTGGAGACTAAACCATATGAAAAACGGCTGCAGGATTTGGGTCTGGCTAGTCTAGAGAAAAGAAGAATTAGGGGTGACAGGATAGCAGTCTTCCAGTATCTGAGGGGCTGCCAGAAAGAAGAGGGGGTCAAATTATTCTCCAAAGCACCAGAAAAACAGGACAAGAAACAATGGATGGAAACTAATCAAGGAGAGAAGCAAACTGGAATTAAGGAGAAACTTCCTAACAGTGAGGACAATGAACCAGTGGAACAACTTGCCACCAGAAATTGTGGATGCTCCATCACTGGAGGTTTTTAAGAAGAGACTGGACAGTCACTTGTCTGAGATGGTATAGATAGGTTCTCCTGCTTGAGCAAGGCTGGACTAGAAGACCTCCTAGGCCCCTTCCAGCTTCTATTCTGTTCTGTTCTATTCTATTCTAAATACATCATGTAATCTTAACTATGTATTTTGAATTTCCATCAAACATCAGTTAAAAAGAAATGTAGCGTTTATCTTGATCTTTGGGGAGGGCCGTTCCTGGCATGCAAAGACCAAGTGGAGACTCAGACAAGGTTGTGTGCACGTAACACACAAATACACACACAGGAACCCAAGCAATGCCTCGTTGGATGGGGGCCTTCTGCAAACGAAGGCCCCCATCCACAGTGGCCAACCTTCTGCAGGAAGCCCAGGTGTCTAGAAGATGGTCTTGAGAGCGCCTCCCACTGCCATCCAGGTGAAGGTCCTTCTTCCCCAGGATTTCCTCCCACCTTTACCTGAAGCCGGCCCAGCTGGCAGCCAGCATCACATCTCAGGGTAAAATCCATAAGAATCTGAACACTTACAAACTCACTTAGCACACTTCTCACTTAGCAAGATAAATTCTGGGCTCAACTGTGGTCGTAAGTGGAGCGCTACCTGTACAAGTAGTCCTTGACTTACAACAATTGCTTCAGTTTGAAGTTACAATGGCACTGAAAAAAACTTATGGCCAGTCCTTTATCATCGTAGCATCCACAGGGTCGCACGAATTCAGAGTGTTGGCAACTGGCGTGCACTTACAACGGTTGCGACGTCCCGGGTCATGTGACCTCCCCGGCTGGCTTCCGGCCAGCAAAGTCAATGGGGAAAGCTGGATTCGATTAACGACTGCCTGATTCGCTTAACAGCTGTAGTGATTTGCTTAACTGCTGCGGCAAAACTGGGCATGTCTCATTGAACAACGGTCTGGCTTAGCGAGAGAAATGCTGGTCCCAACTGCATAAATTGAGGATTACCTGTAGGCTGATTTCTCTCAATCGCCACTCCGTTTCTGACTTGCAAGCTAATCTGGGCTCATCCAGCCTGGCTCCATTGAGTCTCCCCTGCGCTTGGTGCCGGACCAAAGATGGGCTTTCGGGGGCCCCGGAGACCACCTGTGCTTCGTTGTGGCTGCAGGCTGATGCGCCTCCCTGGGTTTCGATCACTCGCCTGGCCTACAGCCAGCTTGCTCTTGCGGCCTGCAGGCAGAGGCACACCCCGCTGTGGCAGCCGGGAACGGCAGGGGAGCAGGCAGGGAGGACGCCTGGCGAGAGGCTGCCCGGCCGGTCTGCTTGGTGTTTGCATGCGGGCACGAGTCCTTCGCGAGGCAGTGCTTAGTGCAAAAGCCTGGTCTTTCTTTCTTTCCTTCCTTCCTTCCCTCCATCCCTCCCTCCGTCCCTCCTTCCTTTCTTTCTTTCTTTTCTTCCTTCTTTCCCTCCGTCCCTCCCTCCCTCCCTCCCTTTCTTTCTTTTCTTCCTTCCTTCCTTCCTCTGGTGGATGATATCATGCTCAGTGCAAAAACCTCTTCCTTCCTTTCTTCCTTCCTTCCTTCCTTTCTTTCTTTCTTTCTTTCTTTCCTTCCTTCCTTTCTTTCTTTTTCTTTTTTCTTCCTTCCTTCTTTCCTCTCATTCTCATTCTCATTTCCTTCCTGCCTTCCTTCCTTCCTTCCTTCCTTCCTTCCTCTCATTCTCATTTCCTTCCTGCCTGCCTGCCTGCTTTCCTTCCTTCTTTCTTTCCTTCCTTCCTTCCCTCCCTTCTTTCTTTCTTCCTTTCTTTTCTTCCTTCCTTCCCTCCTTTCTTTCTTTCTTTCTTTCTTTCTTTCCTTCCTTCCTTCCTTCCTTCCTTCCTTCCTTCCTTCCTTCCTTCCTTCCTCTGGTGGATGATATCATGCTCAGTGCAAAAACCTCTTTCTTTCTTTCTTTCTTTCTTTCTTTCTTTCTTTCTTTCTTTCTTTCTTTCTTTCTTTTTCTTTTTTCTTTCTTCCTTCCTTCCTTCCTCTCATTCTCATTCTCATTCTCATTTCCTTCCTTCCTTCCTCTGGTGAATGATATTATGCTCAGTGCAAAACCCTGGCTCGTTCTTCCTTCCTTCCTTTCTTTCTTTCTTTCTTTCTTTCTTTCTTTCTTTCTTTCTTTCTTTCTTTCTTCCTTCCTTCCTTCCTTTCTTTCTTTCTTTCTTTCTTTCTTCCTTTCTTCCTTCCTTCCTTCCTTCCTTCCTTCCTTCCTTCCTTCCTTCCTTCCTTCCTCCCTCCCTCCCTCCCTCCCTGCAGTGCTTGGGCCTCATGGCACCAACCTGGCCAGGTGCTGAGCTCTTGCAGATGGGCCAGATCCTGAGACAGGTGCCTGCCAGATAGGAGCTGTTCCCCTCTGGCGAAGTGACAGGCGCTGACGGGGGCTCGTTCCAGCCCAGACAGCCTCTCGTGCTGGGGGTCCCGCTGAAAAGCCCCTCCAATTTTCCTGTGTGGTGGCTCTGTCTCCAAACCGCTGTCTAATAGCTTCAAGCGTTGGAAGAGCAGATCCCGTCTGTCAAGCCAGGATTGCACCAGAAAATAACGGCCACCTGCCTGCCTGAAGAAAGGATGGGTTGGAATTGCCATTGCTCTGACTTTGAACTTGGGGGGGGGGAGGGGGATATTCCCCAATGACCAAGAGATTCTCTGGAATGTGCTGACAGGGCAAAGGCCGGCCTTGCCACAGCCCCCCCCCTTTTGCCAGGGCACTTGGGTTGCGTCACACAAAAGGAGAAGCCGCATCTCCAACATCCTGTGTGCGAACCTCACACTTCCTGGGAGGGATGAGAGAGAAGAGAGGGAGGGGTCTTGGACAGACCTCCCCAAACTGGAGTCCTGCAAAAATGGTGCTTTCCAAGAGGGGAAGGAATTTGGGCACTGGCACCCCAGGGCTGAGTTGCAGGGCCCACATCCCCCACATCTGTCCCCATCTGGTGCTGCAGCAGATGAGGCTTGGAAGGGACCTGGGTGGTCTCTGAGCTGCCTCAACCTCCCCAGATGCCCCCCAGAATAACCCTCTTTGGCAGGAGCAATGTGGTTGAGGCTGGCATTCACAAGCTCAGAATAGAATAGAATAGAATAGAGTAGAGTAGAGTAGAGTAGAGTAGAGTAGAGTAGAGTAGAGTAGAGTAGAGTAGAGTAGAAATAGAAATAGAAATAGAAATAGAAATAATAGAAATAGAAATAGAAATAGAAGTAGAAACAGAATTCTTTATTGGCCAAGTGTGATTGGACACACAAGGAATTTCTCTTTGGTGCATAAGCTCTCAGTGTACATAAAAGCTATAAGTGATGAATCATGATCATAGAGATCATAAACACATTCATCATGAATCATGAGACACAACACTTAGTGATAGTCATGGGATACTAAATAAGCAATCAAACTCATACTAGGAAATTAAATAAAACAATATGAATTGTAAGATACAAGCAACAAGGTTATAGCCATAAGTAAAAAAGGAGATAGGTAGTAGGAAGGATGATAAAAATTGCAGTAATACAGCATTAGTAAATAGTTTGACGGTATTGTGGGAATTAGTTGTTTAGTAGAGTGATGGCATGGGAGGAAAACTGTCCTTGTGTCTAGTTGTTCTGGTGTGCAGTGCTCTATAGCGTCATTTTGACGGTAGGAGTTGAAACAATTTAAGTCCAGGATGTGAGGGGTCTGTAAATATTTTCCCAGCCCTCTTTTTGACTCGTGCCGTGTACAGGTCCTCCATGGAAGGCAGCTTGGTAGCCATTGTTTTTTCTGCAGTTCTAATTATCCTCTGAAGTCGGTGTCTGTTTTGTTGGGTTGCAGAGCCAAACCAGGCAGTTATGGAGGTGCAGATGACAGACTCAGTCATTCCTCTGTAGAACTGAATCAGCAGCTCCTTGGGCAGTTTGAGCTTCCTGAGTTGGTGCAGAAAGAACATTCTTTGTTGTGCTTTTTTGAGCAACGTGGTGGCTCAACCACGTTGCTTTTGCTCAACGTGGTTTTTGAGCAACGTGGTAGAGGCTGGCATTCAAAAGCTGAGAAGAGAAACAGAACGTTTTCAGGGGGGCAGGGGGAGGCTGAAAGAGGAGAGGCCGGCTGGCTGTTTCGGCACAGCTCTCCTTTCACGCGCGAGATAAAATTCCCTTTCTTTTGCACAGTAGCGGGCAGCCCGGCTCTGCCAGGGACATGTCTGGGCATGGCCGTTCCCAACCGTAGCAGACAAACGGAGGCTCACGTGACGCGGCTTGGCACCGGGGCAGGTTCCAGAAACAAGTTTTTCAGCGCGATCCGGATGGTGCCTTGGGGAGCAGGTTCAAAATGGGCTGCTTGGGGGTGGGGCTGGGGGTTGCTGCAGGTGGATCGGGGAAGAGACGCTCTTGCTGCCTTTATAGCAGGGGTGTCAAACTCGATTTCATTGAGGGCCGCATCAAAGTTCTGTTTGACCTCGTGGGGTGGGTGTGGCTGTGGGTGTGGCCGGGGTGTGCATGGCCAGCTTGAAGTCACTCTTTGTGGTTCCATTTTCAACTGCAACTGCCTCCTACAGCCTTCTGCCAGCGAAAACAGAGCTCAGGGAGGCTGTGTGTGGCACGCCTGGGCGCTGTTTTCGGCTGCGACACCCTCCCTGAGCTCCGTTTTCGCTGGCAGAGGGCTGCAGGAGCTGTCGTGGCTGAAAATGGAGCCTGAGAGGGCCGCGCATGGCCCTCCCAAGCTCCGTTTTCACTGGCAGAGGCACTGCGGGCCGGTCCTTCGCTGTTTCCAGGGTGGCCCCACGGGCCAGATCTAAGCACCCCGTCGGCTGGATCCGACTCCAGGCCTTGCGTTTGATACCCTTGCTTTATAGATTCAGCTCTTCTGCCCCATTGGCGGGGGGGGGATTCAAAAGTTACAGGTGGGGGGGATCCCTTTGTGAGGCCCACTTAAACCGTCACACCAAGGAAAGGAAGTTTTGGGATCTGTCTGAACTCCGAATCAAAGGAGTGTTCGAGAAAAGACGTGGGATTGGTGGAAACGGCTGCAAAAGTTGACGGAGTTTGCAGAGATGGTTAAATTGACCGCTTTGATTAATTTGTTTTTAAAAAACACACACAATTACTTTTTGTTTCTACCTGGAAACCACTTCTGGGCTTTGTGGTTGAGTGGGGGGAAAAAAGTGAAATGTTGATTTTGGGCTTTACCTATTAGATAGGGTTGTTGTTATAGAAATGGCTATTTTATGCTACTATGTAAAAGTAAAAAAGTTGAGGTTTGACATTGTTATCTTATTCTACTGCACCGAAGGAAGTCAAAAGTCTCTTTCTTTCTTTCTTTCTTTCTTTCTTTCTTTCTTTCTTTCTTTCTTTCTTTCTTTCTTCTTTCTTTCTTCCTTCCTTCCTTCCTTCCTTCCTTCTCTCTCTCTTTCTTTCTTTCTTTTTCTTTCTTTTTCCCCTTTTCCCTACACATTTCCCTTCCCTTCTTCCTCTTTAAAATATGGAGTTTGGGTCATTCTTTCCTGGATTTTGAAGGAAGCACACCTGACATTTTTTTTTTTCTTTCTTTCTTTCTTTCTTTCTTTCTTTCTTTCTTTCTTTCTTTCTTTCTTTCTTTTTCTTTCTTTTTCCCCTTTTCCCTACACATTTCCCTTCCCTTCTTCCTCCCTTATTTTCCTACTGTTTTCTTTTATATTTTACATTATAAACTAATAAAAAATGCTTCAAGAAAGATGTGGGGTCAGGAACAAAACAAGGAGTCGTGAATGTTTTGCCCTGCTCTGCAGTTTTTTAAGCTAGACAGGCTGTGAAATGAAATGTTGGCTAACCTAACAATTCGATTTAAACGGAGTGGGGATTCCAAGCCTTTCCTTCGCCCCAGGTCCAGGGGAGATGGGGGCTTATAAAGTAACCCTCTTGTGTCACAATTCACACAAGAGGCTGCCTTTACCCTGTTTCCCCAAAAATAGGACCCAACCAGAAAATAAGCCCTAGCATGATTTTTCAGGATGCTCGTAATATAAGCCCTACCCCCAAAATAAGCCCCAATTAAGATTGTCAGCCAGATGGATGCATTTAGTACCATATTTCCCCAATAATAAAACCTAACCAGAAAATAAGCCCTAATATGTCTTTTGGAGTAAAAAAGTAAAAAACCCGGTCTTATTTTCAGGGAAACATGATTGTTACCAAATAAATCCTTTTTCTGGTTTTGCAGAAATACTGAACTACAAACACTCAACATATTTGGTGTGTTGGATTCATACAATACATAAAATCACAGAGGAGGAGGCAGGGGGGAAAAGCGAAGAGGAGGTGGGGAGAAGGGAGGAGAGAAGAGAATTGAGAAGAAAAGAGAATTGAGAAAAGAAAGGAAGAGAATTGAAAAGAGAAGAGAATTGAAAAAAGAGAAAAGAAAAGAAGAAAGGGGAATTGAGAAGAGAAGAGAGAAGAGAAGAGAATTGAGAAAAGAAAAGAAGAGAATTGAGAAGAGAAGAGAGAAGAGAATTGAGAAAAGAAAAGAAGAGAATTGAGAAGAGAAAAGAAGAGAATTGAGAAGAGAAGAGAGAAGAGATGAGAATTGAGAAAAGAAAAGAGAAGAAGAGAATTGAGAAGAGATGAGAATTGAAAAAAGAAAAGAGGAAAGGAGAGGAGAGGAGAGGAGAGGAGAGGAGAGAAGAGGAGAGAAGAGAAGAGAAGAGAAGAGAAGAGAAGAGAAGAGAAGAGAAGAGAAGAGAAGACTACTGTTGACTTTTTCCCAGTGTGTTGGGCCTCTCTCAAATATTTTGCCTTTTTTTCTCAAGAAGTTATGGGGATCTCATTAATCAAAGGAATTTTTTTTTGTCTGGACATGCTGGATGCTCACCTGCTCTTTTCCAAAAGATAAAAAAAAAGATGTGAATGGAACATGCCATTTTTTATTATTAAATTAAATTAAATTAAACATGTCATCCGCTTACATCATTCCAGACAGATAATCCCACCTTTTAGGTAGAGCTAACAGTACCCGCAGGGCGAATTCATTTTATGTATTTGTTGGCTTAAACTCCACGCCCAATTAAAAATCTCAGAGTGGTTTGCAATAAATCGTGAAGCTTTATTGGCCACACTGCAAAAGTAGTTTGTTACTGCCTGCTCCCAGGATATTTTTTTTTCTAGCTCCAAGTCCTATCTGGGATCCCATGGTGGTCTCCTATCCCTGGACTAACTAGGCCAAACCTTGCTTAAACTCTCCACATCCGCCAGGGTTGCCAAGCAGAGGTGGTATTCAGCCAGTTCATACCAGTTCGCGCGAACCATTGGCAGAAATTTGGCCAAGGTCGCCGAACCTGTAGCAATGGCCGGCTGGCCTCGCCCCCGAACCAGTCCTCCGGTTGCCGCTCGCTTGCTCCACCTGCCATGTTCATCGTCAGTATGTTTTTCGCACACGCATATCCCATTGCCTTGCAAGTCCAATGGGATGCGCATGCACGAAGAACATGGCGGCGACGGTAGCAGCTTTTTCTGCGACCTCCGGTACTTTTCGGTGGCCTGTGGCTTCTTTGCCAGCCGCTTTCCAGCAACGGCAGCTGGCTGGGGGGCTGCCAAAAACTCCAGTCAGCTTGCCTTCCGGACTCTGCGGAAGGTAAGCAGCCGGAACAAAGAGGGAGTGGGGTGGGGGGAGGAAGCGGGGTAGGGCCAAGTCTGCTAAAGGAGGGGAAACGGGGGGTAAATAGGTGGAAGTTCCAAAAAATTTCCTACCTTTCCCTGTGGGCGTAGCTAGGTGGGGGGGTCATGTGACTGAGTGGGCGTGGGTGTGAGTGACATCAAGTTGGCCACGCTCACTCAGTCACATGCCCCCTCCCCCAAGCCATGCCCAGCGAACCGGTAGCAAAAATTTTTGAAACCTACCACTGTTGCCAAGGTGCTACTGAGACTTCCTGGGGGGAGAGACGGATAATTTGAATTTCCTCCCAGTTTTCCCCCAAGCTCTGTCGCAGGATGCCCAGAGGGCCTGATTCTTATCCATTTGAACATGAGCAACACATGAACACCGCCCTAAATCCTAATGTTGGGATCCACAAAATACAATTCTTGCACCAGTCAGGCTTAAAATGCTGGGCTGGTGGTGCAGGTGCTGGCCTAGAAATCTGGAGACTGTGAGTTCTAGTCCTGCCTTAGCCATGAAACTTTGGGCCAGTCATTCCCTCTCAGCCCAACCTCTCACAGGGTGGTGGTGGTTGTTGAGGGGAGGGGAAACAGGAGGAGGAAGAAGATACGGTTGCCTCCTTGAGTGATTTATGAAAATAATAAAGGTGCGATAGAAAGAATCTAAAAAAAACCAATGACTGTTTGCAATTAAAATGTCTATCTAGGAGGTTGAGGAACCACCCTGTGTCTAAAATTTAACAGATTGACAGAGTTGGAAGGGACCTTGTAGGTCATCTAGTCCAACCCCCTGTCCAAGCAGGAGACCCTACACCATTTCTGACAGATGGCAGTCCAGTTCTCCTTGAAAGCCTCCAGTGATGAAGCTCCCACAACTTCTGTTCCATGGGTGGATTGTTCTCACTGTCAGAAAGTTTCTCCTTATTTCCAGGTTGATCAGTTTCCATCCATTGTTCCTTGTCTGGCCTTCAGGTGCCTTGGAAAATAGCTTGACCTCCTTCCTCTCTGGGGAAGCCCCTCAAATATTGGAAGACTGCTATCATGTCTCCCCTGGTCCTTCACTTCACTAGGTTAGCCAGGCCCAGTTCCTGCAACCGCTCATCGTATGTTTTATCCTCCAGCCCCCTCATCATCCTGGTTGCTCTTCTCTGCACTCTTTCTAGAGTCTCAGCATCTTTTTTATAGTTTGGTGAAGGCTTTATAGAGTGGTAATAACCTCATTGCCTTATTTGTAAAGTCACAGATAGACTGTCCTGGACAAAGAGGTGATACTAGCTCCCGCAGAAGAGGCCAAGGGGTCCTGAAGACCATCTAGTCCACCCTACTGCTCAGTGCAGGACTCCAAATTAAACCCCTTCCACTGATGGCTGTCCAGTCTGTGCTGAACCATAAATTTGACTGAAAATGGAGGTCAAAGGTTACTTGAGACAGCTTGGATTGGATATTCTGGTGCCCATTTGCAGAAGAGTGGGCAACCAATTAAATATGAGCCAAGAGTGTGTGGTGGCAGCCAAAAAGGCCAATGCAATCCTCAATTGCATTAACAGAGGGATACAATCAAGATCAAGGGAGGTCCTAATACCACTCTATAAAGCCTGGAGAGATTCAACCTGGAAATACGGAGAAATTTTCTGACAATAAGAACTATCAACCCATGGAACCGAAGTTGCCTTCGGAAGTTGTGGGAGCTTCATCACTGGAAGCTTCCAAGAAGAGACTGGACTACCATCTGACAGAAATGGTGTAGGATCTCCTGCTTGGGTGGGGGTTGGACTAGATGACCTACAAGATCTCTTCCAACTCTGTTAATCTGTTAACTTCAAGAGAGTCCATTGTTATAAAGTGGGGAGGAGGCCATCAGACAACCGAAGCTGGAAGCTGCTCCTCCTTTGGACTTCTTAGCAGAATCAGTCCTCCTGCTTCTCTCTTCGCCTCCTGAGGCTCTGGCCCCCACCCCAAATTGCCAGCAAATTGTCCTCTTGAACATGATTCCAGAAGAAAAGGCCCAATTACAGGAGGAGGCACGGTATTCACTGCATTCAATGAAGGCGGCATAATTGCAATGCAATTGGAAATTAAATTGAATGAGATCAAAGGTAATTGTTGTCCTTGGCTCCACCTGCTCTTCTCTCGGGGAGCAGCCTTTGGTGTGCCACCCGGCAACCCAGTTTGACCCTCCTCTTGGAAACGGCACCCGGGATTTCGATCCCCGTCACCCTATGCAAACCGTCTTTTATCTTCAGCCTCTTTTCCACCTCTGCATTTCCCTTCCTTCTGGCAGGGGATCCCCAAAAACAAAAATTTTCCTGCAGCTGCCACGCTCTGGAGCTCCAGGGCTATTTTTCCTTGCTTTGGGGCATCCTTTTGGGAGCCCTTTTGAGGGCTCTCAAAAAAATAAAAAAATAAAAATAAAAAGTCAAGATGGCAGCCACAATAGGTGCTTACACCTCCGTAGATACTGTATCTCTGCCCGGTGGTCCTTGCCCAGTCTGTGTGCCAAATGGACGGGATTGTGGGAAAGGAGAAATGGGCCCATTTGGGGAGAGGGGCTGCTGACACGCTGGCCTTGAACCCCGATGATGCGCACCACAAGGAGGGGAGCGGCGGCCCCTCTGCGCCCCACCCCGGCCTTGCCATGCAACCTCTGTCAGCTTCGTACATCGGTGAGCTGCTGCGTCTGGTATTTTCTCACGCTCGGCTGCTGGCAGCCGCCACTCCATGGGGTGTTGGAACTTGCCCGGCTATCCCACCCTGATTCTTTATCTCCTTCCTGGGCCCTGGAGCTGGAAAAGTTGCCGGCAGGAGCGTGATTGCAACACGGGCCCAGAGCAGCCAAGACCGAGGGTGCCCCACGAGCTGCCTCGCTCTTCTGCACACCGAGCCTCTGATCCCTTCTCTCCTTGGGGCTCGGCCTGCTCCCCGCTTCCACGAGAAGAGGAGGTGTTCATGGTTGTAATTTCCCTGCCTGCTTCCTGCTGACACAAACCTTATTGGTTTATTTGTATCTTGCCTTTCTTAATTTTACAAATGACTCAAAGGGGCAAATGCAGTGATGGGATTCAGCCGGTTCGCACCATTTCGGGAGAACGGGTTGTTAACTTTCTGAGCAGTTTGGCAAACTGGTTGTTGGAAGAAATCATTAGGGCAGAGAACCGGTTGTTAAATTACTTGAATCCCACCACTGGGCAAATGCCTATGGCAGTGATGGCGAATCTCTTCGGCATCGAGTGCCCAAACCGGAACGCACACACACACTGGAGCCCCAGAAATTCAAAGATTAGCTGGCTGGTGTACATGCGTGTGCTGGCCACCTAGTCTTCACACGTGTCAGAGCACTGGAAACCGAAAGTCCAGGTTGCCGGTGCGCATGCTGATCTTCGGGTTTCCGGGGCTTTGGTACGTGCGAAGATCAGCTGGCCTGCACACATGCATGCTGGAAACCAGAAGAGCAGCTGACAACAGTGCGGATGCTCTGGCACGCGTGCCATAAGTTCGCCATCTCGGGTCTATGGAGATGCTCAGTCATGGTTGTCCCTTTGAAGAAAGAAAAACCAGGAAGTTCAGTTGCCTCTTGAAAAACTACCTTTGGGTCAAGGTGACACATACATATCCAACGAATCTTTCTCCTCCTATTTTCCCCACAACTACAATAACCCTGTGAAGTGGGTTGGACTGAAAGAGAGAGAGGAACTGGCACAAAGTCAACCAGCCACTTTCATGGTTAAGGCAGGAGTAGAACTCACAGAGGGGAGCGGGGGGGGGGGGGGTGGCTTCTCATCTGGAAAGCTGACAGCCAAGGTTCGAGACCCGATCGTCACATGATGGGGTGAGCTGCTGTTACCTGCTCCAGCTCCTGCCCACCAAAGCAATTCAAAACAGTTGCAGGAATTGGGTATGGCTCTGGGGTGGGTTCTACTTATCTTTACTAACGGGGCCGTGTGTGCGCTCGCTTACACACGGGTGCACTCTTCTGCACGTGCGCAGAAGCATTTTGATGACGTCAGGGTCGGTGGGTGGAGCCTCCTGCCGGTTTTATTACCAGTTCTATAGAACCAGTGCGAACTGGGGGCAATCCACCACTGGTAGGGCTAGTCTAGAGAAACTTAAGGACGTGGTGGCTCAGTGGCTAAGACGCTGAGCTTGTCGATTGAAAGGCCGGCAGTTCAGCGGTTCGAATCCCGAGTGCCGTGTAACGGGGTGAGCTCCCGTTACTTGTCCCAGCTTCTGCCAACCTAGCAGTTCAAAAGCATGTCAAAAGTGCAAGTAGAAAAATAGGGCCACCTTTGGTGGGAAGGGAACAGCATTCCGTGAGCCTTTGGCGTTGAGTCATGCCAGCCACATGACCACGGAGGCGTCTTCGGACAGCGCTGGCTCTTCGGCTTTGAAACGGAGATGAGCACCGCCCGCTAGACTTGGGAACGACTAGCACGTATGTGCGAGGGGAAGCTTTACCTTTACTTTAATGTAGAGAAAAGAAGGACTAGGGGTGACATGACAGCAGTCTTCCAGTATTTGAGGGGCTGCCCCAAAGAAGAGGGGGGTGAACCTATTTCACAAAGGACCAGAAAGCAAGAAACAATTCTGCACTCTTTCTAGGATCTCAAATTCAACTCCCAGCAAGCATGGAAATTATGTTCAGTATTAATACCATTTCCAGTCTCCGTTCCATTTCTGTTCCAATTTCCTTTCGGGATGAGGGGTGTTCATGGGGAGACCTCCCCCCCAAAAAATCGAGATCACAGCTGCAACCTTGCAATTGAATCCGGCTTTTTTCCCATGCAGGACATGCAGCCAGAAACGGGGAGGGGGCTTACAGCTGCAGGGTGTCCACCATAATTTCAGTGTTTTGGTTTCCCCCACCAAGAGACCTCTGTTGTTGTTGTTGTTGTTGTTGTTGTTGTTGTTGTTGTTGTTGTTATTATTATTATTATTATTATTATTATTATTATTAATTTTATTTCTATACCCTTCTCCTGAAGGACTCAGAGCGGTTTACAGCCTGATTAAAAGCACAAAGACGGACAAAATTTAAAAATAATTAAATAATTGGCCCAATTATAAAACCCCCAAATTTAAAATCCCATATTTAAAACCAATTAAAATCTTTACATTGATAGCCCGGCCTGGCGGAATAACAAGGTTTTGAGGGCACAGCGAAATACACGGAGGTCGGAGATCTTACGAATTTCCGGGGGCAGTTCATTCCACAGGGCTGGGGCTCCCACAGAGAAGGCCCTCCCCCTGGGTGTCGCCAGCCGACATTGTCTGGCCGATGGCACCCTGAGGAGACCCTCTCTGTGGGAGCGGATTGGCCGGTGGGAGGCTATTGGTAGCAGAAGACGGTCTCGAAGGTACCCGGGTCCTATGCCATGGAGCGCTTTAAAGGTGGTGACCAACACCTTGAATCGCACCCGGAAGACCACTGGGAGCCAGTGCAGCTCATGCAGGAGGGGTGTCACGCGGGCACAACAGTTGCGCAAATAACCACCCGCGCGGCCGCATTCTGGACCAGTTGGAGCCTCCGAGTGCTTTTCAAGGGGAGCCCCATGTAGAGAGCATTACAGTAGTCCAGCCGGGAGGTGACAAGGGCGTGAGTGATCGTGCGCAAGGCGTTGCGATCCAGAAAGGGCTGTTGCGTTGTCCCTTTGCACATGATGCAGTGGAGGCCTTGATGGTGCAGTTGCAACTTTCCTTTGGGTACCACGACCTCGTGAGGAGCGTAAGGTGGCCCCTCCCTTCACCCAGTTTTTCTCACAACAACCCTGCAAAGTAGGTTGGGCTCAGGCGCATCCCTGGCCCGGGGAAGGGAGAAAGCTAGAAAGCAGATCCACAATGTTCAGTGCTTTTCCTCGATGAAGCTGGGCTGTGTCTCCAAACTGGCTCCCCCAAGACCATGTGGACACCCTGCATCCCGCAGGCCCCCCCCCATTCTGTGAGGGAACGTTTCTCTCTCTCTCTCTCCCTCCCTCCCTTTCTCTCATCTCTCTTTCTCTCCTCTTTCTCTCTCTCTCTCTCTCTCCCTGCCAGGCATTTGGAAAGCAGGAAACAAAGCAGGAACAGCCGAAAAAGAAAAGAAAAACAGCAAGTTTGGATGGCCTCGACCCAAGTCCCTCGTCCCCTCTGACCTTCATTGTCTTAAAAATAAGGCCGCGCAGCCCCTGCAGGACCTGATAAGGACTGTCAACAGCTGTCCGCGCGGCCACCACAAGACCAGGTCATGCCTCTGGAGGTCGGAGAGATCCCACAACAGGATCCCTTTCCAACGCCCCCCCCCCCACCTGGCGAGCAGGGGCTGTCCAAGGTCACCCTGTGTGGGATCTGCACAACCCTGGCCTGCTCCGAAGCGGGGATTTTTCAAGCATGGAGAACTTTAAGAGGGGTGGACTTCCACTCCCAGAATCCCCAGCCAGAGTTGAAGTCTTCTTTCCTTCCTTTCTCCCTCCCTCCCTCCATCCTTCCTCCCTTCCACTTTCTTTCCAACCATTCCTTTTCCTTTCTTCTTCTCGTCTTCTCTCTTCCTCTCTTCTTTTCTGTTCCTTCCTTCCTTTGTTCCTTCCTTCCTTCCTTTTTCTCTTTCTCTCCTTCCTTCCTTCTTTCCAACCATTTCTCTCTCTTCCTCCCTTATCTTTTTCTCTCCTCCCCTCTTCTCTCCCTTCCTTCCTTCTTTTCCTCTTTCTCTCCTTCTTTCCTTCCCTTCTTCTTTCCAACTATTTGTCTCTCTTCCTTCCTTCCTTCTTCTCTCCTACCCTCTTCTTCTCTCTTCCTTCTTTCCCCACCTCCCTCCCTTCTTTCCTCCTTCCTTCCTTCCTTCCCACCATTCCCCTCTCTCTTCCTTTCTTCCTCCCCTCCCCTCCTCCCCTCTTCTCTCTTCCTTCCTTCTTTTTCTTTCTCTCCTTCCTTCCTTCTTCTTTCCAACCATTCTTCTCTCTTCCTTCCTTCCCTCCTCCCCTCTTCTCTCTCTTCCTTCCTTCTTTTCCTCTTTCTCTCCTTTCTTCCTTCCCTTCTCCTTTCCAACCATCCGACTCTCTTCCTTCCTTCTTCTTCTCTCCTACCTTTTTCTTCTCTCTTTCTTCTTTCCCCACCTCCTTCCCTTCTTTCCTCCTTCCTTCTTTCCAACCATTCCTCTCTCTTCCTCCCTTTTTCTCTCCTCCCCTTTTCTCTCCCTTCCTTCCTTCCCTTCTTCTTTTCAACCATTCATCTCTATTCCTTCTTCTTCTCTCTCCCTTCCTTCTTTCCCCACTTCCCTCCCTTCTTTCCTCCTTCCTTCTTTCTAACCATTCCTCTCTCTCTCTCTCTTCCTTCCTTCCTTCCCTCCCTCCCTTTTGACCATCTGGACCCCAGGGCACCCCTCCCTCCCTCTCTCCTTCCTGCCCTTTTTTTTTAAAAAAAAGATTTATATGCTGCCCTTCTCCGGAGACTCAGGGCGGCTTACAGTGCGTTAAGCAATAGCCTTCATACTTTTGTATATTTTATACAAAGTCAGCTTATTGCCCCCACAAACTGGGTCCTCAATTTACCCACCTTAGAAAGGATGGAAGGCTGAGTCGACCTTGAGCCTGGTGAGATTCGAACTTACAGTAATTGCAGACAGCTGGATGTTAAATGCTGCCTTAGGAGGCATTAGCCTCCTACGCCACTCAGGCTCCTTTCCCTGGCCAGCCCTGGTGCTTCCCCACCTGCCCCCTCCCGAGGCTCCCTGCGTCCCCTCTCTTTGGCAAAGGAGCCCAGGAGCTCCAGGGCTGGCCAATGCCCCAACAGCTGGCGGGTTGACGGGCCCAGAGTCTGTTTACCCTCGGCGGCTTCCCCGGGGCTTTGATGGGAAGAGCCCTGGAGCGGCCGGGCGAACGTCCCGTCCAATAAAGTCATTAGGGAAAAGGCAGCGCGGATCTCAGCCGCTCTCTGGCCGGGCCTGCTATCTGAGCGCTGTCCCGTCTGTTTGCTCAGCGCTCGTGGGAGAATTGCGGGCAAACAGCCGGTGAGTGGATCCCAGAGGGAGCCCGGCGACCCAGCCAGCGGAGCCTCTCCTGCCGGCCGGTCCCATCAGGCAGCAGAGCCCGAAGCCGCCGAGTATTTATTGCTAGGAAAATATTTGCTTTTCAGATTTATCCTCTGCATGGAGGCCCTTGGCGGTCCCAGAAAATCCCGCCTCGGTCCGCAGCCTCTTTTCTACCAGCGAGGATCCCAGGAATTTTTTTTTTTGTTTTTTTCCAAACTATGAGCAAAGTCCATGAAAAAGTTTGAAAAGCCATCACTGAGATCAACAAGGAGCCTGGTGGCTCAGCAGACTAATTAACATCCACTTACATCTGCTGCCTGCAATTACTGCAAGTTCGAATCTCACCAGGCTCAAGGTCGACTCAGCCTTCCATCCTTTCTAAGGTAGGTAAAATGAGGACCCAATTGTGGGGGCAATAAGCTGACTTTGTATAAATATACAAAAGGATGAAGGCTATTGCATAACGCATTGTAAGCTGCCCTGAGTCTCCGGAGAAGGGCGGCATATAAATCAAATTAAAAAATAAAAACCAAAAAAACACCAAAACACCAGGATTAGGGTTCTGGGAAATTGCCTCTCCCCTCCTCTTGGAATCCTGCATCCAGTTCTGGTTACCACACTATGAAAAAATGGTGGAGACTCTAGAAGAGGGGTCTGCAACCTTAAACTCTCAAAGAGCCATTTGGACCTCTTTCCCACAGAAAAGAAAACACCGGGAGCCACAAAACCCTTCCCGTGCCTGACTATTTCCTGAGTGGCCAGAAAACTAGCAGATGTAGTTGAATTCAACATTCTGTTTTCTTCTGAAGCTTTTCTTTTCTTGGATTTATCCATGGTTGGCCTACCGGGGGTTGAAAAGCTCAATAAATCACATGCCGGCGGGTGTCGCACATTGGCGGTTGTGACGCATATTTTGAGTGACAGGGAGCCGCAGCAGAGGGCTGAAAGAGCCACATGTGGCTCCAGAGCCACAGGTTGCTGACCCCTGATCTAGAAAGAGTGCAGAGAAGAGCAACCAGGATGATTAGGGGATTGGAGGCTAAAACACATGAAGAACAGTTGCAGGAACTGGGCCTGGCTAGTTTAATGAAAAGAAGGAGTAGGGGTGATAGAAGTCTTCCAATATTTGAGGGCCTCCTACAAAGATGAGGGGATCAGAGGTTGACTTCACATAATTAACCAACCGGTTCGCCCAGCACCAAAAATGTGAGCGAGCAAGCGAGGTCACCCTGGCTTTGCTCGTGTGCCTTCCGCGCATGCACATGCCCTTCCACGCATGTGCTTTGCTCACACACGTGGCTAGCACGCATGCGCACGGCTTAAAAAAACATGGCAAAAACATGGCATAGTGCCGGGGCGGGTGAGTGGCTCACAGGTTGCAAATACTGGTTCGCCCAAACCGGCTGAATCCCACCACTGGAGGGGATCAATTTTTTTTCCAAAGCACCAGAAGACAAGACAACAATGGATGGAAAGTAATCCTGGAGAGAAGCAACCTGGAATTAAGGAAAAACTTCCTAACAATGAGGACAATTAACCAATGGAACAGCTTGCCACCAGAAGTTATGGGTGCTTCATCACTGGAGGTTTTTGAGAAGAGACTGGACGGCCACCTCTCTGAAATGGTATAGGCCTCCTGCTTGAGCAAGGGGCTGGACTAGAAGACCTCCAAGGTCCCTTCCAACTCTATTATCCTATGGAGGATGTGGCAGAGACCATCCCCCTCCTGAGTCTGCCTGCTGGTCCAGCTCAGGTGCAGCTCAGCCCATCTGAGAGAACTTGGCCAAGACTCCTCTGCAGAAGGACTTCTGGTTAGACTGCACCCAGAAGCTCTCTCAGGAGCGACCCCTGACTTCAAACCTCAGGCAGATATGTGGGGAAGGAGCCACTGCTCACAGGTGGTGGCCTTTCTGGGAGCATCTGCAGAGTTGGGAATTTCTTACAAGCTGCGGTGGTGCAGTGGTTAGAGGGCAGTACTGCAGCTATTTCTGCTGACTGCTGGCTGCCTGCAATTTGGCTGTTCGAATCTCACCAGGCTCAAGGTTGACTCAGACTTCCGTCCTTCTGAGGTGGGTAAAATGAGGACCCAGATGTAAATCGCTTAGAGAGGGCTGTAAAGCACTGTGAAGCGGTATATAAGTCTAAGTGCTATTGCTATTGTCCGTCCTTCCTTCCTTCCTTCCTTCCTTCCTTCCTTCCTCCCTTCCCTTCCCTTCCCTTCCCTTCCCTTCCCTTCCCTTCCCTTCCCTTCCCTTCCCGGGGGAAGCACTGTGAAGGAGTAAGTCTAAGTGCTATATCTATCTATCTATCTATCTATCTATCTATCTATCTATCTATCTATCTATCTATCAGCTGTGATGGCTGATTGTTAGAATGCTGTATTGCAGGCTAACTCTGCTGACTGCCAGCAGTTCGATTCTCACTAGATCAAGATTGACTCAGCCTTCCATCCTTCCGAGGTGGGTAAAATGAGGACCCGGACGGTTGGGGGCCATAAGCTGACTCTGTAAACCACTTAGAGAGGGCTGGAAAGCACTGTGAAGTGGTATCAGAGGTGGGTTTCAGCAGGTTCTGACCAGTTCTGGAGAACCGGCAGCGGAAATTTTGAGTAGTTCGGAGAACCGGTAAATACCACCTCTGACTGGCCCCGCCCCCATCTATTCTCTGCCTCCTGAGTCCCAGCTGATCGGGAGGAAATGGGGATTTTGCAGTAACCTTCCCCTGCCATGCCCACCAAGCCACGCCCACCAAGCCACAGAACCGGTAGTCAAAAATGTTGAAACCCACCACTGAGCGGTATATAAGTCTAAGGGCTATGGTTATTCTATCCTCTGCTGTGTGATCTGGATAACTGCCAGAACAATCACCTTCCTTCACAGGGAGATGCTCTCCACCAGGTGTAACTCAAACTTTGAGTCCTGCTCCAAGGATCTCTGCCACTATTGGTTCAACACATAGTAGCACGTGTGTCCAGGTGCACATGCATATTGCAGCCCTAGAATCAAATCAGTTTGGGCTGAAACAGCCGGAATTTATCTTTCCAAAAATGGGAGAATTAGAATTATGGGGAGCCCTTAATGTATAACTATAATTGAGCCCAACATTTCTATTGCTGAATGGAAACATTGGTGGAGTGAGTTTTGGCCCATTTTACGACTTTTCTTGCCACGGTTGTTAAGTGAATCACTGCAGTTGAATGAGTTAGTAAGCAGGTTGTTAAGTGAATCCGGCTTCCCCGTTGACTCTGCTTGTCGGAAGGTCGCAAAAAGGGATCACGTGACTCCGGGACCCTGAGATCGACATAAATTTGAGTCAGTTGCCAAGCAGCTGAATTTGGATCATGACAGTGGTGAAATCCAGCAGGTTCTGATAGGTTCTGCAGAACTGGTAGCGGAAATTTTGAGTAGTTCGGAGAAGCGGCAAATACCACCGACCTGTGGCTGACCTCAGAGTGGGGAGGGGATGGGGATTTTGCAATATCCTTCTCCCAGGAGTGGGGAGGGAATGGAGATTTTGCAGTATCTTTCCCCTGCCACACCCACCAAGCCACGCCCACAGAACAGGTAGTAAAAAAAATTAGATTTCACCACTGGATCACGGGGATGGGCTGCGGAGGTTCTAAGTGTGAAAAAAGTGATGTCACTTTTTCCCAGTGCCACTGCAACTTTGAACAGTCAGTAAGCGAACTGTCGTAAGTTGAGGACTACCTATCAAGCTTGGCTTTTCCTCTTGGCAAAGCTTTTGGGGGACCGGAGTGGGCAACCTGTTCTAATCTAAATCTAATCTAAGTTCGGGCCTATTCTTTTTTCCTTTTTTAAAAAATATTTTGACAGCAACTGGATGTATCCAAGGACAAATTCTCTTTTTTGGGGATCACTTTGCTGTCTTTGAAGCATTTTTGGGGGGGGGGGGAAATGAGTGTGTTTCGGTTTGCACTGAGGCAACTGCTGGGGCATTTGGCCACTGAGCTTGGCAGTGCCATCTTCGGGCTCCCTTAGGGCCACGCCGGCCCTTGGGACCAGGGGTGGGTTCTACTTACCTTTACTACCGGTTCGCAACAGGATCTTGCTTGCTTCTGCACATGCGCAGAAGCTACTGTGCATACGCAGATCGCCAATGATGACATCCGGGGCAGTGGGCGGGGCCTCCCGCCGGTTTTACTACCAGTTCTTGCAAACCGGTCTGAACCGGAGGTAACCTACCACTGCTTGGGACGTATTGCAAGGCCTTCTTTGTTGCAAACTCTGCAGGGCTCTGTGGCCTCTCAAGACCCCATTAAAAAAGACCCCCAACTCTGCAGGTGCCAAGAACAGCCTGGCTTTTTCCCCCACCCATCATTCCACCCCACCGGTAAAGGGCAGTTGGAAACGCCAATCTTATGGTTGCCTTTTCTGGACCGATCTGTCTGGATCTTCCTGATGGGTTTGGGGGTTTTCCGTCTGGCCTTGATTTGGGGAGCGGGAGGGAGGGGCCGCCTGCCAGGCAGACATCTTCGCATGCCTCTTGCTAACTCCACACAGACACACACACACACCCCAATCGCCCACATCTCAAAGCGAAGGGGAGGAATTTCTGAATGCGCCGCGTTGCCCGTTTCTATAATCGCTTCAGGCCGAGCTGCCATCTGGGATCTGAAAGCATTCAATTGTTCTCTGCAGCTTTTCTTTTGAAGCCGCTCGGTCCTCCTCCGAGGCCTGCATTGATTGGCGCCTTCAGGAAAAGCCTCTGCCCATCCCCTCCCGCTGCCCTCCCTCCCTCTCCCACTTATCAATGCCGTTCCCACATTAATCCACCTGGTCTCTGGATAAGCAGCCCTCATTATTCTGGCTGCCTCCACACCAGCAGGTTGGGGAGGGAAGCGGCAACTGGTTGCAACTCCTGGCAGCAGCTTCCCTCTCCATCCACACACACACACACACACACACACACACACATGTTCCCATACTTGTAAAATAGCCTTCGGTGCACAAGGGGTAGTAATGCGCTGCGCCTTTTGTGGCCAAGGGGACCCCAAGCAGTGGTGGTTGCACTTACCTTTGCTATTGGTTTGCCCCTCGCGCATGCACAGAGCATATTTGATGACGTCCGGGCGGGTAAGTGGAGCCTCCCATCGCCGCTACTACCGGTTCGCCCAAACTGGAGCAAACTGGTAGCAACCCACCACTGACCCCAAGGGACGGCTCTTTCCAGCTGCTCGTTACCTGAGCATAATTTCCTCCTCTGCTCTCCTCTGTTCTTTTCTGTGGAAGATTCAGCCAAGTTTTCGTGCCATTTGGAGAGAAAGGGAGCAAAAGAGACCAACGAGGCCTACTTGTAGCTGAGGTTATATGAGAGCATCATTAAAACCACTCTAGGTGGTTCCATTATACTACTTAACAATAGCTCATTTAGCAACCATTCAAAGTTACAACGGGATTGGGAAAAAGTGACTTACGACCGTTTTTCACCCTTATGACCATTGCAGCATCCTCGTAATCATGTGATCAAAATTCAGATGCTTGGCAACTGACTCATATTTATGACGGTTGCAGTGTCCTGTGGTCATGTGATCCCCTTGTGAGATCTTCTGACAAGCAGAGTCAATGGGGCAGCCAGATTCGCTTAACAACCTTGTTACTAAGTTAACAACTTCCATGATTCGCTTAACAACTGGGGCAGGAAAAGTTGTAAAATGCAGCAAAACTCACTTAACAGCAGAAATGTTGGGCTCAATTGTGATTCGTAAGTTGAGGACGATCTGTAATACAGACGTTCTCCCTCCGTGTGGGAGAAGGGCGGTCTCTAAATGTGATAAATAAATAAAAATATATATGAAGCCACCATTAATGGCATCGATTGATTGAGTGTATGGTGCAGTGGTGAAGGATCTGTGCTTGAAACCAACAGACGGTGAATTCTCAAAATCAAATGATTTGGGCATCGCAGAGGCCTCCTTTGACCATGAATGCCAGCTGAGAGGCTTTGAGCCACTCATTCTCTCGCAAACGAACTCACCTCACACAATTGTTGTTGTGGGGAAGATAGGAGGAGGAGGAAGGAGTATTAGGTTTGCTCACTGCAGTGGGATTCAGCCGGTTTGAGCCAGTTCATGCGAACCGGTAGTTAAATTGCTGGCTGGACCCGCCCTGCCCCACCCCTTCCAGGAGTCCCCACGCACCCTGTTTTTGCTCCCAGGAGGCTGCAGGGAGGTCTACTAGGCCCAAGATGGGGCGCAGGGGGTGGCGCGTTTCCCCCCCCCCCAGGCAGCCCGTTTTTGCTCCCAGGGGTGTGCAGGAGGCTGAGTGCTGCCTGTCACACCCCCTGGCCACGCCCACCATGGCCACGCCCACCCAGCCGGTCATTAGGGCAGAGAACTGGTTGTTAAATTATTTGAATCCCACCACTGGTTCCCTGCTTTGAATTGACCACCGTACATTATTAAAAGGTGGGATAAAAAGATCTGATAATCCTAATCAGTTAATTCCAAAAGGCAGCTTGATTTGAAACAGCTCACATCCCACGTAACCCCATCAAACGAGACAATCTGATTATCCTTCGGAAGGACTCGATCCATGGACAAAATGGACAAATTCAGTCTTAATGTCTGGTCTTAATATTATATTTTTTTTTATTAAAAATTTTATTTTTATTACAACACAATATGACAAATACAAAACATACAACACACACTCTTTTAACGGCTATTTCATTGTGGTCATCTTCTAATATTTACATTCTCCCCCGTTTCCCTTTATACTATTCCATTTTCTTCTTGTCCCTTTCTCTTGTACTTCTTAACAATCATATCGATTTTATACATTCTATACGTTGTCATATTCATTCTTTCCATTTTCAGATTTCACCCCTATTTTTATTATCCATTATTTCTAGTCTCTAACTACTTATACCATTTGTGCCAGATTATATAATATTCTGTATCTTCCTTTTTTTTTTTTGAGCTCTTTTGTTAATTTGTCCATCTCGGCACATTCTAGGATTTTTTTTTAATCAATTCTTCTTCTATTGGTATATTTTCCCTTTTCCAATTTTGTGCAGCTATTATAATATGTTAAATGAAATATTTTATTTCTTTGGTATATTTTTCAGTAAATATCCCTAATAAGAATGTCTCTGGTTTTCTGTTCATAGGTTTGCTCTATTATTTTCTCTACCCACTTTTTAATCTTAGCCCAGAATTTTTTTGCAGCTGGACATGTCCACCAAAGATGGTAATATGTTCCGTAGCTCTTATTACATTTCCAACATACTGGAGATTTATTTGGAAACACCTTCGCAAGTCTAGACGGAGGTAGATGCCATCTATGAAACATCTTCAACTGGTTTTCCTTGTATGCCGTGGACATAGTTGGTCTTAATATTATAATGCATGATCAGCCATATTAAAATAATTCCAATTATGATGTTCAAAAAGGGATGGGGGTTTCAGCGCAACACCTGGCGCTCTTACAGCCCCCTGCCCCACATAGAACGATCCCCCCCTCATTTGTCTGAGACACGTTTCAGCCAAGGGGGCTGCCAGCCAAGGGGCTGGGAAAGTTTTAAGCCTTCAGAAGAGAGTCAAGGACACTCAAAGGGACAGAACTGACTGCACTGACAGAAGAAAGTCCCCGACCACAGGTGAACCACATTAGTGTGCATTTGGGGAGAGCTTCCAGGGATCTGGCCATATTTTTCCTAGCTTCTTCCCTCTGGATTCCTCCCTTGGGGTCATTCAACTCTCTAGCTGGCTTCCTGGCATGCAGGCAGGCTGTCTGCAAGCTTCAGGCAAAAACACCCACCCCAAATACTTACCCGCAGCCAAGTGGGGCTGCATCCTGGCCTTGTCGCCTAGCAGAGCTCTCTGCCAGCTGAGTTGGGGAGCTGATGGGCACAGCAGGTGCTGAAAACCAAACGGGAATTATTTCAGCTACTAAAGAAGAGTAGCCAAGCAGTTCATGCTTGAAAACTTAATATCTGCAGATGCTAAACCACACGGGACTTTCCACACCTCTTTTCTAGCCCTCCACCCCTCCAGAGCCCCAAAGTTGGACACCCCCCATAATGTCATTGCAAAATGTAGAGGAGGAGGGGAAAGGCTGATTGCCCTGTGGTGGCCGCCATCTTGGTTGATTTACACCCCACGGCCCTGTGGGCTCCCAGCTAGGAGAGTCAGTCAGCCCTGTTTCTCATGGACTCTTCCTCCAATTTTATCTCCAAATGCGCTCTTAAATTATGCCTGCCTAACACCTTACTACTTAGGGCCGATAGGGGGCCAGTCCTGCTTAATACCTGAACGGGAGGTGATCAGTCAATCAGAATAGAGCCGGAAGGGACCTGGGAGGTCTTGTAGTCCAACCCCCTGCTTAAGCAGGAGATCCTATATCCGTGATGGCATGCCAGAGATGGCATACAGAGCCCCCTCTGTGGGTACATGCGCTGTCGCCAGCTGCTCTTCTGGTTTCCAGGGCTCCGGCGCGTACACATTCCGGATTGGGCACTAGGTGCCAAAAACGTTTGCCATCCCTGTCCTATATCATTTCAGACAAGTGGCTGTCCAGTCTCTCCTTAAAAACCTCCAGTGATGAAGCACCCATAACTTCTGGTGGCAAGCTGTTCCACTGGTTAATTTTTCTTGCTGTTAGGAAGTTTCTCCTTAATTCCAGGTTGCTTCTCTCATCCTTGATGAGTTTCCATCCATTCTTTCTTATCATTCTTCCCTTCAAATACTGGAATGCTGCTATCCTGTGCCCTTTAGTCCTTCTTGTCTCTAGATTAGCCAAACCCAAATCCTGCAACCGTTCTTCATATATTTGAGTCTCCAGGCCTTTGATCCCCTTAGTTGCTCTTCTCTGAATTTTTTCTAAAGTCTCAACATCTTCTTTGTAATGTGGTGACCAAAACTGGGTGCAGTGTTCCAGGTGAGGCTCAGGGGTGAAATCCAGCAGGTTCTGACAGTACCGGTAGCGGAAATTTTGAGCAGTTAGGAGAACCGGCAAATACCACCACTGGCTGGCCCCAGAGTGGGGTGGGAATGGAGATTTTGCAATATCCTTCCCCCAGGAGAGGGGAGGGAATGGGGATTTTGCAGTAACCTTCCCCTGGAGTGGGGAGGGAATGGGGATTTTGCAGTATCCTTCCCCTGGAATGGGGAGGGAATGGGGAATTTTGCAGTAACCTTCCCCTGGAGTGGGGTGGGAATGGGGATTTTGCAGTAACCTTCCCCTGGAGTGGGGAGGGAATGGGGAATTTTGCAGCATCCTTCCCCCAGGAGTGGGGAGGGAATGGGGATTTTGCAGTAACCTTCCCCTGGAGTGGGGAGGGAATGGGGAATTTTGCAGTAACCTTCCCCTGGAGTGGGGTGGGAATGGGGATTTTGCAGTAACCTTCCCCTGGAGTGGGGAGGGAATGGGGAATTTTGCAGCATCCTTCCCCCAGGAGTGGGGAGGGAATGGGGATTTTGCAGTAACCTTCCCCTGGAGTGGGGAGGGAATGGGGATTTTGCAGCATCCTTCCCCCAGGAGTGGGGAGGGAATGGGGATTTTGCAGTATTCTTCCCCCTGGAGTGGGGAAGGAATGGGGATTTTGCAGTATCCTTCCCCCGGGAGTGGGGAGGGAAGGGGGATTTTGCAGTATTCTTCCCCCTGGAGTGGGGAGGGAATGGGGAATTTTGCAGCATCCTTCCCCTGAAGTGGGGTGGGAAGGGGGATTTTGCAGCATCCTTCCCCTGCCACGCCCACCAAGCCACAGTAACAGAACCGGTAGTAAAAAAAATTGGATTTCACAACGGGTGGGGCCTTCCTAAGACCACTGGGAAATCTTACGTCTTTGTCCAACCACTTGCTGCAGGCAGCCGTCCTGTCCCTCTAGGGAGGAGAGCCTGGCCGTTGCACCTGGGGTGGGGGTGGGAGGGGGGAGCCCACCTGGGGAGCTCCCCAGGCACTGTTAACCAACCTGGGGAAGAGGGAGGAAGGGAGGGCTCGGGGGAGGTGGGGGGTAAAGTTCTCTCTCGGGTCCTCCCTCCTCCTCCCCGCTTCCCTCGCAAACCTCCTGGGAAGCACCTGTCGGGGACTGTGGCTTAGCAGGTGCGCCCAGCCCGGCCGCAAGGCTGCTGCTTCCCTTCTTGGAAGAAGTCGGCGCCCCGAATCCTCCCTTTCGGCAGAGCTGCGGCTTCTCCGCGACATGGCCGGGTCCAGGGGGCGGGGGGGGGTGCGAATTCAGAAGGTGGGGGCGAAGTCCCTGGCTCCGCTCACCTGAAGCAGAAACCCCGGCGACATTTGCAGGCCAACAGCGCCACCTCGTGGCCTATGTCCACTCTGCCCAATCCGCAGGGAGATTCTCGGGGAATGTTTTTTCCTGCCGGCGAAGAAGACTAGAGTAGAGTAGAGTAGAATACAATACAATAGAAAATAGAATAGAATAGAATAGAATAGAATAGAATAGAATAGAATAGAATACAATACAATACAATACAATACAATACAATACAATACAATAGAAAATAGAATAGAATAGAATAGAATAGAATAGAATACAATACAATACAATACAATACAATACAATACAATACAATAGAAAATAGAATAGAAAATAGAATAGAATAGAAAATAGAATAGAATAGAAAATAGAATACAATACAATACAATACAATAGAAAATAGAATACAATAGAATAGAAAATAGAAAATAGAATAGAATAGAAAATAGAAAATAGAAAATAGAATAGAATAGAAAATAGAATAGAATAGAAAATAGAATACAATACAATACAATAGAAAATAGAATAGAATAGAATAGAATAGAAAATAGAAAATAGAAAATAATAGAATAGAATAGAATAGAATAGCATAGCATAGCATAGCATAGCATAGCATAGCATAGCATAGCATAGCATAGCATAGCATAGCATAGCATAGAATACAAAATAGAAAAGATCACCCCATGCCCAGCTGAGCCGCATGATCGTCAGAGGCTTTTTTTTTTTTACCTTTTAAAAGCTTTTTTCTCCAAAACAGCAGAGAAACAGGACAAGGAACAATGGATGGAAACTGATCAAAGAGAGAAGCAACCTGAATTAAGGCGAAAGTTCCTAACAGCGAGGACCATTAACTTGTGGAACAGCTTGCCACCAGAAATCGTGGGTGCTCCATCCCTGGAGGTTTTTAAGAAGAGCCTGGACAGCCACTTATCTAAACTGGAATAGGTTCTCCTGCTTGAGCAAGGGGCTGGACTATAGGACCTCCAAGGCCCCTTCCAGCTCATTCATTCTATTCTAAATCGGAAAGGCCACGTTAGTGGTGTGCTTCTGAGTACAAGCAGAGTGCTGAAAGAAAAGTGTGGAATAATGTTGCAGAATATTTCAATAAAAAGTAAAGATGCTGCTAATATAGTTGGCTTGGAGGCCAGGTGTCAGTGAGTGGATGCTATCAGACATTCATTATATTTGAAGTAAAAATAGGTTTTTTTAAAAAAAGAAATGCACGTTTCTTAGAAAAGCCTCGCTCACTCCCATCCAAGGTACAGCTTGAAATTAAGGAAGTGAGTGGAGGAAGTTCCTTTGCTTCTTAAATGCAGAGAGAAATATTGAGCTGGCAACAGGCCAGAGGATGAATCGACCCACAGAAGCATAGAATCACAGAGCTGGAAGGGAGCTTGGAGGTCTTCTATTCCAACCCCCTGTCGAAGGCAGGAGCCCAGCCTAACAAACAGCTGTCCAGTCTATTTTTGAAAACCTCCGATAATGGAGCATTCACAACTCCAGGAGGCAGGCTGTTCCATTGGTAAATTGTTCTCACTGTCTGAAAATTCCTTCCTTCCTTCCTTCCTTCCTTCCTTCCTTCCTTCCTTCCTTCCTTCTTTCCTTCCTTCCTTCCTTCCTTCCTTCCTTCCTCCCTCCCTCCCTCCCTCCCTCCCTCCTTTCTTATTCTTTCTTTCTTTCTTTCCTTCCGTCCTTCATCCCTCCCTCCTTTCTTTCTCTTTCTTTCTTTCTTTCTTTCTTTCTTTCCTCCCTCCCTCCTTTCTTTCTTTCTTTCTTTCTTTCTTTCTTTCCTCCTTTCCTTCCTTCCTTCCTCCCTCCCTCCTTTCCTTCCTTCCTTCCTCCCTCCCTCCCTCCTTACTTTCTTTCTTTCTCTCCTTCCTCCCTTCCTCCCTCCCTCCCTCCCTCCTTTCTTTCTTTCTTTCTTTCTTTCTTTCTTCCCTCCCTCCCTCCCTCCCTCCCTCCCTCCCTCCCTCCCTCCCTCCCTCCCTTCTTTCTTTCTTTCTTTCTTTCTTTCTTTCTTTCTTTCTTTCTTTCCACTCAATTGGGTTAATTTTTATGTTGTTTGTAAAACTTTTAATAAAATTTATTTTAAGAGGAAAATTTGAATAAAAACATTAATTGAATGAATGAATGAATGAATGAATGAATGAATGAATGAATGAATGCAAAGGGAACACACTACATAGATCAAGCAGCCGCAAGGCAACCTTCAAAATAGAAAATTATGCAAAATAAAAGCCAATTAAAAAGATTTCAAGGATTATTTATTCCAGGCAAGAAGGCTCTGGACCCCCCCAAACCCCCAGCTCTTTCCAGCCACCACTGTTTGACTTGCTCTCTGCTCAAGGAACTGTTTCCTAGAAAGCCAACGGATGAAGTTCACACAGTGTTGTCTCAGCCAAGAAGCTGGTTTCCAGAAAGAATCAAGACCTCAGATTGCCACTCACTTCAGCAAAACCACACTGTTGAAAATGCCTGCAGTATTTCACGGAAGGGAGAACGAGAGGCATCTATTCACGCTTTTCCCAGTGACAAAAACAGGCCAAAAAACAAAAAAAATCCAATCCACACAGAAACTGCAGAAACAAAGCAGGAAAATCACACCACACTAAGATAAACCACACCACACATGAATGTACAACCACACACCAAGAGCTCCATCCCCTTCTTAATACTGAAATGTCACTTAAAAAGAAAACACAAGATAGTAATTCGGGAGCCCTAAATAGATTTGACGGCAGCAAATTTATACAGTCAACTTCATTTTAAAGAACTGCCTGGTTTGGGCCATTAATTGGAAGTGACCAGGTTATTAGTGAACTAAATCACATTGTTCTATTTTGATCCAAGCCCGGGAATGTTATTTTAGGTTTATTTTGCAATCCATCTTTCTTCTCTCCAACTGCCTTCATTTGATCTGGAAGGCATTACAGATTAGCCCTGTTTACTTGTGAGGAGGCTGTTTTCCCTGATTAAACAACCTAAATCAGACAAAGCTCCCTCAGTCGCTGAAACTCAAGAAAAGGGACCTGCAGTAGTGCCCAAAATTGTGGAAACCTTTTGGGAAAATTATATTTTCTAAAACTTAGCTAATAACATCACTTTTTTCTTTTGAGTAGTACCATAAAATTATATATCAATGGAAAGATTATTTAATCAAGAATGTAATGCAATAACTTTTATGAAGGATTTGCTATTAGAGTAAAAGTTACAGTATAAAGAAGAAAAGTGAAACACGTAGAAAAAAATGAGATATACAAAAATGATCACCATGTCAGTTAATACTTTGTTGGGTAACCTTTAGAATGAATTATAACATCTTCCCATGGAATAAACGAAGTCTTTGAGTTCTGCAGCTGTTATCATGTGAAACCAAGATTGAAGGATGGCTTCTATTAACTGGGTTTTATTGCTGGGTTGCTTCTGACTAACAAGTTTCTTTAGTCGGCTGCATAGATTTTCAATTGGGTGAAGGTCTGGCCTATTCCCAGGCTATTCATTCCAGCAGTGGAATAGGATTATCTTGGAACTCCAAAAAAAAGTTGTGTTATTAGCCATCAAAAATACACTTTTCCCAAAAGGTTTCCACAATTTTGGCCACTACTGTAATCCACTGAACTATCACCATATCCGTCAAGTTGGCAGCTTGTGTTAAAAACACAACAAAACCCATCAAAATGCAAAATGTTTTTAAAAAGCAAACAGGGCTAGAAGGAAGTCAGAATAACTTTATGTTGGGCATTTATGGTGGAAATGTTCCATAGTTTTAAAAAGAAAAGTGAAACTCACAAAATGCCCTTGTCAGTCTTAAAAGAAAGATTTCGGCTGAAATTACAGCACAGTTGTTGTTTGTAGTGTATTGATAACTATTCTTGTATTAATGCACTAATTGGTGGGCCGATGACCCCTTCAAAAAAGAGAGGACAGATAACAAACCGGGGTCCTGATTAAAACGGTGTCCAACAAGGTTGTCTCTTGACCTTATGATGGTTTGATGTCAGCATCAGATCTTCAATACGCAATGTTGCCTCCCTAATGCAGGATGAGCATTGCACAACGAGCGTGCTGGTAAAACAGTTTTACGGCACCCAGATGGTGGTGTTGTGATCTCACCAAGGGTGGTTGGAAACTTTTGGGCAGTTTGAACACGAATGGTTCTCACAGGAGAATTGTCCAAACGTCAACAGCAGATGGATAGGCAAGAAACGAGGGGAAGAAGATTGCTATCTGCTGGTGATATTGCAGAACAAGGTGGTGGGCTGTCTCACCCACCCAGCAGAATTCAATCAGAATAGAGCTGGAAGGACCTGGGAGGTCTTCTAATCCAACCACCTACTCTTAATAGGAAACCCTATACTATTTCAGACAGGTGGCTACCCAGTCGCTTCTTAAAACAACTTCTGGTGGCAAGCTGTTCCACTGGCCTCACTGTTAGGAAGTTTCTCCTTAATTCCAGATTGCTTCTCTCTTTGATCAGTTTCCATCCATGGTTTCTTGTCCTGCCTTCTGGTGCTTTGGAGAACAAGTTGATCTCTTCTTCTTTGTGGCAGCCCTTCAAATACTGGAATCCTGCTATCATGTCCCCCCTAGTCCTTCTTTTCTCTAGACTGGCCATACGCAAATCCTGCAACCGTTCTTCATATGTTTTTGCCTCTAGGTCTTTAATCATCTTAGTTGCTCTTCTTTGCACTTTTTTTCCAAAGTCTCAACATCTTTTTTGTAATGTGGTGACCAAAACCGGATGCAATATTCCAGGTGTAGCCTTACTAAGGATTTATAAAGCGGTACTAACACGTTCATAGGGACCTGGTGGCTCAGTGGCTAAGATGCTGAGCTTGTCGATCGAACGGTTGGCAGTTCAGCGGTTCGAATCCCTAGCGCCGCGGAACGGGGTGAGCTCCCGTGACTTGTTCCAGCTTCTGCCAACCTAGCAGTTCGAAAGCAGGTAAAAAATGCAAGTAGAAAAATAGGGACCACCTTTCGTGGGAAGGAAACAGCGTTCCGTGCGCCTTTGGCGTTGAGTCCTGCCGGCCACATGACCGCGGAGACGTCTTCGGACAGCACTGGCTCTTCGGCTTTGAAACGGAGATGAGCACCGCCCCCTAGAGTCAGGAACGACCAGCACAAATGTGCGAGTGGAACCTTTACCTTTACCTTTACTAACACTTCACCTGATTTTGATTCTATGCCTCTTTTTATGCAGCCAAGGATTATGTTAGCTTTTTTGGCTGCTGCATCCTCGGGAGATCCTTGTTAAAATGGCAATGATCCCCCACCCGCCTTGCATGGCTGAGTTTTCCCCCTCTGCGTCCATCCTTTTTGAGACAGAAAAGTGTTTATATTTTTTTTCCGGCAGGCTCGATTCTGCTCAAGCCTATCTTTTTCTAGGAGCAGAGAAATGTGTCTAGAGTTGTGAGAATGTGTGAAATCTCCTTGCTGCCGGTGCACAATAGCTCAGTTATTGTTAATTCTGGCCATGGGGTGGGGGTGGGGGCTTCTTTCCAAAAAGGGGGCTTCCTTCTGGAATGGGGAGGAGGGTCTCACATCCAGCCCTCCCAAGCCAAGAAACCTCCCCTCCCCTCCCCTCACTTCCCTCCCCCCCCTTTGTTGGCAGCCTGTGGGAGGCCATGATTTATGGCAGGGCTGGGGAAGGGGGTGGCCGAAAGGAAATGCCTGGGCCAAAAGATTGGAGCACCTTTGAATAGACTTCTCTCCTGGAGCCTTCAAATGGCGTCTACATCCTGCCCTTTCTACCGATGGTGGGGCCAGTTGGGAAGGCTGGCACAGGGTTGATGATGGCCTCTTTGGTCTCAAAAGATGTAAAGTTGAACCATTCCTACAGCTCAGGTCATTTTTATCCCATCTTCAGGCCAGGAAAAAACCTTGCCCCATTTTGCAAAATGACACCCATTTGGGGGTCATTTTTCACACTGAATCTGTTTCCCCGAATTGTCTGGAGCTGCACCAGTGCCATTTTGTGAGGGTCCCCATTTATTCGACATCAGTGCCCACCGAGCAAGTTTCAAACTTGGGGGCTTCAGGTTTGAATTGAAGCCTGCAAGTCTTAAAGTTGCCAAGTTTTGGAGACTCCTGTTCTACATCATTGGGTGTTAAGCTACAGATCGAAGCTGGGATAATGGAATGGGAATGGGAATGGGAATGGGAAGAGGAGAGGAGAGGAGAGGAGAGGAGAGGAGAGAAGAGAAGAGAAGAGAAGAGAAGAGAAGAGAAGAGAAGAGAAGAGAAGAGAAGAGAAGAGATATCCGTATCCATTTCATGTATTCATAATCATGTTTATACTTTTATCTGTTATCTTATATATGCTTGACAAATAAATAAATAAATAAATAAATAAATAAATAAATAAATAAATAAATAAGTAAGTAAGTAAGTAAGTAGGTAAGTAAGTAAGTAAGTAAGTAAACAAATAAGAGAGCTGGAAGGAATCTTGGAGGCTTTCTAATCCAACCCCCTGCTATATCATTTCAGACAAATGGATGTCCAGTCTCTTCTTGAAAACCTCCAGTGATGAAGCACCCACAACTCTGGTGGCAGGCTGTTCCACTGGTTAATTGTCCTCAAATTTCTCCTTAATCCCAGGTTGCTTCTCTCCTTGATTAGTTTCCATCCATTGTTTCTTGTCCTGCCCTCTGGTGCTTTGGAGAATAATTTGACCCCCTCTTCTTTGTGGCAGCCCCTCAAACACTGGAATACTGCTATCACGTCACCCCTAATTCTTCTTTTCTTTAGACTAGCCAGACCCAAATCCTGCAGCCGTTCTTCATATGCGATTTGAAGCTTCTCAGCACCCCTAAACAGACTGTTGACCATGAAATAAGTTCTAACGCACACAGAAGACCTTCCCTGGCAAATCTCTTTAATTTCCTCATTTTCAGACATATAAAATTAAAAACATAAAAATTCTGCAGCTGAAGGCAAACAGATCTGATCCTGAATGGCAATCATCTTCTGTGTTGATCTTATTTCCAGCTCTATTGCGCTCAATCGGTAAAGTGACCTGTTGCATTTTAAACACAATCATGCCAGACAAAAATACTGTTATCAGTTGCACAGAATATTATCCCAAGGAGGGAAAAAATGCCGCCAAAGAACTGAAAAAGAATAAGGGCTGTGACGATTCAGATTGTAAATGAACAGTTGCAGGAACTGGGCACGGCTAGTCTAGCGAAGAGAAGGACCAGGGGAGACAGGATAGCAGACTTCCAATATTTGAGCCACAGAGAGAGCCCTTGACTTACAACAGTGTCTATTGCAGTGTTTCTCAACCTTGGTAGCTTGAAGATGGGTGGACTTCAACTCCCAGAATCCCCCAGCCAGCAGCGCTGGCTGGGGGATTCTGGGAGTTGAAGTCCACCCATCTTCAAGCTTCCAAGGTTGAGAAACACTGGTCTATTGGAAGTTACAATGGCACTGAAAAAAGTGACTTATGACCATTTTTCACACTTACGACCATTGCAGGGTCACGTGATTTACATTCGGATGCTTGACCACAGAGTAACATTTATGACGGTCGTCGTGTCCCAGGGCCACGTATTCAGAATTCAGGTGCTTGGCCATTAGTTCGTGTTTATGACCATTGCTGTGTCCCCGGGGTGTGACTTTCCGACAAGCAAAGTCAACGGGGAAACCGGATTCCCTTAACAAGCGTGTCACTGTTCAACAACCGCAGTGATTCGCTTAACGACGGTGGCAGGAAAGGTCGTAAAATGGGGCAAAACTCACTTTTTCTCACTTCGTTGGGGTCATAAATCGAGGACTACGATTTATAAGCAGTTGTGGGGTCCTGCTAGGAAGGGGCCCTGGAAAAAGTTTCACACACATTGGAGCCTTTTTTTGCATTTTTTTTCTCCCCCCATCAAATCTTCTGGCCCTGTTTGGACTGCACGAATCCAGGAATCGGTCCAGTTGTCTCGAAGGTGCCACATGTAAATTTTCTCCCTGTAAAGAGCAGCTCCTGTTGAAACTCATTTCCCTTTGGCTCCTCCGGCCGTTACCACCCCACTCATCCCCAGCTCTCATGGGCTTTGGAACGGCAGCTGGCCGTATCTGAGAAGCTTTAGGTTTAGGTTTATTAAATTTGTATACTGCCCTTCTCCCGAAGGACTCAGGGCGGTGAACAGCCAAGATTAAAACACATACAATATAAAAATTAAGATGAATTAAAACAGAATTAAATCAAATTGGCTTCCCAAAAATGTAAAATCCTTTGCCCATAAAATAACCCATTAAAATTTTAAGCCAGCCCAGCTTGCTGGAATAGGAAGGTCTTCAAAGCTCAACGGAAAGTACGGAGGTCCAGGATCAGTCGTATCCCTGGGGGTAGCTCATTCCAGAGGGTGGGTGCCCCCACAGAGAAGGCTCTCCCCCTGGGGGTCATCAGTCGACATTGCTTGACCGAGGGCACCCTGAGGAGACCCTCTCTGTGGGAGCGTATTGGCCGGTGGGAGGTTATCGGTGGCAAAAGGTGGTCTCGTAAATACCCGGGCCCTAAGCCATGGAGCGCTTTAAAGATGAGGACCAATACCTTGAAGCGCACCCGGAAGACCACCGGGAGCCAGTGCAGTTCGCGCAGGAGAGGTGTTGAATGGGAGCGCCATGTCGCCCCCACATTCACCCACGCGGCTGCATTCTGGACCAGCTGGAGCCTCCGGGTGCTCCTCAAGGGGAGCCCCATGTAGAGAGCATTGCAGCAGTCCAGGCGAGAAGTGACGAGGACGTGAGTGACCATGCATAAGGAGTCCCGATCCAGAAAGGGACGCAACTGGCATATCAGGCGAACCTGATAAAAAGCCCCCCTGGCCACGGCCGTCATGTGCTCTTCTAAAGACAGCCGTGCATCCAGGAGGACGCCCAAGTTACGAGCCCTCTCCAGATTCAGCCATTGCTCAGGATTTGAAGCAGGGTGCAGAATGGTCCAGTGGCATCCTCTGTCTTTCTTCCCAAACTGGGCATTGGGCTGCCAATCAACCCAGCCCCTGGCTTCAGCTTGCCAAGGAAGCTGCGGGTGGGCGGGGGTGGGTGGGTTGAGTTTGACCTGAAAGGCCCAGAGGCTTTATTTTCATTGGATTCATTTTAAAAGCCTTCATTTTTTGGTCTGTAAATCGGGCACCTTGGTTGATTTTCAAAGTCCTGTCATTAATCAGGGGAGGGGAAGCAAGAGATCCCCCCCCTCCCTACAAAGGCAGAATTCCACTCGCTAAGAAATGATGGACACCCTACGAAGAGCTGAAGGACCTCTTCAGAGGCAAAAAAATATGTTCTCCTCTTGCAGTTCTGGTCCCTGGACCACTGGAGAAACTTCTAGCAATGCTTTTTCTTCTCTTTCTCCTCCTCCTCACCTCCTCCTTCCCTTTCCCTTCTCCTTCCCCTTCTCCTCCTTCTCCTACTCCATCTTCATCTGCTCCTCCTTCCCTTTCTCCTCCTTCCCCTCTCCTCTTCTCCCTCCTTTCTCTTCTCCTTCTCCTCCTCCTCCTCTCTTCCTCTTTCCTCCTCCTCTTCTTTCTCCATCTCTGTTTTTTCATCCTTCTCCTCCTCCTCTCCTCCTCTTTCTCCTTCCCCTTCCCCTTCTCCTCTCCTCCTCTCTTCCTCCTCTCCTCCACTTTCCTCCTCCTCCTTCTCTTTCTCCTCCTCCTCTCTTCCTCCTCTTTCCTCCTCCTCCTTCTCCTTCTCCATCTCTGTCTTTTCATCCTTCTCCTCCTCCTCTCCTCCTCTTTCTCCTTCCCCTTCTCCTCTCCTCCTCTCCTCCTCCTCTCCTCCACTTTCCTCCTCCTCCTTCTCTTTCTCCTCCTCCTCTCTTCCTCCTCTTTCCTCCTCCTCCTTCTCCTTTCCATCTCTGTCTTTTCATTCTTCTCCTCCTCCTCTCCTCCTCTTTCTCCTTCCCCTTCTCCTCTCCACCTCTCCTCCTCCTCTCCTCCACTTTCCTCCTCCTCCTTCTCTTTCTCCTCCTCCTTCTCCTTCTCCTTCTCCATCTCTGTCTTTTCATCCTTCTCCTCCTCCTCCTCCTCCTCTCCTTCTCCTCCTCCTCTCCTCCTCCTCCTCCTCTTTCTCCATCATCTCCTCCTTCTTTTCCTTCTTTTTCCTTCTCCCTCTTCCCTGCCCACAAACGACTGTCACACCAACATCGGATGATGCCCCAGGCGTGGCTTCTACAGAACCAGCCAAGCTCCCTTGACCAAGGGGTTTCACCTAAGCTTTGAGAGGGAAATGGGTTGGGTAGCCCATTTTCACCCGGCGCTCTGGGTTGCAAAGAGCTGGTTGATGGGCCACCTGCCAGACCACCCTCTCCCTCCCAAGGCCCCCAGGGAGAAGAGCCAGACCTGCCAGCACGATGGCCAGCCGAGCAGCTCTAGGAAACGCCACGGGACACTCCTGGACAGGAAGCCTGGAAGAAGCCGAGGACAAAGGGAGGAAGTAGCAGAGGAGTTATCTCAGGGCTGCACTCGCTGGCTGTTGATGGAGGAGGGGGGGGTGTCTTTTTCAGCTTGGCTCCAAAGGGCCGGAAGCCTCCCCTCCCCCGCCTCATCCCACTGCCCTTCCTGATTTGGCTTAACGTTCACCGTGAGGTTTCCAAAGTGAGGGCTGAGCCCGTCCACACCCACCTGCCTCTACGTGGCCCAGGACGTGGCTCAAGGGCCTTAGTGCCCTTTGGTCTGCTAAGGGCTCTCTATGTCTTTGATTAGCATCTTTGGCCAGGGGAGGCTGCCTTTCCTCCAGGGAGTTTGCCTGGGCCACGGATGGTCCTTGTGCAATATTGTTCCTTTTCTCTCCCAAAAACATGTTTTGTTTGTTTGTTTTTGCTAGACAGGGACAAATAAACCCACAAACACTCACGGTTTGGATGCGTCCGTCCAGACCTTTGCCCCATGAAGCAAAGGGTTAAGAGAATTCCACAATGACTTTTGCAACTTACAGCTTGAGCAGATCAGGAAAAATGTTGAAAAAGATTTTTAGAGGATGCCCAAAACAGAAATGCCCGACAAAATGTTTTTTGGCTGAAGCTGAAGCCAATGGGCAACCAGAAGGAAAGGCCTTGCATCAGATTATGAGCATAGGTGCCTGAAGGCAGGACAAGAAAGAATGGATGGTGGATAATGGAGGAGAGAAGCAACCTGGAACTAAGGAGAAACTTCCAAACAGTGAGGACAATTAACCAGTGGAACAGCTTGCCACCAGAAATTGTGGGTGCTCCATCACTGAAGGTTTTTAAGAAGAGACTAGACAGTCAATTTATCTGAAATAGTATAGGGTTTCCTGCTTGAGCAGAGAGCTGGACTAGATAACCTCTAAGGTTCCTTTCAACTCCGTTATTCCGTGCTGTTATGCCTTTCCCTGTATCCCTCTTTACTCTCACTGTAGAGAAGGGGAGTGGAGAGTGGGAGAAAAAGAAAGAGAAAGCATTACCTTCTAGAAGTTTCTCCAGTGGTCTAAGGCAGTGGTGAAATCCAATTTTTTTTACTACCGGTTCTGTTGGCATGGCTTGGTGGGCGTGGCAGGGGAAGGATACTGCAAAATCCTCATTCCCTCCCCACTCTGGGGCCAGCCAGAGGTCGGTGGTATTTGCCGGTTCTCCGAACTACTCAAAATTTCCACTACCGGTTCTCCAGAACCTGTCAGAACCTGCCGGATTTCACCCCTGGTCTAAGGGCCAGCAAGACTGAACCATTGATTTTTTTTGCCTTTCAAGATATCCTTCACCTCTTTTTAGAGTCTCCCATCATTTCAAGTTGTCCGAAACACTGCTCGAAATATTTTAAATATTTAGAGCTTTAAATATTTTAAAGCCGTTGGAAATAAATAATTATGATATTATTATCATATAATGCAATGATATTAAGTTTATAATAACATAAATGCTCCTATTACAAATTTTCACTTCTGGAAAAGTAGGTTGCCGTGTCTTCACGTTTTCCTTTTTCCTGCAAAAGCAGCTTCTCCCTACTTTATTCTCGGGGCGCTCCAGAATTCTTGGGGATGCCCGTTAGAGGCTTTTTAGGAGGGGAGGGCACAGATTGTGGAGGGGAGGGGTGATTTCTAGGGCATCCTTTGCAAAAGGCAGCCTGAGAACCCTGCATGGCCCAATGCGGGATCCCAGAGACATTTTGTGTTTATTTGTGTGTGTGTGTGTGTATGTGTGTGTGTGTAACAACATGGAAGGTGCCCATCCTTGCCACTTCATCACTATAAAAAGTACAAGAACATCAGCCTGTGAGGGTGTTGCTGGCACTCAAAGAGAAATAACGGAGAAATAACTTGTTGTTCTGAGTTGCTTTTCCTTTTCTCTCTCTCTCTCTCTCTTTTCCTTTTTCCTTTTTTTAAGTAGGCGACATGATTATTTATTTATTTATTTATTTATTTATTTATTTATTTATTTATTTATTGGTTCGATTTATATGCCGCCTTCTCCGGAGACTCAGGGCGGCTTACAATGCGTTAAGCAATAGCCTTCATACTTTTGTATATACCTGCTTAGTAGGGCTTTTGGGGGCCCCCCAAGCGGTGTTCCTTTTTATACAAAGTCAGCTTATTGCCCCCACAAACCGGGTTCTCATTTTACCTACCTCGAAAGGATGGAAGGCTGAGTCAACCTTGAGCCTGGTGAGATTTGAACTTGCAATAATTGCAGGCAGCTGGTGTTACTTTAGTCTGCTGCGCCCCCAAGGCTCTTTAGTAGATAAGAAAGAAAGAAAAAGTCTTAATAAAGGGTGAGATGATTAAAAGCTAGAATAAGTGATAGAAATAAGAGAAGGGGGAATATTAGTGTATACGTTTTCATATCATAAAATGAAAGTAATAACAAGAGAAAACGTGGAATAATTGAACAACGATAGACTATAATTTAGGAGCCTGGATAGCTCAACAGACAGAGCACTATAATTTAACACCAGCTGTCTGCAATTAAAGTAAGATCGAATCTCACCAGGCTCAAGGTCGACTCAGCCTTCCATCCTTTCTATGGTAGGTGAAATGAAGACCCTTATTTGTGGGGGCAATAAGCTGACTTTGTATAAATATACAAAAGTATGAAGGCTATTGCTTAACGCCTTGTAAGCCGCCCTGAGTCTCCGGAGAAGGGCGGCATATAAATCAAATTAAAAAATAAAAATAAAAATTAATGCAAGTGTGTATTATTATTAGAAATACGTAAGCGGATTGAATGTAAGGATTGTGATGAACTTGATTAGTTTAATTTGTATTAGAATGTAGGACACCCAAATTCCACACTGTTCATGTCCTGATTTGATATCTTTATAAAAAATAAAAAAAAATGAAAAAAATGAAAAAAAAAGAAGAAATAACTGGAAAAAAAAATCCTGTTTCATCCCGGTGGCTTCAGACTTGAAGAAACCAGAGTTTGCAGCTCAGAATAGATGCCAGTTTGCTTCTGAACGTGAAAAAATCACCCACACCTGCAGGAAGGGAAGGCACTTCTGGGCGCCTCTAGTGCGGTCCTTTACAAGAGATTCCAGCGTATTTCCCAAACTTGCTCACCGACTCCCCCGCCCTGCTTTCCTCAGCAGACGCAGCTCCCTTCTCCGAGCTTCTCCATTGCAGGACGGAAGAGCTATTTCCATGATATCAACCGTGCCAAATAAATTCCTTCCCCCCCCCCTCTGCCCCCCAGTTCATTTTCATACAGCCATACAGACTTTGGAAAAAGTGCAGAGAAGAGCAACTAAGATGGTCAAAGGCCTGGAGACTAAAACATAGGAGGAACGGCTGCTCAGGATATGGGGGTCTGGCTAGTCTAGTGAAAAGAAGTCACGTGATAGGAGTCTTCCAGTGTTTATGGGAGAAGAGAAGAGGAGGGGGTCAACCTATTTTCTAAAGTACCTGAGGGCAAGACAAGAACCAATGGATGGAAAGTAACTAAGGAGAGAAGCCACATGGAATTAAGGAGAAACTTCCCAACAGTGAGGACCATTAACCAGTGGAATGACTTGCCTTCAGAAGTTATGGGTGCTCCATCACTGGAGATTTTCAAGAAGAGACGGGACATCCATATGTCTGAAATGATAGAGGGTCTCCTGTTTGAGCAGGGGGTTGGACTAGAAGGCCTCCAAAGTCCCCTCCAGCTGTCTTGTCTTGTCTCTTCTCTTCTCTTCTCTTTCTCTTTCTCTTTCTCTTTCTCTTTCTCTTTCTCTTTCTCTTTCTCTTTCTCTTTCTCTTTCTCTTCTCTTCTCTCCTCCCTTTCTCTTTCTCTTTCTCTTTCTCTTTTCTCTTTTCTCTTTTCTCTTTTCTATATTCTACCCTACCCTACCCTACCCTACTCTACTCTACTCTACTCTACTCTACTCTACTCTACTCTACTCTACTCTACTCTATTCTATTCTACTCTACTCTACTCTACTCTACTCTCCCCTCCCCTCCCCTCCCCTTCCCTCTCCCCTCCCCTCTCCTCTCCTCCTCTCTTCTCTTCTCTTCTCTTCTCCTCTCCTCTCTTCTCTTCTCTTCTCTTCTCCTCTCCTCTTCCCTTCCTTTCCCTTCCCTTTCATTGCCTATTCCATTCCATTCCATTCCATTCCATTCCATTCCATTCCATTCCCTCTCTCTATTCTATTCTATTCTATTCTATTCTATTCTATTCTATTCTATTCTATTCTATTCTATTCTATTCTATTCTACTCTACTCTACTCTACTCTACTCTATTCTTTGTTTCAAAACATCTTCCCTGGAAGGGCTAAGTTAACAGTCTCCTTGGGGTGCTGCGCACAAAGATAAATGAATTGGGGGGAGGGAAAGGGAAGGGAGCACCCAGTTAGATCCCCCAACGCACTCCTTTCTCATTGTTGGAAAAACTGCTTCTCTCCAAAAAATGTCAGTTTAGTCTTTTTAGGTTGGAAAACAAACCCAGCCTTCTCCACGAATGAAATGAAGTGGAAACAATGGACCGGGAGGGGCGGTGAGTGTTATTGCTGTGGGGAGGGGAGGGGGCAGAAGATGAACCTGCCTTGATGGCCAAGAGCCACATTCAACATGGGGGAGCTGAAGGCTTCCCCTCCCAGAAATGAGGACTCCCATCTGGGTGGGGCTGGCAGGATTTTCATGGTGATCGGCCTCTGTTCAGCCTTCGGTTTTTATCTGTTTCCCAGCTCATGGCAGGAAACGGTGCTGTTGCCCTCCGCTATCATGGCCAGCCTTGGTGTCCAGTGGAAAACCTGAGATCCACGTCCAGTTTGCTCTCTCCACGGCTAAACGTTGTCCACACTTTCCAGAATTGCCCCATTTCGGTGACAGCTCCAGCCTCCTCCCTTGTCTGTACTCAAAAACTGAAAGATTGGCACCAGTTACATGGGGATGGGGATGGAGCACCACCAGGAAATCCTACAGGGGATGCTCCAGACTGGGAAGAAAAGGAAAGAAAAGAAAAGAAGAGGAAGAAGACACTGGCAAGCTATTTCAGATGCCCATATGCTGATTTCTAAAATTTTTAGAAATTCAGCTGGGGGAAAAAACTCTCCCTGTGGGGATGAGACAGTGATTGGTTTCATTCAAGACAACGACGATGCAAATGGGAGGTTGAACAACTAACCTTGTGGTGCAATCGGAAGAATCTTGAACTGAACACACTCAAACCCATAGAAATGGTGATAGATTTTAGGAGAAACCCCCCATACTACCACCTCTTTCAATACTAGACAACATAGGATCAACAGTAGAGACCTCCAAGTTTCTAGGTTCTATCGTATCTCAAGACTTAAAATCATCAAAAACGGCATCAAAAAAGCTCAACGAAGAATGTACTTTCTGCGCAAACTCAGGAAGCTCAAACTGCCCAAAGAGCTGCTGATTCAGTTCTACAGAGGAATGATTGACTCTGGCATCTGCAGCTCCATAACAGTGGTGAAATCCTGTCTGGCTTGCGCGAACTGGTAGCAGCAGCGGCACATAGTTTGGCAAACTGGTAATGGCGGCACCCGCCTGGACGTCGTTACTTCCTGGTTTTAACCAGGAAATAACCCGTTTTTGACCCTCTGTGCATGCGCAGAGGGTCAAAAATTGGACCTGACAATGGTGCGCGCACTCGCTCTGCTCGCTTGCATGGAGGGTAGGGATGGTAAGTAGATTTCACCCCTGCTCCATAACTGTCTGGTTTGGCTCTGCAACCCAACAAGACAGACACAGACTTCAGAGGATAATTAGAACTGCAGAAAAAACCATGGCTACCAACCTGCCTTCCATGGAGGACCTGTATACTGCACGAGTCAAAAAGAGGGTTGGGAAAATATCTACAGACCCCTCGCATCCTGGACATAAACTGTTTCAACTCCTACCCTCAAAATGACGCTATAGGGCACTGCACACCAGAACAACTAGACACAAGGACAGCTTTTTCCCCTAACACCATCACTCTGCTAAACAAATAATTCCCTCAACACTGTCAAACTATTCACTAAAACTGTATTACTATTCTTCTTCTCATCCTTCCTATTACCTATCTCCTTTTTTACTGATGGCTGTAACCTTGCAATTTATATTGTTCTATTTGTTTCCTAATGTGATTTGATTGCTTATTTAGTACCCTATGACTATCACTAAGTGTTAATCACACTTGGCCAATAAAATATTCTATTCTATTTATCTATTTAACAAGAAAAACTCAATACAAAGGCAGAATCTTCGTTCCAAGAGGTGTTATGCTTTTCCAAGAGACCATAAAATCAAGATGGTGACCACACAGAAACCCCACCCCTTCTCACTGGCTGACTGGGGGATTCTGGGAGCTGAAGTTCACCCATTTGAAAGTCTGAGATCCACTCAACTCTCACCACCCTCAACAGCTTTTGAATTAGATTCCAGGTCCCACTTTCTATTGACATTCGCTCCTGACCTTACGTCCAAAGCAGGTCTAAGACCTGAACTAATATTTTGCTTGGAAGGGAGGAAAATTGCTTAGAAAATAAGTTTGGGTAAAACTCTTGGGAATAGTGAGTCCAGGGACCTCTGCCCTCTCCGAATGACCCTGGAGACCTTTGCTGAGTGCTCATAAAGATTTCAAAGCAAACCAGCCAACGACACAACATCCGAAAAGCCAAAAGCCATCAAAACCAGCCCCCCCTTCCTTCAAAGCCCAGAGGGCAGGTCCCTTGGCTCTGCCCCCCACAGCCGACCCCCGTCCATCTTTATTTGGCATTCTTGAAAACCTGCCTTAAAGATAACTGTCTATACACCCGTTTCCCTGGGCTTTTCATTTCTGTGAACCTGCCCAGTTTGTTTGGGCTTTTTCGTCTTCTTCCATTTAAATCTTTCTATCAACTTTGTATTTTTTCCTCAAACTTGGGGTTTTTGATCAGAGATTTTTGAGCAGAGAAGAGCAACCAGGATGATGAGGGGACTGGAGGCTAAAACATATGAAGAATGGTTGCAGGAACTGGGCATGGCCAGTGAACAGCTGCAGTGATGCACTTAACAACTGTGGCAAGATAAAGAGGGACTCAACTCATTGTCTCCCTTAGCAATGGAAATTTGGGGCTTAATTGTGATCATAAATAGAGGACTAAAGATGGAAGAAACAGCTGCGCTATCCTTGAGTTTTGTGTCTGGAGCAGCCCTTGGTCAGCAATGCCATGGGTTCGAGACTGCTAGAATAGAATAGAATAGAATAGAATAGAATAGAATAGAATAGAATAGAATAGAATAGAATAGAATAGAATAGAATAGAAGGGACCTTGGAGGTCTTCTAGTCCAGCCCCCTGCTGAAGCAGGAGAACCTATACCATTTCAGATAAGTGACTGTCTAGACTCTTCTTAAAAACATCCAGTGATTAAAAACATCCAGCCCATAATTTCTGGCGGCAAGCTGTTCCACTGGTGCATGGTCCTCGCTGTTAGGAAGTTTCTCCTTAATTCCAGGAGTTGCTTCTCTCTTTGTTTAGTTTCCAACCATTGTTTCTTCTCCTGCCTTCTGGTGCTTTGGAGGATAAGTTGACCCCCTGCTCTTTGTGGCAGCTCCTCAAATACTGGAAGACCGCTATCATGTCATCCTTAATTCTTGTCTTCTGTAGACTAGCCAGACCCTAATCCTGCAGCTGTTCTTCATGCGTTTTAGTCTCCAGGCCTTTGATCTTCTTAGTTGCTCTTCTCTGCACTTTTCCAAAGACTCAGTGTCTGAATTCGGTTGAGATGGTCATCTGAATTTCAAGTTACTGTTGTGAAAAACCATGGATCATCTATGTGACCCACTTTGGCATTTCCTTCAACTATTCCTCCCAAGGAAAGAATTGCACGGGGCAGCCAATGGGCCTCCTTCACCCCGGCAGATGGATGCTGGGCTGGGAAGGGTGATGGGAGTTGTAGTCCAGTACACCTAAAAGAACCAGGCTGAGAAAGTTGGTTTAATAAGGGTTCAGGGCGGCCATGTAGGTATACAGATACAGATTAACAGAGTTGGAAGGGTGTCAGCACTCCAAACTACATTCGTTCCAGTGCTGACATAAGGAGGAGAAGAGGGGGCAGCTGGCAAGAGGACGCTTGACTTTTCACCTACTTATTTTCCCTGAAGATAATATCCTCTAGGAGATGAGATGGGAGGGGGGACATTCCTGGGAGCTGAAGTAGTAATATGGGGAGAGTGATTTAGAAGATGGCCAATGAGACGCAGAGAATTGGGGAACGGAAAGGGAAGGTTTGGGGTCAGGAAGTCAGTGTTGGCTACAACATAATCGGGGACAGATTGTCGTGCTTAATAAATGAAAGATTTCATCAAAGACTGTTTGGAAATGCAATTTATTTGAGACGACACCAAAATCTGACAAAGGGATCTTGTAGGTCATCTAGTCCAGGGGTCTCCAACCTTGACAACTTTAAGACTTGTGGACTTCAACTTCCAGAATTCCTCAGCCAGCAAAGCAAAGGAATTCTGGGAGTTGAAGTCCACAAGTCTTAAAGTTGCCAAGGTTGGAGACCCCAGATCTAGTTCAACTCCCTGCTTAAGCAGGAGACCCTCCACCATTTCTGACAGATGGCAGCCCAGTCTCTTCTTGAAAGCTTCCAGGGATGAAGCTCCCACAACTTCCGAAGGCAACTTCTGTTCCATGGGTTGATTGTTCACAGTGTCAGAAAATTTATCCTTATTTCCAGGTTGAATCTCTCCTTGGTCAGTTTCCATCCATTGTTCCTTTTCTGGCCTTTGGGTCAGTGGTGGGTTGCTCCCGGTTCTGTCCGGTTCTTGCAAACCGGTAGTAAAAGCGGTGGGAGGCTCCGCCCACCCATCCGGATGTCATAATGGACGATCTGCGTGCATGCTCCTGTTGCGAACCGGTAGTAAAGGTAAGTAGAACTCACCCCTACTTTGGGTGCTTTGGAAAATAGCTTGACCCCTCTTCTCTGTGGCAGCCCCTCAAATATTGGAAGACTGCTATCCTGTCTCCCCTGGTCCTTCCCTTCACTAGACTAGCCATGCCCAGTTTCTGCAACCATTTATCGTATGTTTTAGCCTCCAGTCCCCTAATCCTCCTGGTTGCTCTTCTCTGCACTCTTTCTAGAGTCTCAACCTCTTTTTTATAGTGTGGGGACCAAAACTGGAAGCAGTACTCTATAATCCCAAACCAGAGTGGGTTTGATTCCTTATTGCAAGGCTCGGCCTGATGGTCTTTGGGGACAAACCAGTCCATTGATATTGTGCTAACTTGGAAGAGAATGTTGGATTTTCTACTGAAATGCCAGATTATTCCCCCCCCCTATTTTTGTGGTTGAAGGCAGACATGGATGGTCATGTCCTCCATCTGCACACATCTACACAATTGCTACTGCACCACAGTGGCCCCCTTGAAGAGGAAGGCCTGGGCTGCCGAGCACCCCATTCCAGGAAAGGCCTTGAGAAGCTATATTTGTCGCGGGTTTCCATGCCTCCCGAGTTCTTCGATGCAAAGGTCACTGCCTCTTCCCTTCCCAACAAAGTGATTTTGCTTTCCTGACGCAGTTCCTGTTTCCTCCAGGATGAGATTTGCATTGTTCTTCCAAACTCCCAATCTCCCAATCTCCCCCTTGCATTCACTTCCTGTTTCCGGAGAGGGACAGGAAACAGAGATTTGCTGCTGCTTAGTGTGAATTGTGAATGCTGGATTTGTGGGCACCCGAGGAGGGGTGGGCAGGCGGGTGGGTGAGGGGAACTGGAAGGAGAGAAGGCTGTTTTGCTGCTTGGGATAAAAACAATTTTTTTTTTTTTTGCACAAATAGCTCGCCTGCCCAGATTCTCTTTTCTTGCAGCATCTTTTTATGTATATAGTTTTATTAGTTTATAATATAACATACAAAGAGAATACAAAAGCCAGGATTAGGGAAATTAGGGAAGGAAAAAAGGGAAGGAAATAGTGGGGGGAAAGGAAGGGAAAAAGACCAAAAAAAGGGCATTGACTTCCAACTCCTTTGGTGCAGTTGAATATGACATTAAGATCTACGCTCAACTTTTAACTTTTTTCATAGTACTAAAAACTAGCCATTTCTATAACAACAAACCTACCTAATCGGTAAAACCCAAAATCAAAGTTTCATTTTTTTCCCCACCTCGAGCACAAAGTCCAGAAGTGGTTTCCAAGTGGAAGAGCAGTCAATTTAGCCATCTCTGCTAACTCCATCAGTTTTTGCAGCCATTCATCCGTTGTGGGAGTTGAGGTGACCTTCTCTTCTTGCAATATCAATGGGATTGCAAGCATTGATCCAACCCTTGATAGGACCTTCGGGGAGCTCTGCAGACCCGGGCCTTCACCTCAACTTCCCACCCTTCAGGGTCCATCTGGAAGTCCAAACTTTCTTGAGAACCGGGGGGACCAGGGAGTCCAACCAAGCTAGTGAGCAGGAGGGTTAGGGTGTTTATGGACCCTGAAAAGTTGGAATAAAGAATGGAAGGGGACTTCCTTCATTCAGCACTTCTGCCGAAAGCGGTCTGTGGACCTCATCGAACGCTGGACAGAGCCAAGGAGAAAAGGGTTGGACTGCCCTACACATTTTTTTATTTTTTTTTTAGTTTGTCAAACACGTATGAGAAAACAGGTATAAGTATAAACATGGACATGATCACAGGAAATGAGTACGAATAAATGGGGACAGTAGGGCAGGGATGGTAGGCACGCTGGTGCACTTATGCAAGCCCCCCTTTACAGACCTCTTAGGAATGGGTTGAGGTCCACGGTAGACAGTTTAAGGTTGAAGCTGTGACGGTTTGAGGAAGTAACAACGGAGTCGGGGAGAGCATTCCAGGCATTGACCACTCTGTTGCTGAAGTCGTATTTTCTGCAATCGAGTTTGGAGCGGTTTACCTTGAGTTTGTATCTATTGTTTGTCCGTGTATTGTTGAGGTTGAAGGTGAAGAAGTCGTTGACAGATAAGACGTTGTAGCAGACAATTTTGTATACTATGCTTAGGTCAGATTGAAGGCGGCGTAGTTCCAGGTTGTCCAAGTCCAAAATTTGAAGCCTGATGGCATAAGGGATTCTATTGTGAGCAGAGGAGTGGAGGACTCTTCTCGTGAAATACCTCTGGACTCGCTCAATTGTATTAATGTCTGATATACAGTGTAGATTCCAGGCAGATGAGCTGTATTCAAGAACTGGTCTAGCAAAGGTTTTGTATGCCCTAGTTAGCAGTACAATGTTACCGGAAAAGAAGCTTTGCAAGATTAGGTTAACAACTCTTAATGCCTTTTGGGCAATGTTGTTACAGTGAGCTCTGGGGCTTAGATCGTTTGAGATGAGCACTCCTAGGTCCTTGACAGAGTGAGAGTCATCTATGAGGTCGTATCCGCCCAGCTTGTATTTGGTGTTCTGATTTTTGTTGCCAATGTGTAAGACAGAGTATTTGTTAGTACCGATTCTCCGAACTACTAAAATTTTTTACTACCGGTTCTTGTGAACCGGTGTGAACCAGGAGCAACCCATCACTGGAGTGATAGCATCTTCCAATATTTGAGGGGCTTCCCCAGAGAGGAGGGGGTCAAGCTATCTTCCAAAGCACCTGAAGGCCAGACAAGGTTAATGGATGGAAACTGATCAAGGAGAGATTCAACCTAGAAATAAGGAGGAATTTTTCTGACAGTGAGAACAATCAACCCATGGAACAGAAGTTGCCTTCGGAAGTTGTGGGAGCTTCATCCCTGGAGGCTTTCAAGAAGAGACTGGGCTGCCCTCTGTCAGAAATGGTGGAGGGTCTCCTGCTTGGATGGGGGGATGGACTAGATGACCTACAAGGTCCCTTCCAACTCTATTAATCTGTTAATCCTTGTGATTTATATAAAGTCCAATTTTGCATCAGTCTTCCTGAAAGCCGAATTGCAGTGGCCTCCAGTATACCGGGTGATCTGGTCCAGCTAACTGTGGCAGGCATCATATCCTCTGCAGTGTCTCCACCATAGGGCATTCACAGATACACTGTTTCTGAAAGTGGAGGCTCCATTTACCCAGCACGGATATTTGTCTATTTCTTTTTCAGTACTTTCTGAGCTCTCAACAAACCGACTGTGCCTGCGATCTGTCAGATGAAAAGATATATATCCCGCTCGAGTTTCTATCATGAGAAAGGAAGAAAGCTGTTTCCCCAAGCTAAGCGATTCTTTCTTATTTCTGGCTTCTCTGGAATTGTGCAACAGCTCAGGAAGTGGTTTTCTGAGATGCAGTTAGTTTGCATTTATCCTCAAGCTCTGCGGGCATTTGAGAAGATTATTCTTTCATCCTGTTCCCTGAACTGGCAACCTCCCCAAAGTTCTGGAAAGGTACCAGGCTGGGGACCATTGTTTTCGCTAATCGCTAGCAAATTTGCAAAATGTGCACTCCTCGTGATCAGTGACCATATTTGGAGGATCAAATTATGACTCTGGCAGCCAAGTGGGACCGGTATCCATCCATCTGCTTTACTTCCTCCTTTACAATGGTGTCAAGGAGCTGTTGCAATTGGCACTTCTCCGTTCAATCAATCAAAATAGAGATGGAAGGGACCTTGGAGGTCTTCTAGTCCAACCCCCTCAAGCAAGAGACCCTAGACCATTTCAGACACGTGGAGCTGTCTAGTCTCTTCTTAAAAACCTCCAGTGATGAAGCACCCACGATTTCTGGAAGCAAGCTGGTTAATTGTCCTCACTGTTAGGAAGTTTCTCCTTAATTCCAGATTGCTTCTCTCCTTGATTAGTTTCCCTCCATTGTTTCTTGCCTTCTGATTGTTTGGAAAATAATTTGACCCCCTCTTCTTTGTGGCAGCCCCTCAAATACTGGAAGACTGCTATCCTGTCGCCCACCCCCCTCAGTCCTTCTTTTCTCTAGACTAGCCAGACCCAAATCCTGCAGCCGTTCTTCATATGTTTTAGTCTCCGGGCCTTTGATCATCTCAGTTGCTCTTCTCTGCACCTTTTTCCAAAGTCTCAACCTCTTTTTTGTAATGTGGTGACCAAAACAGGATGCAGCATTCCAGGTGTGGCCTAACATAAAGCGGTGCTAACACTTCATGTGATTTTGAGTCCATGCCCTGTTTATACAACTAAGAATTGTTCTTTAGGTGGGGAGTCTTGACGGCACTCTATGCCATCACCTTGAGTGGGTTTTTTTTGTCCACACCCTGCAACCACAACCTGCCTCTTTGTGTAAGTGGGGAAACAAATCAGGGATCCAAAACGTTGCTTTCTTGAGATCCAAACTGGGGGGAAAAATATAGCTAAGCTATGCAGGGCATCTATAGCAGAGTTTCTCAATCTTGGCAACTTTAAGAGGTGTGGACTTCAACTTCCAGAATTCCCCAGCCAGCGTTCTGGGAATCGAGGTCTGCTTAAAAGTTCCTAAGGTTGAGAAACACTACTCCAGAGGTCTTCAAACTTGGCAGCTTTAAGACTTGTGGACTTCAACTCCCAGTATTCTCCAGCCAGCTTAGCTGGCTGGAGAATTCTGGGAGTTGAAGTCCACAAGTCTTAAAGCTGCCAAGTTTGAGGAGCCCTGCACTCCTCTAAGGTGTGAGGTCCAGGTTATTCCCCAGCTAAGTAGACCCCTCCACTAAGTAGACCCCTGCACTAAGTAGACCCCTGCACTAAAGTGTGAGGTCCAGGTTATTCCCCAGCTAGGCTCACCCCACCTGCTAAGCTTCAACCAACCCAGGCAGTGGTGACTCAAGGACTCAAGAGTCTCCCCATTGAGGGCACCCTCATTTAAGATAGATGTCCCCAGGGAGACCCCTCCTAGCTACGGAATCTGAGGCAGAAATCTGCCCTTTCTCAGAAGCTGGTTAGGAGAAACCAAGTTAGAAGTTCAGGTGGAGAGAGCTGTTCCCGTCTCATGGCTTCCTCCTGAGTCAAGTGGGGGAAACCGGGCATTCCTGAAGTGGCTTCTGTATGCAGAGCCCCTCCCTGATCGAACCTGCCCCCCCTCCTCTCCTCCCAATCCCCCAGCCGCCTCTTCCTTTTGGCATAAGATGGCTGTTTCGTACCAAATTCCCTGCTGAGCTGTTCGGTGTTTGCTTCTGCTCGCCCATCTCCTTATCAGGCACCAACATTCACAACACTTCCTGCCTGGATTGTCCATCCCAGGCCTGATTTATACAGGAAGGAGGACATAAAAAGCCGCCCTTCCACTTCCAAAGGGACCGTCATTGCTGCTGACCGCCATTGTTCCATGACTTGGACAGCAGAAGCAGAGTAGAAATCCCAGAGTCAGCCCCAACCAGGGTGGGGAGGCCTTGAACCATGAAGAAGCAGAGTTCAGCAGAACTTGGTCAGGTGGCGGCAGGACGCCAGGAGAGCTGGTGGGGAAAGCTGGGCAGAGGAAGCCCCGTCCCAGGCCCACCAGAGAAGACAAGACGAGAAGATCCCAGGTAGGTATGAGAGTTGATGGGTCAGGTTTCCTACGATGTGGGGCTTTGGAGGGACTTCTATGCAGTGGTGGGTCTCCATTGCTGGTTTATTCTCCACCTGTGCTCAAGTGAGGACATTTGCATCTAGTAGAACGTATTTGCAGAGGAGACGCTCTTCAGAACAAGTTGGGTTGGGTTGGCTTCACATCACACATTTCATATGGTTGCAGAAAAAAGCCCATTTTTGCGATTCACACAATGCTCCACAGGCTGGGTTCACACAACCCATTTAGCCCCAAAGAGAGAGAGAAAAAAATCCCTGAATTGAGCAGGCTTATGTAAATGCAGTTGCTCCTTCTTTACCCGACTGTTTTGAACCTATCAAGGTTATGAACTTTACTCTGAACGCCACTTCTACGTTTTTGCTTAGCAGTTGGGTCTTCCTCTCAATCTTTGGCTAGGTTGATCCGTTGTGTGAATCTGGTATTCGGGTCTCGGCTGGAGCCAGAATGGCAGAGAGAAACTCGGGTTCCTAACGGATGGAGCTGAGCTTTTTAGTGCCTTACCTAATTGGATTCACATCCAAGCCAGATTGAAGGCGAGAGGGACAGCACTCCTGAACCCGAGGCTGCATGTGAAGCCAAGGAACTGAAATGGCCCAGGTTCGTTGGGAAGACCAGGACTGGATTGGCACAAAAGGCTTATCCTGGTTTCTAAGTGAGCCTATCTTCTAGCTTCATGCCATGTCCCAAGTCCTAAAGGGACCTATTAAGCTAAGCTAGCCCAACCTCAAAGCTGCTTATGAAGGTAGGCACGGTTTGTGTTCTGGCTTAGGGGAGATCTGGTTCTACTTTCCAGTATTCTGGGGATGAACAAGGGCAGGCGAGGTCCCCCAACAGCTCCATCACGGGGTGCTTCCAATGGCTTGGCAGCTGCCACTTTGGACTCGTCTGGACTGCCTTGAAGTGTTCCCAGGCACGGCCATCCGTGCCGGAGAAACTGTGTGCTGTACAACAGCTGGGAAATCTTTTTCTGTGCCTAGGATCAGCCTTCTATGTCCCAACCCACCTTTTGGGACTTGATGGTTTAACAGATGTTTTTTAAATAGATTTACAGAGTTGGAAGGGACCATGTAGGTCATCTAGTCCAACCCCCTGCCCAAGCAGGAGACCCTACGCCATTTCTGATGGATGGCAGTCCAGTCTCTTCTTGGAAGCCTCCAGTGATGAAGCTCCCACAACTTCTGAATGCAACTTCAATTCCACGGGTTGATTGCTCTCACTGTCAGAAAATTCCATCCATTGTTTTTTGTCCAAGGTCTTCGGATGCCTTGGAAAATAGCTTGACCCCCTTCCTCCTCTCTGTGGCAGCCCCTCAAATATTGGAAGATGCTATCCTGTCTCCCCTGGACCTTCTCTTCACCAGACTAGCCAGGCCCAGTTCCTGTAATCATTCATCGTATGTTTTAGCCTCCGGTCCCCTAATCATCCTGGTTGCTCTTCTCTGCACTCTTTCTAGAGTTTCAACCTCTTTTTTATAGTGTGGGATATTATGAAAATATGGGGCTTGGAAAGCAGCACCCTCTCCTTCGCCTTAAGAAACATGTTTCCACGTATGGTCTAAGGCAGGACTTATCTGAAATAGTATAGGTAGACAAGGTAGAGCAGGGAACTAGACAAGACCTCCAAGGTTCCTCCCAGCTCTATTTTAAGTCCTGATTGTCCAGGGAGAATTTGCCTGGGATGTCTGTTTGTCCCCAAGGATTTTGACTCCCCCATCTAATTTTGACAGAGTTCCCAGCAGCATGGGAGGTTTTTGCCCTAATAATCTGTTTTATAGTTCACTGTGAAAGCATACTGTGTTTCCCCGAAAATAAGACCCTGTCTTATATTTTTTTGAACCCTGAAATAAGCGCTTGGCCTTATTGCCATGCACTCAAAAAACCCGATTGGGCTTATTATCAGGGGATGTCTTACTTTGGGGGAAACAGGGTAGTTTATAGTTTAATGAGTGGTATCAACTCAGCCAACTTATTGTGACTTATTCAATAAGCAACGTACAAACCATGGCTTAAGACCAGGCGTAAACCCAGCCACTAACTGCAAGATCATAGCAATGTCCAGCACCGAAATGAGAGAGAACAAACAAAAACTTTATTCTTTAGAAATGACTCCCATTTTCCCATGGGATATATATATATATTTGAAATTCATCTTTGTTTTTCCAAGGTCTGAAAGGAATAGAAAAGATTGAGGCTGTTTCGTTGTGATTTTTCATTTCAACGGATGCCTCACCCCCTCGGTTTTGAAAATTCCTGGAAATCCTAAATAAAGGGATTTTTTTTTCCCTTTCTGAAAAAGCAGGCAATTTGATTTCTTTCCTGACTTGAAGAAGAAATCTTTTAGCATATTTCAAAGGTGCAATAAAATAAAATAAAATAAAATAAAATAAAATAAAATAAAATAAAATAATAAAATAAAATAAAATAAAATAAAATAAAATAAAATAAACTGCTCTCTCTCTCTCCCTCCCGAAGAAAATAGCAGGTTGGTTTTTTTGGCAGGACTCTTGCCAAAAAAAGGGTCTTGGGACAAGGGACATAGCTGTCCTACAACTTGGACAGAAGAGCTGAGTTTTAGGGGAGAAGAAAAGGAACAATTTCAATCCATTTTTTTCTCCTTCCCAGCTCCAAAATTTGCCCAAGAAAAACGTTTTTGTTTCTGGATGTGATTTGTATCTCTCCATCCTCCCTTCCCAGCCGTGTCTGCGACTTTCCATTCAGTTGCAGGGCTTAAACTATACAGATAGAGATTAACAAGGAAGAGACCCTGGGAGGTCATCTAGTCCAACCCCCGGCCGAAGCAGACCCTACACCAAATTCCAAATATTTGCTTTGCTCTCTTTGCACTCTTTTACCTGAGAGTAAGAGAGTAGGTGTGTTCCTCTTCTTGCACTACCTACACGCCTTTTACTCACGGATCCTATTGTAAGGCTGCCTCTGTTTCTACAGCATCATTTTTTTATTTTTTTTTTACTTCTGAGGTTTTGCTTGGCTTCGTTTCAGGAGGAATGAACGTGGTGTAGTTGTGGGTTAATTGTTGGGAATTGTCTTTGTGGTGGAGAGAATTACACACATTTCCTTCTGGGCTTCCCTCTTTTCTCCCACACTTCTTGCCTTAACCAGGCAACCTAAAATCTTAGCAAATTGCAACGGTTTCAAAGTATTTATAATCCACCCCAATCACAAAGGATTCTAGGCGGTGTCTGACATCAGACATGAAAAGCCTAATGAGATGACCCTAGGCTAAAATGTCACTCACTTCCCCCCCCCCTCAGATTCTTTGCTCCCCTTTTTCCTGAGAATATGATTTTGTATTATTCCCAGTTACTTTTGTTTCTGATGGAATGTGCTGTCTTCAGCTTACTTTATTTTTTTTAATTTTTTTAAAAATTTGATTTATATGCCGCCCTTCTCCGGAGACTCAGGGCGGCTTACAATGCGCTAAGCAATAGCCTTCATCCTTTTGTATATATTTTATACAAAGTCAACTTATTGCCCCCACAAACTGGATCCTCAATTTACCTACCTTAGAAAGGATGGAAGGCTGAGTCAACCTTGAGCCTTGGCGAGATTCGAACCTGCAGTAATTGCAGGCAGCTGGTGTTAATCACAGTGCTATCAGTCTGCTGAGCCACCAGGCCCTTTAGAGGGAAGCCCCCAGTTTCAACCTTGATAGTTAAAAAAAACCCACCACTTTATTAGGATTAAAGAAAACAAAAATAATTATGCGATGGGTTTTTCTAAAAGACTGCAAGCAGGAAGGAAACTGAACTGGACAAAGCAAGACCAGGGAGAAAAAAAGGAAAAATTAAAAGAAAAAAGAAAAATAATGACTGATTTTGCTCCTGTGTGTTTAAAAACCTGAAAAAGCCAACCAACATCTGTTTAGCCATCTTAAGGTGGTCAAGATGGGAACAGACAAACATTGGCCTCAGGGATGACTTCATGTGCTGAATGGACACTTGAATATCTGTGTTTTTGTTTTTTTGCTCCAGCAATAAGAAATCAAAATACCTGAAAAGGAACAAGTTCTGTTTAATGATGAATGACCAAGTCAGAAACAGGTAAGGCCTGAAATTAAGTTTATTTCCTCTGCTGTCCATTTTAAAAGAACTCCAGGTTTCCAGGAGCTGCATTTTTTTAATATTTCTAATCCACCCTCCCTACAACTGCTAAATTTCCTCTCCCATCATCCCCAGCCGGAATGGGCAAAAGGTAGGGGAAGATGATAGTAAGTAACTACAGTTATCCTGGGATTTCTTGAATCAAAATTTGAAGGAAACTGGTTTAAGGGAGATGCCCGAAGTCCTTAAAAACCGCATCAGAGAAGCCTATTTCCAAATCATGGCTTATGTTCAGTTTGCCAGCTGATCTTTATAGGCGTATCCTGGCTAAGTGCTGTTAACCACTTTTAAGCTGCAGTCCTAAACAAGCCCCATTAAATAGTAGCTACAATTTACACCTTCTAGGAGGCAAGGCTGTGGGGTAGAGAGACCGAAGGTTGCCCTTGGACATAGGAAAACAATTGATGGTTTCTAACTTGCACTTGAATTAAATAAATGTGATAAATTAAATGCAAGGAGCCGATTATGTTGATGGGGTTTAATTAATTTCTCTACATTTAATTCAAACAGAAATTAAATAATTCCTGTAAATTTACTTGTGTGTGTGTTTATATATATGTGTGTATATATATGGTTCTAAATTCTATATGTGTATATATGTGTGTGTGTGTGTGTGTGTGTGTGTGTGTGTGTGTGTGTGTGTATGGTTCTAAATTCTATATGTATATATATATATGTGTGTGTGTATAAGAACTTTTGGGGTTCTTATGAACCCAGAGCTGGAAGGGCATTTTGGCAGTGTTCTGCTTGAATCTGGCGGAAGGGATATACTGGTGACTCATACAACAAACCACAATCAAGCACACCTTGCTTAGTATGAGAGCTGGGCACAAACAAGGTTAGTGCGCCGTGTGCCAGAAACTCTCCAAAAATTAAGCAGTTATGCTACAATTTTTAATGCGCGAACTAAGGTGGCATGAGACCTGGGGGGGAGAGGGCTTTACCACAATGATTGTTCCTTGACTGTACCAGTAGCAGCGGGAAGGGGGGGGGGCATCAAGAGCCCCAAAGAAGGTTAACATTGTAGTCTGGATGGGAGACCACCAGGAAACCCACTACAGCTGTATACTATCTTGGGAAGTAACTCCTGCCCCCACGCCCAAAGGGAGTCACATCTGTATGGTTGCAAAAGAAAACCTCTGGAGATATCTAGGTCCCTATCCCCCAGGAGATGCGCTCTACAGAAGGAAGCTACTGGGACTTTGGAAAAATGGGGGGGGGCTGGCCAAATTTAGGATGGAAGACCACCAGGAAACCTAAGAAAATCTTCCTGCCAGAATGCCAGGGCCAAGGGGCTTTGGTAAGGGAGAGGAGCGCCTGGTTGCAGTTGGAGCCCACCTCCCCAAATGGGGCTCTACCCCCAGATCTGGAGACGGGGGGAGCCAGGACCCCTTCCAAGCATCTCTCCTCCGCTGCGTTCCTGACCCGGGTTCCTGGCTCTGCTGCATCCGGGAGAGACCCGCTTCTGTCTTGCCTGCCTCCCACCCCCAAAAGAAAGGAGAGAGAGGGGGGGTATTTTCTTCCCTCTCTGGAAGGAAAAAGCGGGCGGGGGGGGGACACACGAGAAAGACCCGCTTCCTCCTTGCAGTTGAGAGCAGCCCAAATTGGGCGGGCGAACCTTCCCGCGGGCGCATCCTTGGAGGTCAGGAGCCGGGCAGGGAGAGGGAGAGAGACGAGACCCCCGGGCCGGGCGCATTGGGGGGGACTTGGGGAGGGGGAAATCCCCCCTCCCGCAAGCCCCGCCGTCTGCAGCGGGGAGGTCAGAGCGGGACAAGCCAGTCCAACCTCCGGCGGCGCTTGCCTGCCTCGCTGCCTTGCCGCCCCCTCCCCAATTTCCCTTGGGCGAAGGAACTAGCAAACCAGGTTTGCATGAGGGGTCGTGGGGGGGGGGGAAGGGGGGGCGGCTGCCGGTGGAAAGTAGCCCGTTGCTGGCCAGGAACTCCGGCTGGAAGCAGGCTGTGAATTTGGGGGTGGGGTGGGGGCGAGGAATGGGGGGGGGATGCTGAGACAATGGGGCGCCGGGGGGGGTCAGTGGGGAAGAGTGGGGCGTCTCCCCGGGGGGGGTCTTTCGGGAGGGGGGGGCGTCGGGATACTGAGTCAATGGGGCGCAGTGGGGAAGAGTAGGACGTCTCCCCAGGAGGGTCTTTCGGGAGGGGGGGCGTCGGGGTGGGGGGATGCTGAGACAATGGGCAGCCGAGTTGGGAAGAGTGGGACGCCTACGGAGAGGGGGGCGTCTTTCGGGAAGTGGGGGGGCTACCCACGGCTGGTGGAGCGGGGGTGGGTGGGGGGGGGAAGCCCATCATCCCCATTGAGTTTCTCAAACTCCAGGTATTAAAAAAGCGATCTCGAAGGGGGCGCCCTCTAGCGGCGGCGATGGGGAGGCGCAGCCGAGCGGAGCGTGGGAGCGAAAAGTTTGGATTTCTTTTGGCAAAGTCCGTTTTCGGAGCTGCCGGGCGCCGGTTGGGCTGGGCAATCCCGCCGCCCGAAGGACGCGCCCGAGGCTCCCGACCTGCCGAGGCCGCGCAAAAGGAGGACCTGAACTGGTCAACGGGCAGCTGATAACTTAGGGGCTTTTGTCACCAGGGGGGAAAAAAGTCGACTGTCGGAGATGCATTTTTTTCTTACTACGGGTCTTCCCCGATTTACGACCGAGATTGAGCGCCCCCCCAATTTATCTTGTTAAGTGAGACGTTTGTTAAATGAGGCTTGTCCCGTTTTACGACTTTTCTTGCCCCGTTTGTTAAGCGAATCACTGCAGTTGTTAAATTAGTCACAAGGTTGTTAAGTGAATCGGACTTCCCCCCATGGTCTTTGCTTGTCAGAAGGTGGCAAAAAAGGGATCACGTGACCCCGGGACACTGCGACCGTCATAAATGTGAAACAATCGTTTAGCATCCGAATGTAAATCAAGCAACCCTGGGGATGCTGCAATGGTCATAAGTGTGAAGAATGGTCGTAAATTACTTTTTTCAGTGCCGTTGTAACTGTGAACAGTCATTAAGTGAATGGTACAGGCATTCCCCAACTTACGACCCTAATTGAGCCCAAAATTTCTGCTGTTAAGTGAAAAAATTTGTTAAGTCAGTTTTGCTCCATTTTACAACTTTTCTTGCCACAGTTGTTAAGTGAATCACCACAGTGATTAAGTTAGTAACATGGTTGATAAATGAATCAGGCTTCCCCTTACTTGTTGGAAGGTCACATGATCCCGGGACATTGCAACCGTCATAAATATGAATCAGTTGCCAAGCATCCAAATTTTGATCACATGACCGTAGGGATGCTTGCAATGGTCGTAAGTGTGAAAAATGGTCATAAGTCGAGGACTCCCTGTATATGTGTTTCATACATCCATATTTCTCAGGCTTGTTTGTTTGCAGGTAAAGCGATTCTGGCATAGCATTTTGTATGAATCCAGTCTCTGCAGCCTGTTAATCATGGTTTATGATCCTGGCCGGATATCCAGCCATTCTGGTGTGTTCAACAAACTTAGCATCGTTACAGCAAACTTTGACACGGTGCAATGTGTGAACTAACTCGCCCAGTTTTTAATTATTACGTATTTTCAGTCCACCGCAATCCAAAAGCTTCTCAGCCACTTAGCCAGAAGAACTTATGCTCAAAACATCCGCAGTAAAAATGAAATAACTCAAATACGACTTGGCTTGCTGAACAGGTGGGGGTAGGCTGGGTTCACGCCAATAGCTGCCGCAATCCCCATTTTGCATGCCATAATGGCTGAGTTTGCGCCACACTTTTAAAAGGAAGAATGGTGTGCACAAATTCAGCAGACGGCGGCGACCTCCCTGCTTGGAGACACTTGGAAATTAATCCTAAATTTCTTTTAATTCTGTCCTGGGTTGGAAAGCTGTAGGGCGATGCAGAACTCCTGCAGTTTCAGCTCCGGGGCGCTTAGATGTGGCCCATGGGCCAGCCTGGAAATAGCAAAGGACTGGCCCACGGTGCCTCTGCTAGTGAAAACAGGGTGTGGGGAGGCTGTGGCCGGCCCCATATGCCCCGTTTTTGGCCTGGACAGCCTCCTGCAGCACCCTGCCAGCCAAAATGAGGCATGAGGAGGCCCCGGGCAGCCCCCGCATGCCCCATTTTCGGCCTGGACAGCCTCCTGCAGCACTCTGCAGGCCGAAACACCCCCACATGCCCCGTTTTCGGCCTGGACAGCCTCCTGCAGCAACCTGCCAGCCAATACGGGGCATGTGGTGGCACCCCCCCCCCGGTGCCCTGTTTTGGCCGGCAGGGTACTGCAGGATGGCGTCTGTTATGTCTCCTCCTCCCCCATCTCCCAGGCTGGCCCGTGGAGGACAACTACAATGTTTTTCCGGCCCTCTAAGAAATCCAGTTTGACACCGCCGGTTTAGGTGGTTGCAGAGCTACAAAGAAGCTGCCACTTTTTTTTGTTTCATTCTGCTTGGAAGCTTCTCACATTTGTCAACAAGAGTTCAAGGAATGCCACGGGCACCTCATGCTCCAAATTGGCCCCCACTTGCTGGCATTTCAGCCACTAAAATGGCTGAAATATAAGTGGGCTTTCCTCACTTACAGATCTGAAGAAGCTTCTTCAGTTCTCAGTTCTGATGCTTGCAGATCTTGGGGACATCGGAGGTTGTCCTCCCTCTGGCCTTAGGTTTCAGAGTCTCCTTCTGGATTGCCGCCCCATAGATCCGCTCGTCTGCTTTGCTCCTTAGGCACTGCTGCTCAGCCTGGCCAAGGAATGGCTTTGGTGTCTGGGAACAGGGCTGTTTGCAACATGTGGAAGGGGGCACCCCAAGGCAGTTTGCAAAGAGCCTGGTGGCAGATAGGGATAACAAAATAACAGAGTTGGAGGTCCTTGGAGGTCTTCTAGTCCAACCCCCTGCTCAGACAGGAAATCCCATGCCATTTCAGACAAAGGATTGTCCAGTCTCTTCTTAAAAACTTCCAGTGTTGGAGCATTCACAACTTCTGGAGGCAAGTCGTTCCACTTATTAATTGTTCTCACTGTCAGTTCTAAGTTGCTTCTCTCCTTGATTGGTTTCCATCCGTTGCTTCTTGTCCTGCCTTCAGATGCTTTGGATAATAGGTTGACCTTCTCTTCTTTGTGGCAATCCCTTAGATATAGGAACATTACTATTATGTCACCCCTAAGTCCTTCTTTTCATTTCAGGCTGGCAAGAAAAGGCATTAGGGCTGGGCTACCTTGATCTGATCCAGACAGGAATTTTCCTTCTTTTAGGTCAAGGATGTCCAATCTTGGCCACTATAAGACCTGTGGACTTCAATTCCCAAAATTCTCAGCCAGCACAGATTGATTGGACACCTAGAAGTCTAGGTTCATTGCTTCATTTCCTGTGGTCCAGATACTGTTTGAATCTGTGACCATTGGGCATCCATCTCAGCCAATATGGCTACCAGGGAAGTGATCTGATGGCCATTCCCCATCTGAAGTTGGTCTCTCAGCTCATGTGAAGCCACAACTGGGTTTCTTCAGCTTTGTTCATTCTCTAGCATTGTGTTACAAAGCCAGTTTGTCTTTTATAGCAAACGAGGATTGCTTCTCTTGGGGTTCGTGCAACTTGCTAAACCTTTAGCCCAGTGTTTCTCAACCTTGGAAGCTTGAAGATGGGTGGACTTCAACTCCCAGAATCCCCCAGCCAGCAGCGCTGGCTGGGGGATTCTGGGAGTTGAAATCCACCCATCTTCAAGCTTCCAAGGTTGAGAAACACTGCTTTAGCCCAACTTCACAAGACAAAATTAATTTCACGTGCTTTTTCCAATCACATAACCTCCGACCCACAACAGCCCTTCAAATAACGCAGCCCCGTTTTTAGCCTAGATGAAGGAGGTTGTGAGAACGTGGACTTGGGTTCAGCTTGGTTTGATCTTTGGTTGTGTAATTATTTAGATTTTAGATTTGGGAATGGTATTAAAAAAAACCCCTTAACTTTTAAAAACTTTCTTGTTTTCCTCCTCCGGAGAGAAGGGGATTGTCGGAGAAAAGACAATACAGGTTCTCCTTTTTCATGTCAGCAAGCTTGTTTTTAATTTCACAGCTAACTTGGGACAAGTTTTTTCCCCGGTCTTTCAAAATTGATTAACATCTAAGTGGAAATTTGCAGAGGTGAATAGAATGAGCCTTCTCGAAGGGGTGAATTTTGATTTGGGAACGGGAAAGACTTCGGAGGAGGATGGGGTGGGTGGGTAACTCATTGCAATGGTGTCTCTTGGCCAATCCTTGGAGACGAAGCATCTCTACCTTCAACACAAATGTCCAGTTGGAGTCAGAGATCATTTCATTCAAGACCACAGAGAGGAAAAGTGGCCAAAATTGTGGGAACCTTTTGGGAAAAGTGTATTTTTGAGGTTTGATGGCTAATAACAGCACTTTTTTGGGGGGGGGGAGTTTCAAGATAATCCTATTCTACTGCTGGAGTGGCCTGGGAATAGCCCAGACCTTCAACAATGGAAAATCTATGGATTTTCCGACTAAAGAAACGTGTTAGTCAGAAGTGACCCAGCAATAAAACCCAGTTAATAGAAGCAGTCATTCAATCTTGGTTTCACATTATAACAGCTGCAGAACTAAAAGACTTGGTTCACTCCATGGGAAGACGTTGTAAGGCCGTAATTCATGCTAAAGGTTACCCAACTAGGGATTAACTGACATGGTGATCATTTTTGGATATCTCGTTTTTTTCTATGGTGATAATTTTTGTATATCTTGTTTTTTCTACGTGTTTCACTTTTCTTCTTTATACTGTAACTGCTATTCTAATAGCAAATCCTTCATAAAAGTGATTGCATTACATCCTTGATTAAATTATCCTTCCATTGATGTATAATTTTATGGTACTTCTCAAAATAAAAAAGTGGTGTTATTAGCTTGTTTTAGAAAATACACTTTTCCCAAAAGGTTTCCGCAATTTTTGGCCACTACTGTATTTGAGGAAACTAGCAATATCTGACTTAAGCCAAAGGGTTGATGTCCTGAAGTCGCCCACTCAGGTGGAACCCCATTGTATGGTTTGACATGACGTGATGCACAAAGCTAGACGATGGTGGTTGTTTTTGCCAAACCATGATCAACAACCTGGGTTTGAATGATTGAGGCTTATTGCCACATAATGGTAAGAACAGCCTTCTTCAAAGCGAAGACTCCATTGTCTGGGGAACTGAAATCCAGCATATTTAAAAGGCCGAAATAAATGCATGGGAGTGGTCCTTGGTGGTCTCTGAGCTGAGTTGTTTTCTTGAAGATGTTTCATTACTCAACCCAGGTAATATGATTACGTCACCTCCCGTCTTGATTGTTGCAACACGCTCTACATGGAGCTGACCTTAAACAGCTTCACTTGGTCAAAAATGCAGCAACACGCATGGTTTTGTGCAGACCTCGGTGTGCACATGTGTCACCTCTTCTGCAGGAGCTGCATTGGTTGCCGATTTGCTTCCGGGTGCAATTCAAGGTGCTGGTTGTCCCCTTTAAAGCCCTTCATGGCTTGGGACCAGCTTATCTGAGGGACCGTCTCTTGATGGTCACATCTACCCGACCCACAGGAATATTGCGGGTCCCGTCGCTGAAGGAAGTATGTTCGGTGGGACCCAGGAGAAGGGCCTTCTCTGTGGTGGCTCCCTCCCTCTGGAACATCATCCCTTCAGAAATTAGACTGACCCCCATTCTGACACTCTTCGGTTGGCCCTCAAGATGTGATTTTGTCAGCTGATGTGGTCTGGGGAATCCAGAGTGGGAAGGATGGTTGATTTGAGTGTGTGGTGTAGCCGAGTTTTTTTTTCTTTTTTGTTATTTTACGTTTTATTATTTTTATTTTTTTCTACGTTGTGTTTTTGTTGTCTGTAAGCCTCCTAGAGTCGCTGTGAGCAAGTAGGTGGCTATATAAATTCTCTAAAATAAATCAGGACCCAGATTGTTGGGGACAATATGCTGACTCTGTAAAGCGCTTAGAGAGGGCTGTAAAAGCACTGTGAAGTCTTAAGTGCTATTGCTAAAATGAATAAATAAATGATGAAAACACCCAGAAAACACTCATTTCAACCCTTTGTGCAAGAAATATTCTCCCCTCTCCTGATAAAGGATGCAATTTTGCCAAGGGTGGATAGGTAGGATTCTGCCTTGGGCTGCATTCCAGGACAGCATTAGAAGCCATCTGTCGAAAATGATTTAGGATCTCCTGCTTGGACGGGGGGTCGGACTAGATGACCTACAAGGTCCCTTCCAACTCTGTTCATCTGTTCAAAGCCAGCTCATTGATCTGGGTGGACTTGACTTCTGAGGAGGCCAGCAGAGAGCAGCAGGGCTCGTGACCCTGAAGAGATGTTTCTGGGTGCAAAAAATTCCTTTTTCTTTCTGCTTCATTTGTCAGCAGTGGCTGGTTGCGTGGGATCTCATTCTTAAAAAGCTCATTTTTTTTCCTCTTTGGGGCTCCCGGGGCCTGCGTTTCATCTAATTTTCAATAAAATGTGTGGTGAGTTGAATTATTGCTGCGGATTCCATGCAAAACCAAAAAAAAAAAAGATTCAAATACTTGCTTATCTTTTGCTTTGCTATTGTTAGCTGCAACTACTAATAGCTTGCAGATGTTTGGAATGGCATTGTTTCATTAAAAAAAAAACTGGTTTGTGTGTCTGTTTGTGTAATAAGCCCCCTGTTAGAATGTATTGATTCAGTGCTTAAATATGTGGCTGTTACTTGAGAATGGGTTTGCAAATATTTGGGGTTCGGTGCTGGCAATTCAAAACCGCTTCCATTCTTGCCTTCGATTTTCTGCAGGAAAAAAGGGGTTGTGAGAATAGCCGTGAAAACAGGAGTCGTTGCCGGAAGGGCCCGATGCCTGGATTTCTGCAGAACGATGCCTGTCTTTGCTCATTGTTGCTTAAACCCTTTTAATACATGATTTCCTGTGATGGCATTGAGATCCTGTACATGCGGCCATGAGCCCAATCTTAGGATTCACACCGTTTGTATCGGCAATCTGGGCTAAAAGTTGTTGCTAATAAACATTCCGAGTTACCATTTTTCTTCATTAAAAAATAATCATTCTATTTTCTTTTTTTTTCTTTTTCTTTTTTTTGGCTCCTTTTACACTCAAGAATTTCAAGCCAGGCAAGGGGGAAAAAAATCAGTGTGCAAAATTAAAACTTGCGTTCTGGCATGATTACTCACATGTAAATGCCTGGGAATTACACAACCCCTTCGCGATCTCTCCAAATTGTAAATATTTGCAAAGTGCGATACACATAAAGTTAAAAATTAAGAGAAATTGGGTTGCTTGTTTCCAAAAAACAGCACGATTAATTGCTGCTTTTTTAAAAATTTTCTTTTTGATGATAATTTGATGAAACTTGCTAAAGCTCCTTTTTTTCCCCCCATTCAATTTGTTTTGTTCTTTCTGCTTCTAGTCTAGCTTGCTGAACCGACCTCTGTTGCAGTCGCTCGTGGGAATCCTCCCTCCGTCCTTCAGGCGATAATGATGATGATGCAGTAGCGAAAAGGCCCAGCAAAGGGGAAAGGATGAGAAGGGGAGGCTGGCTGTGGACCATGGGGCTTGCCATGGTCGTGGCAGCCACCAGCATTGAGAGTTTCTCCAGCCCCAGGTGAGTCCTTGCCCTCATCCAGTGAAGAGGCGGCGCTGACTAAATTATAGCAAGCACTTTCAAGGTTTTCTGCAAAACTAACAGGGGCAAGCTTGGGTGGTCCAAAGATGGCCCTCACCCACCCAGGAGATGGGTGAGAGCAAGGGGCACCTCTTCCGCTACTTCGAGCCATGGTGGCGCAGTGGTTAGAATGCAGTACTGCAGGCTACTTCAGCTGACTGCTGGCTGTCTGCAATTTAGCAGTTCGATTCTCACCAGGCTCAAGGTTGACTCAGCCTTCCGTCCTTCCGAGGTCGGTAAAATGAGGGCCCAGATTGTTGGGGGCAAGAGGCTGATTCTGTAAACTGCTTAGAGAGGGCTGTAAAAGCACTGTGAAGCAGTATATAAGTCTAAGTGCTATTTCTTTCTTTCTTTCATCTATCTATCTATCTATCTATCTATCTCTATTATCTATCTATCTATCTATCTATCATCTATCTATCTATCTATCTCTGTCTATCTGTCTATCTATCTCTGTCTGTCGATCTATCTATCTATCTATCTATCTATCTATCTATCTATCTCTATTATCTATCTATCTATCATCTATCTATCTATCTATCTATCTCTGTCTATATGTCTATCTATCTCTGTCTGTCGATCTATCTATCTATCTATCTATCTATCTCTATTATCTATCTATCTATCATCTATCTATCTATCTATCTATCTATCTATCTATCTATCTCTGTCTATCTCTGTCTATCTATCTCTGTCTGTCGATCTATCTATCTATCTATCTATCTATCATCTATCTATCTATCATCTATCTATCTATCTATCTCTGTCTATCTATGTCTATCTATCTCTGTCTGTCGATCTATCTATCTATCTATCTATCTATCTATCTATCTATCTCTATTATCTATCTATCTATCTATCTATCTATCTATCTATCTATCTATCTATCTCTGTCTATCTCTGTCTATCTATGTCTATCTATCTCTGTCTGTCGATCTATCTATCTATCTATCTATCTATCTATCTATCTATCTATCTATCTATCTATCTATCTCTACCTAAGAGCTGGGGCCGAAGTTGGCTCAATGGTTAGAATGCAGTATTACAGGCTAATTCTGCCAACTGCCAGCAATTTGATCTGGATCGGCTCAAGGTTGACTCAGCCTTCCGTCCTTCTGAGGTGTGTAAAATGAGGATCCAGATTGTTGGGGGCCAGAGGCTGACTCTGTAAACTGCTTAGAGAGGGCTGTAAAAGCACTGTGAAGCAGTATATAAGGCTAAGTGCTATTGCTATATTTTTTATTTTCCTTACCTTTTAAGGTATAGGTGAAATCATTGTGGTGTTAACAATTTCACTTGTATATTGTAGAGACATCAATTGTGTACCTATCTAATATCTGCATAAAGCAATTTACTATTTGCATTTAAAATACAATAAATAAATAAATAACTTGGGGGAAAAAATACGTCAAAGCAGCCGTCACGACAATGTGAGGAAACTCTGCCTGTTGTTTTTTTTTACATGTGTCACATATTTGACAACGTAAAACATGTCAGTTGCACCATCTCGGGAGTTCTGTTGACTTTTCTGACCTCTGGACTCCACCCCTACCCACCCCATGGCATTAATTGACCCTTTTCTGCTCTCAGAGGCCGGCATCGGATTGCCAAGGTGCAAAACACACCCTCTTTGTGGCTGACCCTGCGTTGTCCTTTTGTGCTTCTCACCCATAGGTGTGGTGGATGCTCCATGAAGATGAGAAGCCACACCGTGTCCTACCTCGCCTCCCTTGTCCAGCCGGTCCACCAGCCCTACCTCACCCTGTGTCCGGGAAACAGGCTCTGCAGTACATACAGGCAAGAGAATGGAGAGAAACCAGGGGATGTTCTGGGCTTCTGTCTTGACCCTCCCACATCCTGTAGCAGGGAGTTCCAGAGGTTCATTGCATGCCGTTGAAGGCCTCGGCAAGTTCCACCTACAACCCATGACAGATTATGAAAAAGGACATAAGTGGAAGTTTCTGTAGCCTTCAATGGCATGCAGTGAACCTCTGGAACTCCCTGCTACAGGGTGTGGGAGGGTCAAGGTAGAAAGGCAATGCATTTTGCATTCTCCGTTTCATCCGGGTTTATTCCCTGCTGAGTGCTGATCGAAAGGCAGTGGGGCAGATAGCGGGCAACCTTTGGGTCCAGCCAAGAACGCAATGCTGGCTTCCTTCTCCTCAGTCATCTCCCCCCAGAGAGTGGGATTTCCCACGATCTAATTCAGGGTTTCTCCACCTTGTTAGCTTTGAGATGTGTGGACTTCAACTCCCAATTAGTAGCAACCATGTTACTAACTTAACAACTGTGGCAAGATACGTCGTAAAATGGGTCAAACTCGCTTAGAAACTCACTTAGCAATAAGAAGGAATCCATGTTCTCCTCGGCTTATGACTACGGTGCTATTGAGCTGAAACTTTCTGTTGCAAAGCAAGAACTTAGTCATAGCCAGGGAGAACATGGATTCCTTCTTATTTTCCCAACAAGAATAACCCTGTGAAGTTGCCTGGAGTGAGAGAGGGGGATTTCCCCTCCGGTACGTAGTTTTTGGAGTTGTTAATGATTCCTTCTTTGTATGTTGCTTTGAAGAGCAACTAAGATGATCAAAGGCCTGGAGACTAAACCAATTATGGGTTTCTAAAGTTTTTACTACCTGTTCTGTGGGTGTGGCTTGGTGGGCGTGGCAGGGGAAAGTTACTGCAAAATCCCCATTTCCTCCCAATCAGCTGGGACTTGGGAGGCAGAGAATAGATGGGGTCCGGGCCAGTCAGAGGTATTATTTCCCGGTTCTCCGAATTACTCAAAATTTCCACTACTGGTTCTCCAGAACTGGTCAGAACCTGCTGAAACCCACTCTGGAACGGCTGCAGGATTTAGGTTTGGCCAGTCTAGAGAAAAGAAGGAGTAGGGGTTGCATGATAGCAGTATTCCAGTACTTGAGGGGCTGCCACATAGAGGAGGGGGTCAACTTATTCTCCAAAGCACCAGAGAAACAGGACAAGAAACAATGGATGGAAACTGATCAAGGAGAGAAGCAATCTGGAATTAAGGAGAAACTTCCTAACAGTGAGACAATTAACCAGTGGAACAGCCTGCCACCAGAAATTGTGGGTGCTTCATCACCTCCTCTTTTTAAGAAGAGACTGGACAGTCACTTATCTGAAATAATATAGGTTCTCCTGCTTGAGCATGGGGCTGGACTAGAGGACCTCCAAGGTCCCTTCCAGCTCTATTCTAATTCTCCTTATTTGCAAACCTCCCAAAGATGCTGGGAGTCGGGCAGCCTATACAATGTATGTATAAACAAGTATTTTTGGGCTGGGCAACTGGCCCTTTCCGATCTGCTTTTCTCCTCAAAATATCCAGCAAGTTCACATTTTGGGCCTTGTGGTTTTGCAGAACTACCTATAAAGTCGGCCATCGTCAGGTTTATCGGAAGATTTCCCAGCCGGAATACGTTTGCAGTCCTGAATGGAAACGGAGAAGTGCTTTCTTTCAGCTCGGATGTCCCCCAGGTGCATTTTCTTTATGTTGAAGCATTAACTGAAAAGACTGATGCTGGAGAAACTCAGTTTATTTGATGCAAACAGAAGCTCTTTTTCCCTTAAAAGTGTACATCAGGTTTTCTGACCTAGGCTTCCTGAGACAGTAAAAAGCACCCGATTAGTCCCAAAAACCTCTTTTTATTTCAACGGCTGTGAATTGTGTTTATTCACAGCCCGTGATGAGTCACAAATAGTGTGTAAAGAGTCCGACAGAAGTCTCCCACAATCCTTTGGGATAAGGCTGATAAGCACCCACCTTTATCTCCCGTGACACGCTGCCAAAGACCTAACTGGCAATTAGCTTTGCAAGGCCACACGGAGCACAGAGTCAAAACGGAGCTTCAGAATTTAAACCGACCAGCACGAACAAAGTTGCTTCCTGCAAAGGCTCATGTCCCTTTGCTCCTCCTTTATGTCTTATGAGAAGGGCCAATCATCTCCAAGCCTTACTCCCGAGTCGTCCCTTTTGTTTTAACTGTTCTTGCCTTCTGGCAGCTCTGCGCATGTGCGCACTAGGAACAGGCTCCTCCTGTTCCTCTGCCTCGCTGACATCAAATGCTGGAGGCTCCAGAGTCAGCACAATAACTCCCAGATGGCCCTGGCCCTATCTCTGCCTCTGACACAGAGCCCTTGTCCAAGCCTTCCCCAGATTCCTGGACTGGCCCATGCTCCTCCCAGCCTCCTCAGGTTTAAACTCCTTAAATTCCTCCTGAATTTAGGTTTGTAGGTGGTTGTTATAGAAAAGGTTAGGACTTAAGTATTTTTGTAGAAGGAAAAAGTTGGTGCTATAATTCTACTATGCGCTGAAAAAAGTTAGAAGTCTCTGGCTTTTTCTTTCTTTCTTTTCCCCTCACTCTATCCCCCTCTCCTTTTCCCTTCATCCTTTTTTTTCTTGTCTTCATTTTTGTTTGTATTTTATATTAAGAAAAATCTTTAATAAAAATTATCAAAAGAGCACCCGAATCTTTGAAAAGGTAATTACAACTTTTCAACCAAAGTCTGTAGAGATTCTCAGTCATCCAGGTCACAGTTGTCCCAAAGGTGCTTCCTGGTTTTTTCCTTTTGAAGACGTTTGGCTTCTCATCCAAGAAGCTTCTTCAGTTCTGACAGGATGATGGGGAATGGAAGGATTTATACTCCTTGCAGACAGCTGGTCATTTGCATCGTTTTAGAGAGTTGTTGAGGCTTATCTGTGTCCTCAGGGTCTCCTGAGTGGTGCAAATGTAATCTGCAATTTGCAGATCCTGTAATCTGCAATTTTTCCTCTGGAAATCCCTCCATCCCCCTGTAAGTAAGAGCCGAGGTGGCGCAGTGGTTAGAGTGCAGTACTGCAGCTACTTCAGCTGACTGCTAGTTCAGCAGATCAGCGGATCAAATCTCACCGGCTCAAGGCTGACTCAGCCTTCCATCCTTCCAAGGTGGGTTAAAATGAGGACCCAGATTGTTGGGGGCAATATGCTATTTAGTATACTGTCTTTGGTATAAGCCGCCCAGAGTCCTCGGAGTGTGGGCGGCATAGAAATATGACTAATAAAATAAATAAAATAAAATAAATAACGCGAAATGTCTTCAAAAGAAAAAAAAACAAGAAACTTCAGTTGCCTCCTGAACAAGCATCTTTGGGACAACTTTTCAACCATGTTAATTCCACAGACAGCTAAGCCAACCCTGGATCAGTCAAACCCAATAACTCTGTTCTGATAGCATGTTTGTGCCTGAGAGATAGCAGATAATGGTGAGGTAGATAGCCAGGATCGTCCCACTTCCACCTGTCTGAATGGAAGTGGGGGTTCCCCCCGCCTTCCCCTGTTTTTGGCTTTGTGGTCCCCAAGTTTCCATCTGGTATTGTATAAAATCAGCCCACACGTTGACTGATTTACGAGCAGCCGGTCTGCAGGAAAGAGAGGCCGGCAGGATGCAAACATAACTGATGTGTTTGTCTCACCGCAGCTGCTATTTGCCGCCCACTGTGCCAGCCCAGCCGGAAATGTTCGCTCCCAAACGACTGCGCCTGCCCTGGATGGACCGGGAGGTGTTGCCAGACAGGTAAAAGTCTTTGGGTGCTGCCAGGTGTTTCCTCTTCAGGAGAAGCTGCAGGACAGCCCGATGCTGGCATTGGGGAAGGTGCTGTGCTCCAAAACCTCAGATTCATACGACTTGCAACAGGAAGGAAGTGAGCGAGGTGCCGGGTTCTGCTCCCACCCGGGTCTCGGATGTCGGGTGAACTGGCCTGTGGGTGGAACCACAGAGCGAGATTGGCTCACATCACGATAAACCGACGTTTGTTAGTTTGTCTACTGAAGGGAAGTTGGGAAGCAAAGAACTCGAACAAGTGCCATTTTGTTTGTTCAAACACTATTTTACTATGATGATGATGATGATCAGACTTTAATCTCACCTTTTATTTATATATATATAAAATATAACATATTATATTAGACCTCCTGGCCCATTTTCCCACCTTGGGTGATCCAGCTCTTCTTTTGTCTCTCCTGTGCAATGGTCAAATCTATTTAGAATTAGAATTAGAATTAGAATTAGAATTAGAATTAGAATTAGAATTAGAATTAGAATTAGAATTAGAATTAGAATTAGAATTAGAATTAGAATTAGGAGTGGAGTGGAGCGGGGAGTGGAGTGGAGTGGAGTGGAGTAGAGTAGAGTAGAGTAGAGTAGAGTAGAGTAGAGTAGGAATAGGAATAGGAATAGGAATAGGAATAGGAAAGAATAGAATAGAATAGAATAGAATAGAATAGAATAGAATAGAATAGAATAGAATAGAATAGAATAGAATAGAATAATTGGAAGGGACCTTGGAGGTCTTCTAGTCCAGCCCGCTGCTCAAGTAAGAGAACCTATACCATTTGAGACAAGTGGCTGCCCAGTTTCTTCTTTAAAATCTCCAGTACTGGAGCATCCACGATTTCCAGTGGCAAGCTGTTCCACCGATTAATTGTCCTCACTGTTAAGAAGTTTCTCCTTCATTCCAGGTTGCTTCTCTGTTGAATCAGTTGCCATCCATTATTTCCTGCCCTGCCCTCCAGTGCTTTGGAGAATAATTTGGAGAGCACTGCCATTTTTGAAGTCCGGGCCCTCCTGGGACGTGCCTTTCCAGACTCCCATGTGGCTATAGGAGGCTTTAGAGACCATCTAGTTCAGGGATGTCCAGCTCGATTTCATTGAGGGCCACATCAGGGCTGTGTTTGATCTTGGGGAGGCCGTGGTGGGCGCGGTCAGCTTGACGTCACTCGTGTTGGGGGCGCCTGTGGTGGCCCGAGTGCTCTACCAGCGAAAATAGTTTCCCGAATTCTGTTTTCGGCTGCGACGGCCTCCTGCAACCGTCTACCAGCAAAAATTGAGCTTGGGAGAGCTGCACACAGCCCTTCCAAGCTCTGCTTTTGCTGGCAGAGCCACTGCGGGCTTTGCTGTTTCCAGGGCCGACCCAAGGGCCAGATCAAAGCCACCCGTGGGCCTTCAGTTTGACACCCCTGATCTAGTCCATCTCCATGAGGGACAGACCTCTGAGAATGTGTCCCTTCCCAAAGGAGCTCTTAGTCCTAGGAAATTCTTCTTGATGCCCAACAAAAGTCTTTACGGTTCTCCTATTCGGTCTTTAGAAGATCCCTTTAACTCTGTACCCTCGCCTGTTCGTGCAGGAACTAAGGCTAGCAAACTGCTACTGGTGTCTCGTAAGGCATTCAAAGCTGAGTTTTTCCAGCAGGCATTTGGGCTGGCATGTTAGATAGGCCCATTGTTCTGTCCCCGTCTCACACATGCACACAAACAGATAGCCAGGCGTTCAATAAAACTGGCAGACAACAAATTCTTTGGATAAGAGGATTGGCAGCAACCCAGTAGCTGCTTGCCACTCATAGAGGGAGGGGTTGTTCCTCCGACAGATAAACCTAAATAAGATACACACAGTTCAAGAATTGTCAAGTCCAGTCCGTATTAAATCCAAGGCAGATAACGTTGTTTCAAAGATACAATGTGACTCACTAGTAGTTAGTTTTGTCCGTCACAGAGTCTGAATGGCCACCTCACCCCCTTTTATCCCTTGTGGGGTGTGGTCCAGTGACTCAGCCTAATCTCTGGCACGCCTCCTTTTCTGCTGCGTGTGCTTGTCTCTCCGACGCTGGCGTGGATCCAGCCAAGACTTATCTCCGTCACTGTCCGACTGCGAGGAGATACCTGGCTCCTGGCCAATCTCTTCTCCTTCGGGAGACACCTGAGGCATTGCCAGAGAGGAGGGTCCTGGAGAGGGAGGCCTGGCCAACTCCTCTCCTTCATGTTCGGAGCCTTCTCCCTCCGATAAGTCGGCCTCGGGGGTTGGAGTCACAACACCCATTTCGAGAGTTGGTGTGATGTGGCGTGATTGCCAGATCATATCTCTTCCCCATCATCAGTGTAAAATTATTATTAAAATGTATTATTGTAAATGGATGCAACAAGAAACGCACTAATCAGGCCTGGGATGGAGGCAGGGGTCCCCTTGGCTCACTGCTTCCTCCTCTGCCTGCAGACGTAGACGAGTGTGCAATGGGGAAACATGGCTGCCGCCAGCTTTGCGTCAACACGGCCGGAAGTTACCGCTGCGCTTGCCATCCAGGGTACGAGCTCCAGGCGGATGGACAAACTTGCCGGGCTCTGAAAGTGCCCCCGACCCCAGCTCCCCCAGGTGAGATCAGAGTTTGCTGCTTTAATCTTTGTCTGGCAGGGCTTTGCGTGCTTGCTCACGACAAAATGCAGAGGCCAACAATTGACTTTGAGCCTTTGCATGGAATTTCTCCTCCATTTCCCCCAACATTTGGATTTGCACTTGGGCCCTCCTTCTGGCCACCTTGGTGACTTGGCTGGCTTCTTTTCGCTAAGCAAAGCTAGAGGTACTGATACAGATTAATAGAGTTGGAAGGGACCTTGTAGGTCATCTAGTCCAACCCCCCACCCAAGCAGGAGACCCTACACCATTTCTGACGGATGGCAGCCCAGTCTCTTCTTGAAAGCCTCAAGTGATGAAGCTCCCCCAACTTCTGAAGGCAACTTCTGTTCCATTGGTTGATGGTTCTCACTGTCAGAAAATTTCTCCTTATTTCTAAGTTGAATGTCTCCTAGATCAGTTTCCATCCATTATTTCTCGTCTGGCCTTCAGGTGCTTTGGAGAATAGCTTGAGCCCCTCCTCTCTGTGGCAGCCCCTCAAACATTGGAAGTCTGCTATCCTGTCTTCCCTGGTCCTTCTCTTCACTAGACTAGCCAGGCCCAGTTCCTGCAACCGTTCATCGTATGTTTGAGCCTGTAGTCCCCTAATCCTCTTGGTCCAGAAGGAGAATCCACTTTGATGACACCTTGAGTTTATTATGCAGGAATGGTGTTCCTCGCCAGTGGTAGGTGCGTCGGTGGGTGGGTGGGTGAGTAGGTTCCTTGAGTTAGAGGTCTCATGAGGAGTTGCCCTCCCAGGTAGGACAGGAAGACAAAATTCTTGTTACTTTTTTTTTTTTAATTTGATTTATATGCCGCCCTTCTCCGGAGACTCAGGGCGGCTTACAAGGCGTTAAGCAATAGCCTTCATCCTTTTGTATATTTATACAAAGTCAGCTTATTGCCCCCACAAACTGGGTCCTCATTTCACCTACCTTAGAAAGGATGGAAGGCTGAGTCAACCTTGAATTACTTAAATGCCTGGCGGAAGGCACAACCATAGCTACATTTTTCCAGGGTCCCCCCAGTATGATAAATGAATCCAGTACCTGGGCTAGTAGACAACTTGATTCAATTTGAATCGAGGTGAAATCCAGCAGGTTCTGACAGGTTCTGGAGAACCGGCAGCGGAACTTTTGAGTAGTTCGGAGAACCAGCAAATACCACCTCTGGCTGGCCCCAGAGTGGGGTGAGAATGGAGATTTTGCAATATCCTTCCTCCAGGAGTGGGGAGGGAATGGAGATTTTGCAGTATTCTTGCCCTGGAGTGGGGTGGGAATGGAGATTTTGCAATATCCTTCCCCCAGGAGTGGGGAGGGAATGGAGATTATGCAGTATTCTTGCCCTGGAGTGGGGTGGGAATGGAGATTTTGCAGTATCCTTCCCCTGGAGTGGGGTGGGAAAGGAGATTTTTTTACTACTGATTCTGTGGCCGTGGCTTGGTGGGCGTGGTGCGGCTTGGTGGGCATAGCAGAGGAAGGATACTCTTCCTCTGCCACGCCCGTCACGCCACACCACACCACACCCACCAAGCCACGCCCACAGAACCGATAGTAAAAAAAATTGGATTTCACCACTGATTTTAATCCATCAACTGTAGCCTGGATGAAAACACTAGCAGTGTTTCTCAACTCTGCCATTTTACAATGAGTGGACTTCAACTCCCAGAATTCTGGGAATTGAAGTCCATCCATCTTAAAGTGGCAGAGGTCGAGAAACACGACTCTAGAGGCTTCACCTCCAGGGTGTTGTGCGAATCCATCTGGTCCTCAAAGAGGAATGGCTGCACTGTTTCTTGTGGCATCCGAACAATGCAGGGACGTCTATCTTCTCCAAGCATTTTCTCAGATGCTACGTGTAGCTTTGTGGGGGAACTCAGATTTTTCACAGTTAGACTAGTTTAATGTGTGCAGTGCACCCAAGGTTACCTGGTCCCTAATCCTGACCCAACATGGCTGACCTGGAGCTCCCAAACGTCACTTTTAATGCTGCACACACCTTCCTGTAGCACCCCAAGGCTTTTCTCAGAGGCTTCGGAGGGTCTGCCTGCTGCCTTCCTTCTCTACGTCGCACCCCGAGCAGGAAGAGGAGACCACCAGCCGAGGCTGACCGCGGCTCATTATTACTTTTGGTACGCGCTGTGCCACTTCAAACTCGTACCGTGAGTAATAATGCGCGGAGGGGCAGCCTTTACGCCGAAGAGGAAGAGTGGAGCAACGTGTCACCGCCAGCCTTCGATCCATGGAAAGGGAAAAGAGCCACTTAGCCTGTGGCTGATTTCCTGCACTCTCTTGGGCAGACCAAGAGGAGGAGGATTTTGAACGTCTGGGATGCTTTTGGTTGGTTTTTATCACTTCTCCTCCAGGAGCGTGAGATATAGTGCTCCGTCCAAAAACAAGCTTGCGAGGTAGGCCGGGTAGAGAGCCAGCAAGTGGTTTAAGTCTGTGGTTGAGGGTAGTCTTGAACCCAGGTTTCCCTGCTTCCAGCCCAACAACTCAGCTCCATACCAGACGGACTCTGTGTGGTTGTTGGAATTTGCAATCCTGCCTAGATAAGGAGAGTGCCGGATAGATTGGAATCCCAGCAAATAAAACATCTACTCATCTCTCCACGGATGGCTGTTTGGTTGTTAACCTCTCCAGTCTTTGCCCACTGAAACAATTACAATCAACAGGGAGAAACCCCCACCTTCACTAGCACTGGTGATGTTACCTAGTTGGAGAAGGAAAAGTCTGCAAACCAGCAGCCAAACTCAAGAGAGCCCCAAGGACTCCAGAGATTAAAATCAGAAAATGAATTTAATAATGGTAGACACACACACATACAAAAACACATACATACCAGGGGTGAAATCCAGCAGGTTCTGACAGGTTCTGGAGAACCGGTAGTGGAAATTTTGAGTAGTTTGGAGAACCGGCAAATACCACCTCTGGCTGGCCTCAGAGTGGGGTGGGAATGGAGATTTTGCAATATCCTTCCCCCAGAAGTGGGGAGGGAATGGGGATTTTGCAGTATCCTTTCCCTGCCACGCCCACCAAGCCACACCACGCCGTCTAAGCCATGCCCACAGAACTGGTAGTAAAAAAATTTGGATTTCACCACTGATACGTACAAAGGTAGTCTTCGAGTTACGACCACAATCGAGCCCAAAATTTATGTTGTTGAGGGAAACATTTGTTACGTGAGTTTTGCCCTGTTTTACAACCTTCCTTGCCGCAGCTGTTAACCGAATCACTTGCAGTTGTTAAGTTGGTTGTTAAGTGAATTAAGTGAAAACACAGTTCCCCCTTGACTTTGCTTGTCACAAGATCGCAAAAGTGGATCGTGTGACCGTAGGACATGGCGACCGTCGTAAATATGAACCCGTTGCCAAAGATCTGAATTTTGATCGCCTGACCATGGAGATGCTGCAGTGGTCATAGGTGTGAAAAACGGTCCTATCTATGTCACTTTTTTCAGTGGCGTCGTAACTTTGAACAATCACTGTTCAACTGTTGTAAGTCGAGGACTACCTTATATTTCAGTCGAGCGAGACTCCTGATGGCTTCTTAGACCTATCGGATTGTTTCTTGGCTATAACTGGGAACAATTTGCCTTGGGAAGCTGTTGTGGGAAGCCGTTGTGAAGGAATGCAGACCTGGCTTTGAGGAAGGAAGAAGAGAGACGTCAGGGGGTGGTGGAACGTGGACAGAGAGAAGGAAGTTCAAGGAAGAAACTTGAGAGGACCCCATCCTGATTCTCTTAGTGTGCGAAGGGACCGAGAGAAACTTGGACAGACTTTCGGGAGCCTCTTATTATATCCTAAAATAGCAACAAACACAACCTTCTTGGAATCGTTGCGATGTCTGTCCTTAACCTGGTTCTTACCAATGTTTTGTTTTGTTTTGTTGTGAATTTGTGCAGCAGGAAGTGACAGCCTTCCCGTTCCAGACGAAGTGAGGGAGCTGAGAAGCAGGTTGGCGGCTTTGGAAGAAGTGAGTCTCCTTCTGGTAACTGCAGTTAGGAACGGAGGTTGTCTGAATGGAATAGATAGAATTTTTTATTGGCCAAGTGCGATTGGACACACAAGGAATTTGTCTTGGTGCATATGCTCTCAGTGTACATAAAAGATACATTCATCAAGAATCATAAGGTACAACACTTAATGATAGTCATAGGGTACAAATAAGCAATCAGGAAATAATATCAATATAAATCATAAGGATACAAGCAACAAAATTACAGTCATATAGTCATAAGTGGAAGGAGATGGGTGCTGGTGAGAAGATTAATAGTAGTGCATACTTAGTAAATAGTTTGACAGTGTTGAGGGAATTGTACAGTGGCCTTCACTGCAACTAAGCAACATAAATCCATAGGGTCAGGCAGAGATCAGGGAGGAAAATTTACTCAGTGATTAAGGTGATGGGCTTGACTTAGAAAAGAAGGTCCTACGTTGAGCTTCCCTGATGGAGTCTTCACGAACACAGCTGTAGTTGGCAATGGTGCATATAGAATAGAATAGAATAACAGAGTTGGAAGGGGCCTTAGAGGTCTTCTAGTCGAACCCCCCTGCTTAGGCAGGAATCCCTACACCACTAACAAATGGTTATCCAACATCTTCTTAAAAACTTCCAGTGTTGGAGCAGTCACAATTTCTGCAGGCAAGCTGTTCCACAGATTAATTGTTCTAACTATCAGGAAATTTCTCCTTGGTTCTAAGTTGCTTCTCTCCTTGATTAGTTTCTACCCATTGCTTCTTGTCCTACTCTCATATGTGGTTGATTCTTGTAGAGTAGAGTAGAGTAGAGTAGAGTAGAGTAGAGTAGAGTAGAGTAGAGTAGAGTAGAGTAGACTAAAATAGAATAGAATAGAATAAAATAGAAATAGAAATAATAGAAATAGAAATAGAAGTAGAATTCTTTATTGGCCAAGTGTGAGTGGACGCACAAGGAATTTGTCTTGGTGCATACGTTCTTGGAGAAAGGATACATTTGTCAAGAATCATAAGGTACAACACTTAATGATAGTCATAGGGAAACAGTCAATAAATCGTAAGGATACCAGCAAGAAGGTTACAGTCATACAGTTATAAGTGGGAGGAGATGGGTGATAGGAACGATGAGAAGATTAATAGTAGTGCAGACTTAGTAACTAATTTGATAGTGTTGAGGGAATTATTTGTTTAGTAGAGTGATGGCGTTCAGGAAAAAACTGTTCTTGTGTCTAGTTGTGCCCTATAGCGTCGTTTTGAGGGTAGAAGTTGAAACAATTTATGGATGATTCTCTTGGGATGTCCTGGTGGTCTCCTTTTCCAGGACTAACTCAACTGGCTCTCCTTGGCTCTTTCTGAATGAGGCAGCTCTATATTGCCACCTATTGCTGCACAAGGGAAGGTCTCATCGACGCTCAGCTCATGATTTAATACATGGCTCCCTTTTCTTGGCTACAACCTGGAAGTGACATGCCTTTGGGAAATATGTCTGGGGATTATAAAAGAGACTTTCCCTCTGTGCTGCAGTGGGTGGCAGCTGATCAAGACAGAAAGAGCCAAGGAGGGTCAGCTCAGTTAGTCCTTGGAAAGGAGTGTTGGAAGAAATATCCATCTGGTTCAGTTCCAAGCCGGGAGAAAGACACTGGAAAAAATGGAGGCTGATTGGAAAGATGGTTTAATGATGAAGCAGAAGCACAGGGGTGGTTCTGGGCAGCGGACCACATGGAGTTGAGAGGGGGGTATTTATACCTTCTCTTGGGCTTTGCACTTGAGCTTCCTGTTCCTGTGCAAGAACATGTATTCTATTGGCTGTTGTCAGACTCTCATGGAGCCATGTACAAATCCTAGGAGTTGATCTGCGCTTAAGTTTGGTTGAAGTTTGTCTGATGCAATGAAGGGGCATGTTTACCACCTTGAGTTCGCTATAAAGTAATAAAAGCAGGATAAAAAAAATCTAATACATTAAAAAAAAAAAAACCCTGCCAGGAGACCTCCTGGGAGCCACGCTTCTCCCTTTCTCATGTTTATATAGTTTTATTAATTTATAATATGACATCCAAAAGGATACAAAAGTAAATATTAGGGAAATTAGGAAAAGAAAAAAGGGAAGTGGATAGTGGGGGGAAAGCAAGGGAAAAAGAAAAAAATGCATTGACTTCCAACTCCTTTGGTGTAGTAAAATAAGGCATTAAGCACTTCCCTCAAGTTTTTACTTTTTCGTAATAATAGAAACTAGTCATTTCTATAACAACAAATCTAATCTAATTATCTAATCGGTAAACCCCAAAATCAAAGTTTCGTTTTTTTTCCGCCTCAAGCAGAAAGTTCAGAAGTGGTTTCCAAGTAGAAATAAAAGTATTTGTATTTTTTTCCCTTAATCAAAGCAGTCGATTTAGCCATCTCTGCTAACTCCATCAGTTTTTGCAGCCATTCATCCATTGTGGCGACCGAGGGGACCTTCCATTTCTGTGCGTAGAGTAGTCTTGCTGCCGTCAACATATACAACGTCAAAGTTCCGAATTTTTCCCCCTCGAGTCTTGTTCCATTAAACCCGAAAGAAAAGTCCCTGTTTTCTTTTTATCCTCTTTAAGGATCCTCTTTAAGGATTTTCTGTATTAAGACGCTTCTCTCTCTCTCAACAGAAGTTCCAGCTCGTTTTGGCACCGTTTCTCAAGCTGGACCTGCCTGGTGCCGGAGACGGCCACGGGGCAGAACCCATCAGCCTGTTGGTCCACGTGATCCAGCAACTGGACCGAATAGATTCGCTCAGCGAGCAGATCTCTTTCCTGGAGGAGCGCCTGGAAACCTGTAGGTGGCGCCAATGGATCTCCCTCCCTCCCTCCCTCCCGCCCACTCCCACTTTCCATCTGGGCCTGTCCCAGATCCATCACAGGGTTTCCGTTGGTGCAAAGTGCAGGCAGAATTGAGACACGGGGGGCTGGTCTGCAGAGCCCTACAGGCTCTTCTGTGGCGCCCCAAGAGCTTCCCACCCCATTTCCACACATTTAGGGATACCATTAGCTCCATATCAGCACCAGGGATCCCTTCCCCCAATTTGCAGGCAGAAGGTGTGCCCTAAATAGCTTTAGAGGGGGGAAAAACCCTAAAATTTTAATAGAAGAGAGTATTTGTAGCTCAGGGTTGCAATGAGGGGTCCTTGGTTCTCACTTTCTTGCAGGCATTTCATGACCCAACTAGGGAACATCATCAGTGCAAGAAGGAGTTTGCTCTCTGTTTATATACAGTGGCTTGGGCTGTCAGTGGGGGCATTTTTTTCTTCTGGGTAGTTTCTTAATTTGGCTGTTATTTAGTGTTTGATAGTTAGGTGGGCCCACGGGGGAGGGCCTTCTCTGTGGCTACCCCAGCTCTCTCGAACCAGTTACCTCCTGAGGTCCGGACCATCCCCACCCTATTGGCCTTCCGAAAAGCGGTGAAGACCTGGCTTTTCCGGCAGGCCTTGGGCCGTTGATCTCGCTCTTGTGATCTGGTGAGATCTGGCCATGAATGGTGTGAATGGGTTTTAATGTTTTTAATTTTTAAATGTTTTTTATAATGATTTTAAATGCATTGTGAGCCGCCCTGAGTCTTCGGAGAGGGGCGGCATACAAATTGAATAAATAAATAATAAATAGTCTGACTTGATAATCCCTGGATATGTTTACCGTTTGCTGCTTGAAATTTGAAGCAATAAACAAGACCCCAATGGAGGAACTAGCAACTCAGACAAACAATCCAACAGCCCGATCAAGGAATCAACTCCAACAAGGACTGTCAGGGAAGCCACTAGTATCCAAGCAGAGAGCAAACCCCACCTCCTTCTAACACTGATGACGTTATCTAGTTGGGTTATGAAACATCTCCAAGAAAACAACCAAGCTCAGAGAGCACCGAGGACCCCACGAAGCAAAGGTGGGCGATGGGGAACCGGAGCTCCTGTTTTGCTCCAGACTCTTTTGAAATAGCGGACAGATGCTTTCATTCCTCTGAAGTCCCCTCTCCCATGTTCTTTCCTTTCCTTCATCCTCACAGACCCTTCCCCCTTGGAAAGCGTGAGCAAGTTCCCCTCCCACCACCCAAGGTTGACTTTGCCATTTTGCCCCCCCCCCCATAGGTTCCTGCAAGAACCGGCTCTGAGGCTGAAGAAGGATGGAGGTCCTTGGTGCTCCCCACATCTCACTGTTTTTCTGGTGTGTCTCTCCGTTGAGTAGCAACTGAGCCTTGTTCCAGCAACCAAGCCAAGCCAAGGCAGCGGAGAGGATTAGGAGGCTGAAAATATCACGTTCTCAGCGAGCTCCCCCCCCCTTTTCCCTCCAGCTGGCTGGCTCCCAGGATGGGTCACCTCTCCAAACCCTGCTGGCCAGAGGTTGTGGGAGGGAGGGAGGGAGGGAGACTGGCAGCCTCCTTAGCAAAACATCCCTTGAAACAGGAAGCGTCTTGCTTGCTGAGTGGACAGATTTGGGTAAGGTGGGCAGGTCTCGCCTCCCCCCCCATGAGGTACAAGAGCAGCAGTTTGGCAAAGGGGCCCCTTTGGCAAATCTCAGAAGCTGCTCTTTTCCAGGCTGTCACCCAAAATATCTTGGCAAGGCTGGGTTATTTCGGTGGGGAGGGTGGTGCTAAAACAGCCCCCCCCCCTTGTGTAAATGCACCATTAGTGTCCTGCTGGCTTCACTTTCCAATTGTAAAAAAAAAAAACTCCCACTGTGTTTCCCATGTCCTCCCTTTTTAAGAAAGAAATAGAACAGAATTATAGGGCCAGAAGGGACCTTGGAGGTCTTCTAGTCCAGCCTTCTGCTCAAGCAGGAGTCTCTATAGCATTCCAGACAAATGGCTGTCCAATCTCTTCTTGAAAACCTTCAGGGATGAAGCAACAACTTATTGTGGCAAGCCGTTCCACCGGTTAATTGTCCTCACTGTCAGGAGGATTCTCCTTTTTTTTTTTATTTGATTTATATGCCGCCCTTCTCTGGAGACTCAGGGCGGCTTACAGTGCGTTAAGCAATAGCCTTCATACTTTTGTATATTTTATACAAAGTCAGCTTATTGCCCCCACAAACTGGGTCCTCATTTCACCTACCTTAGAAAGGATGGAAGGCTGAGTCAACCTTGAGCCTGGCGAGATTCGAACTTACAGTAATTGCAGACAGCTGGAGTTAAATTACAATGCATTAGTCTGCTGAGCTATCCAGGCTCCTTTCTAGGTTGGATCTCTTTAAACCAGCTTCCACCCAGTTCTTCTTAGCCTGCCCTCTGGTGCCTTCAGAGCAGTGCCCCCCCCTCAACCTTTTGGGCACCAGGGGCTGGTTCTGTGGAGAGACGTTTTTCCAGGGACCGGAAGGTTGTGGTTTCGTGGGTTGCCTGCATCCCACGGATGGGGGCTTTGCTCGTTTGCGTGGCCCGGTTTCTGGCGTGCCACAGATCAGTGCCGGACCTTGGACCTGGGGTTGGGGATCCCTGCCTTAGAGAGTAAATCAACCCGTGGTGTATTCAGCTGGTTCGAACTGGTAGTGGCGACCTGTGGGTGGGGTGGGCCCGGCTCCCCGTCCTCCCGCCCCGGCACTATACCATCCTATTTAGCCACGTTTTCTAAGCCGTGCGCCAGGGGTGGGTTCTACTTACCTTTACTACCGGTTCGCAATGGGGCCGCGCGTGCGTGTGCTCTTCTGTGTATGCGCAGAAGCGTTCTGATGACGTCGGTTCTATAGAACCGGTGGGAACCAGGGGCAACCCACCACTGCCGTGCGCATGTGTGCAAGCCATGTGTGTGAGCAAAGCACATGCACGGAAGGCTGCACCCAGGTCCGGCAGGTGTGTGCACACTCACATTTTCGGTGCGTGGCGAACCAGTGGTAAAATGATATGAAACCCACCTCTGAAATCAACCCCCCCTTCTCTGGGACAGCCCCTCAAGTACTGGAAGACCGCAATCATGTCACCTTTAAGCCGCCTCTTCCATAGGCTTAGACACACCGAGCTCCCTCAGCTGTCCGGCTTATGATTTAGTCTCCAGAACCCGAATTGTCTCCGTTGCTCTTCGCTGCACTGTTTCTAGGGCAGTGATGGTGAATCTTTTCGGCACCGAGTGCCCAAATCGGAACATGTGTATGTGTCATGCCAGAGCACCGGAAACCCAAAGACCAGCTGCCAGCCTGCGCATACCTGTTTTTTGGCTGTTTTTCTGGCCTTTTTCTGGCTGTTTTCAGGCCGTTTTCAGGCCATTTTTGGGCTGTTTTCCTAGCTGTTTTCAAGCCGTTTTCCAGGCCGTTTTCCAGCTGGTTTTTGCCCTTTTTCAGTCCATTTTTCAGAAACCAGAAGAGCAGCTGGCGACAGTGCGCACGCCCACATAGAGGGCTCTGCGTGCCACCTCTGGCATGTTTGCCATACGTTCGCCATCACAGTTCTAGAGTCTCAGATTCTTTTTTGGCGTCATGGTGACCAGAACTGGGTGCGGTATTCCAAGCGTGGCCTCACTAATTCAGTGTAAAGTGGTACTCTCACGTTCCGTGATCTTGAATCTTGTCCCTCTGTTGAATGCAGACGAGGTCTGCATTGGCTTTTCTGGCTGTTGCAGCAGACTCCTAGCTCCACTTTAAGGGTTGGTCTACTAAGACCTCTCTAAATCCCTCACACTGTTACTGCTGTTGAGCCAGGAACTGCTTATTCTATACCTGTCCATTTGGTTTTTCCTACCTAGGTACAGAACCTGATTTCTCTCGCTGCGGAATCGCATCTTATTGGATAGGGCTTGTCGAGATTCTGCTAAATCTTGAAGCTCTCTTCCGAAGTGTTGGCGTTTCCTGTCAGCTTGGTGGGAATTTATACTTTTTCTCCCGTGTCCTTTATAAACACAGTCCTGATTCTAGTAAAGCAGTCAGAACTCACTAGCGGGAACGTCCTCTTCTAAAATAGCTACTACAGGTAATCGGCCTCAACAGCCTTAAAGGAACCCAGACTCTGTCCATGTTCCGCCTCAAGCATTTTCAAAATCTTTTCTTTGTGTCATTAATCCAACCCCTGTTGAATTTGCCCCTCAAATACTGGAACTGGCTGCAATGAGTTGGCCATGGCAAGTTATCCCACAGTGTTGTGGGCCCAGGTCCATGTAGTTAATATTAAATGCAAAACAGTTCCAAAAAACAAACAGATTTTATTAAAACAGCTGAGAATTAACTCATTCTCAGCTTATTCCAAATTAAATGAAAGCAAAGTTCTCAAAACACCTTCAGTTTATCTCTGACTTTGGGATAATTAGGCAAACTGCCAACGGCTTTTCTTGGCAACAGTTCAGGAACAGAAGACTCTGACAAGAAAGAAATACATCTAAACACAAAGCAAATTTCTCAACAGTTGTTTTCCAGCAAAGAGGCCAAGAGCCGTTACTGGTCTTTTAAGCTTTATGGGAGGGGCCAATCATCTCTTGGACCTACTCCCGAGTTGTCCTCTCTGCTTTAGCTGCTCCTGCCTTCTGGCAGCTCTTCTCATGCATGCATTCGGAACAGGCTCCTCCTGTTCCTCTGCCTCTCTACTCTCAGCCTCTGGAGGCTCCGAAGTCCGCGCATCACTCCCCAATGGCCCTGGCCCCATCTCTGCCTCCGATGCAGAGCCCTCATCCGGGCCTTCCCCAGCCTCCAGGACTGGCCCATGTTCTTCCTCAGCCTCATCGCTGTCCGACTCCGCTGCCAGCTCCTCAGGCTGTTGGCGGACCACAACACACAACGAATTGGCTGTGGCAAGTTGTCCCATTCCCCTCATGGTACTTCAGTGCTGCAGAGCTGCTTTCACTAGTTAGACAGCCTAGCCAGGTACTTTTGTGTCAGGAGTCCAAGGCTGCATCGCATGGACCAGGTACTAGCACCTAAAGCAGGAACTTGGGCCGTTAGTGCATCAAATTGCCTTGGCCTTTGCCGAGGTACCAGAGGCAGCGAAGAAAGCAAAGGGGACAATCCTGAGTCGTCCTTTTTTTTTTTTTTTTACAACAGTGGAAATGTTTTTGCTTTTCTTTTTTCTTGTTTGGAGCGTGTATGTTTCCGGCCACGTGCTGACCTCCATGGTGCTTCCCAGCACATTTTGAGCGTTATCGTCTGACGGTGAGGGTCATTGCAATATTGTGCATTAAAGAGCACAATGGGGCAATGGTGACAGGGATTTGTGAATGAGCTAGAGCAGGAGTGTCAAACTCAAGGTCTACGGGCCAGATCCGGCTTGTGGGGTACTTAAATCTGGCCCGTGGAGCTGGCCTGGAAATATCAAAAGGACCGGCGTGTGGTGCCTCTGCCGGCTAAAACAGGCCATGGTAGGGCCATGGACAGCTCCTCTGCAACCCATTTTCAGCCTCCTTGGCCTCCTGCAGCACTCTGCCGGCTGAAAATGGGCCGTGCGGAGGCCCCAGGCCCGTTTTTGGCCGGCAAAGTGCTGCAGGAGGCCGGGGAGGCCCACCATGGCCACGCCCAGCCCCATCACACACACACCCAGTCCTCCGAGGTCAAACACAACCCTGATGTGGCCCCCAGTGAAATCGAGTTTGACGCCCCTGAGCTAGAGCCACTTTGTATGCGGAAAAGCTATTGTAACCTGCGTGTAACCTCTTGAAGGAAATGAATGGCTCTTCCCAACGGTTGACCTCCCCATTTCTCATATCTCAAGTCAAAACACGATTGTGACCGAGGTTGGATGGAAGCAAAAGGAAGCAATTAGGAATGGTGGGAACGAGGCCGAGCAGCTGATAAGGAAGGAAACAACTAGAATAAAAGAATGTTCGGGGTTTTGCTGAAGTCTGCAAAAGTTTGAATTGTTATCGTAGAAATAGCACTGGGGTGTTCCTGGTTCCTAATAAATCTGTTCTTGGCTAAAATACCTAAAGAAGTGGGACTTTTAATCTCATTAAAATGTGGAAAATTTAAAATGGTCTCGTTCATTGAACTGGAGGGCCTTGGGAGTGGATTTTTCAGTCTCAAAAACTGGTGAGGTGCTAAACGGGTTGCTGGGGTGGAACTGCCTCTCGGTGGAAATGCCTTTTAAGTGAACTTGAAGTTGTGTGTGGGGGGGGGGGGTCCTTTGCTCTGAAGGTCTTGGAAAAGCCAAGGATAAAGATTTGGGTGGCATCATTCCAGACCGAGCTGGATTTTCCATGGAGATCATTCAGACACCCTCCTGGTGAGGAAAAACGGTAATGGGCCAATTTGGTGAAATGGTGAAGGTGCTGGGCCTAGGAACCAGGAGATTCTGAGTCCCGTCTGGACTACTGTAATGCTCTCTACATGGAGCTCCCCTTGAAGAGCACTCGGAGGCTCCAACTGGTCCAGAATGTGGCCGTGCGGGTGATTATGGGAGAGACGGGGCGCTCCCATGTAACACCTCTCCTGCGCGAGCTGCACTGGCTCCCGGTGGTCTTCCGGGTGCGATTCAAGGTGCTGGTTACCATCTTTAAAGCGCTCCATGGCTTAGGACCAGGGTACTTACGAGATCGCCTTCTGCCACCGATAACCTCCCACCGGCCAGTACGCTCCCACAGAGAGGGACTCCTCAGGGTGCCATCGGTCAAACAATGTCAACTGGCAATCCCCAGGGGGAGAGCCTTCTCTGTGGGGGCATCTGCCCTCTGGAATGAATTGCCCCCGGAGATATGGATGATCCCTGATCTACGTACCTTTCGCCGTGCCCTCAAGACATTATTGTTTCAACAAGCTGGGCTGGCCTAAACATTAATTTTAATGGTTTGATTTAGTTTTTAATAATATTGGGGGCAAATTATTTAATATGTTTTTAAACTGTTTTTAAATTTTATGGATATATGTGTTTTATTGTTGGCTGTGCACTGCCCTGAGTCCCTCGGGAGAAGGGCGGTATAAAATTTTAAATAAATAAATAAATAAATAAATAAACAAACAAACAAACAAACAAACAAACAAACAACAATAATAGTCCCATTTTAGGCACAAAAGCTGGTTGGGACACTTTGGGCCAGTCCCTTTCTCTCAGCCCAACCCACCTCACAGGCTTCTTGTAGAAGAAATAGGATGGTGTATTGTGTGCGTTTGCCACCTTGAGTTATAGCAATAGCATTTAGACTTGTATACCGCTTTACAGTGCTCTGTAAGTGGTTTAGAGAGTCAGCTTCTTGCCCCCAACAATCTGCATCCTTGTTTTACCCACCTCGGAAGGATGGAAGGCTGAGTTGACCTTAAGCCTGGTGAGAATCGAACTGCTGGCAGTCAGCAGAGTTAGCCTGCAATACTGCATTCTAACCACTGCGCTACCACAGCCGATGGATGGAGGGATGATAGACATAAAGATACAGTAGCAATAGCACTTAGGACTTATATGCCGCTTCACAGTGCTTTACAGCCTGCAATGTTGCATTCTAACCCATACAAAGTGAATATAGCACTAAACGCAGAACATAAGACGGATGTAACAAGGTAAATTAACCCAGGCATGGCTATGGAGCCTCTGCCTCCCTTCCCCCTACCCCCCCAATTCCCCAAAGCAAACGTTTTGGAAGGAATCAACCACTCCAGCCTTGATTCTCTTTAAATAAAATTCTTTATAAAAATAGTACATTTGACAATACCAAAACGCAATCCACGGTTTTGCAATAAGGCACTTTGGCACATGTTTTTGGTATGCTTTTGAAGGGGTCAGGAGAACCATTCTTCAGCTGTCGGAACTACAACTCCCAGCAGCCACCTACTCTTTCTTGTCTTCACCCCCTGAAGTCAGGCTGGTGATGAGTGCTTTGCCTAAGGTTGAGGGCCTCCCTTCCAGTTGCTTGTCCCCCACTTGGACAAGACAACCGTGTCCCCCAAACCCTGTAAATAAAGCTGTCAGGATTCCAAGTAACACCCCCCCCAGCCATCTTTTTTGTTGGTCCTTCAGGCCTGCCAAAAGCTGGAACTGGTTTAAGAGGTTGGTGGATCCAACAGACCCTCTGAATGTTGGAGTTGTGCTTGATGGGTCTTCAGATGCTGAATTGCTTCAGGGGTAGCTTCATCCCCCGCTAAGTGGGAGATGGGCTTTGTTGCCGAATTGGAGTAGGGTGGAGGGTGGGGGTACAGCAAGAACAGCATCCCAGATACTGAGAAATCCTGGACATTTGGCTGTTCTCCTGTCCACGGAAGGATGATTGATCACCAAGCCCAATGAATTCTCCAGAGAGTCTGGAGCAGTCTTTTTCAACCTCGATGACTTTAAAATGGGTGGACTTCAACTCCCAGAATTCCCTAACCAGCAAGCTGGCTGGGGAATTCTGGGAGTTGAAGTCCACCCATCTTGAAGTTGGGAAAGGTTGAGACCTCCTGCTCTGGAGCCTCCAGATAAAGGAAGCTGAGTTGTGCCTAGTCTCCACCCTTTTTGGGGGTCGGGACTGGGACTGTAGAAGAATGATCCATGGGGATGAGTGCAGGGCCACAGCGGATTGGATGAAACCAAGGGAACACTTTTGCCTGACGGGGCTGGCAAGGACCTTAAAGATCATCTAAGCCCACCCAACTTGGTTCAGGGTCCCAACAGGTTCAGAAACAGACAAAAGTCTCCACCCTTGAGCAAATTGTCAACCAACAGGCAGTGGCTTTATTGACTGGGATCGGTGTCAAGGCTTGGTGGGGAGCAATCCCAGTTTAGCAGGGCAGCAGCCCAACATGCCGGGAATGTTGGCCAAATAGCAAGTTCTCCATCAGAATTCCGAGTGAACACGATGTCTGTCTGAAAGTACTTCTGATTCTCTTTAAGAGTTTACTCCTGGGAATCTCTGCCCCAACACAACTCAACTGTTGGACTCACAACCCAGCTGAGGGTGACAGTTAGGGAAGAGTTGCTAGCAGCATTGTGCCCTCCGTTCTCACAAAAATCGAAATAAAACAGCCATGCTTCACTGAGCTGATGGGCAAATCCAAACACTACGGCAGGTAAATTTAATCAGATCTCTTTACATGTTCGTAACTGTTTTGAAATCCTCTCCAGCAAAAGGATTCACCCCGTGTCAGCTCTTCTCAGAGATCTCATGATGATGATATCTCAGAATTTCCAAGTTAGTACATCTGCTTTGCAACTCTGGCACCCAAACCATGTGAGGCAACTTTTGGTGACTAAATTATCTCTTCTTGCAACAGAGCGATAGTTATCTCGAAAGAAAAGAACACGGGGGAAACTTTGTCCCAAATAAATAAGAAAGCTTCCTTATTCTTGGGCAAGATTTAAAGTTGGAAGGACTTTATGATGTAGGGACTTCAATGCCCAGAATTCTCCAGCAAGCATTCCCTAGCACAGCTGGCTGGAGAATTCTTGGAGTTGAGGTCCTTGCATCACCAAGTTGGTGAGATGGAGAAGCACTGCACTACAGTGTCAATAGGAGTCCTAGGTAGAGGATGGAATTTGCTTGGTTACCATAATGGCAAACTCTGCCATGGTCCTTCACATTCTCCCCAGCTTACCTGTGGGAGTCTACTTGCACACCTTGTCCCCAACAGTAATAGATGCCATCTATCAGGACAGCAAATACCCAGCATCCCCTCTTCTGAACGAGGATCATTACTGGTTCAGGAACATTCCCCATCTCAACCTGAAACTATGTCAAATACTGGTAGTGGGGCCTGACCCCCATCTTCCTTTAGGAAAAAGTGCCAAGTGGACCAGGCTCTGGGCCTGCCCACCCAAATTATCCCTGTGCCCAATGAAGGGAAGTAAGCGCCTTCACACCCATCACCCCGGAGGTCAAGGAGGAAGCCATGGACCCAATTCCTGGAGACACCAGGAGACAAAAGGCACTTGGGATTGTTTAAGCTGCTGGGTTGTGAACACAGAGAAGGTCAGGAATCTTTGGTAATAGCAATTTGTGAAGAAGAAGGTGGGGAGAGGAGATTCCTCCACCTGAGAAATTTGAGCACATCCACCGGTTGAATTTCCTTCTCCCCTCACTCAAGTTCTTTGGGAATATCTACACGTTTTCACCACCACGTCAAGCAAGGGGGCCATCACCACTCTTTGGGGCAATTGAAGGATCTGTCCCACACTCCCCTCCCCTAGCCATTTTGGCAAGAGACCCTACTGCCCAAGGATGGAGGCCTCTCCGTTGGCTTCTCGGTTCTTTCCCGACAATCTGAAGAAGGTTTCCCTCATGGTGGTGTAGCACTGCTTGGCGAGCTCATCAACATCCTCAGTTGTCAGGTCCTTCGTTGAGATGGGCGGGAAGATTTCCACCTTGATTTTGCCTGGAGACAGAAAAGACAGTGCCAAATTCATCTCTACGGACTCTGGTCCTACTGCCCCACTCCACACACTTAGAGCAGGAAGCTCTGTTGGTTGGCCAAAGCCAACTCCCCAAGTATTTGGGAAGGGGGACCCACAAGGCAACTTCTCCACTCACCCAACACATGGCCCAACCCTCAAACCCATCCTCTGTCTTGACCTTATGTTTCTCCCGATTAATTTCCCTCATTGTTCTTTTGGGTTCTCACAACGGAATGGGACCACTCACTGCAATCAACTCGCTGCAGGACAATTCAACAATTCAACTTACTTACTTAAAAATAATGAAAACATTGTTTTAATTTTTGTCATTCACATTTCATTTTGTCCCTCCTTTGGCATCCTTCCTTAAAGGATTCTATTCCACTATTTCTTCAATATTAGGGTAACTCTTGTCCCGCAACAAGTTCTACATGATGAGTTGGCTGCAGCAAATTGGCAGGGGTGACTTAAGTCGCAGACCCTCTATTGATGAGCTGCTTGCCTGGAAGGTGTTATAGAGCCTCACTTTATTGCTTTGACTGGGAGAGGGGGGGGCTTCCAGAGAAATAGATTTTGGGAGAGCCGAGAATTGGCCAAAAGGCAGTGAAACCAGGACCGTGGGAAACCCTAATCCCGTGATCGCGAACTTGTGGCACACGGAGCCATATCAGTGGGCATGTGAACTCAGCTCCGGCGGGCATGCGTGTGCCAGCCAGTTGATTTTCGGGCCTTCTGGGCCCACCAGAAGTAGGGAAACAGGCTGTTTCTGGCCTCTGGAGGGCCTCTGGGCAGGTGGGGAAGGCCGTTTTTGCCCTCCCCAGGCTCCTGGAGAGGCTCTGGAGCCTGGGGAGAGCAAAAAAACGAGCCTACTAGGCCCATCGTGCTATCACGTGCCAGAAGCAGGGGGAGCATAGGGGGGCATGCGCACATGCGTGGGGGACAGGACACCTATAAGTATGGCTGTGGGCGTGTGTGCGCAACCCCCCCTCTGTTTTCCCACGCTTTTGGCACGCGATGGCAAAAAGGTTAGCCATCACTGCCCTAATCTCTCAAGGGTTCTTTCTGACCCTGACTAGGTGGCTCACTGGCTAAGACACTGAGCTTGTCGATCAGAAAGGTCAGCAGTTTGGCGGTTCAAATCCCTAGTACAGGTCTCCTGCATGAGCAGGGGGCTGGACTAGTTGACCTCCAAGGTCCCTTTCCAATGTTACTGTTACTATTTGCTAGTCGAGAAATCTGATTTGTTTCTTGAAAAGCTCTATCAGGGTGCCATCGGCCAAACAATGTCGACTGGCGGCCCCCAGGGGGAGAGCCTTCTCTGTGGGGGCACCTGCCATCTGGAATGAGCTCCCCCCGGAGATACGGAGGATCCCGGATTTACGCACCTTCCGCCGTGCCCTCAAGACCTTTTTATTTTCCCAGGCTGGCCTGGCCTAACTTCCCTTTTAAATTGTAAATTGTAAATTTGTTTTAAACCATTAGGGGTGTTTTAATTTGTTTTGGGCCGAACTATTTAATTGGGTTTTTATATTGTCTTTTAAATTTTGTAATTTGGATGTTTTATCTTTGGCTGTTCACCGCCCTGAGTCCTTCGGGAGTAGGGCAGTATATAAATCCAATAAAATGAATGAAAATTAAATGGGAAGGAAGGGATGCTGCTCTGAACCCACGCATATTAGGAGTGAAACCGAGCATGCTCACCAAGCCAGAAACCTGGATTCCTTTTAGCCATGCAAGAGAAATTTGGATCTCCAAGGACACTAAAGAGAAACAGAACAACACTCTAAGCTGTGCATTATCCTACCTGATGTAAACTTCTTCTTTTCTGGGTTGTAAAACGAAGAAAAGGAGGAATAGACCACAGGAATTATTGGAACCTTCAAAGGGAAGATAATAATAAAAAAAAAAGTTAGAAAAATCTGGAATGTTTATAGAGATTCTCAGTCATTCAGGTCATGGTTGTCCCAAATGTGCTCTTTTTTTTAAAAGAGGCAACTGGATTTTCTGGTTTTTCTTTGAAGACATTTCGCTTCTCATCCAAGAAGCTTCTTCAGCTCTGGCTGGCTGGTCAGATTCTTCCATTCCCCACCATCCAGTCGGAGCTGAAGAAGCTTCTTGGATGAGAAGCGAAATGTCTTCAAAGAAAAACCAGAAAGTCCAGTTGCCTCTTGGAAAAAAAAAGGGGGATCTTTGGGACAAAAATCTGGAAGTTCTTAAATTTGCAACGATCCCCATTTTTTGACTCCCAGGATGACTTAGACTTCACTTTTTATATACATAAAATATACATATTTACATAATATCGAAGAAAATAATGAAAACTCCCTTCTATCAGGACTGAAGCTCAAAGGTTAAGACTTTTCTTACTATGGTGCTTTATTCAAAAAAAAAAAAAAAGAGAGAGAGAGAGAAATTTTGCCCAGAAGAGGAACTCGGAGAACTGTAGAAGGAAGTCAACCAAAAGGGAACTTGACCAGAGTCAGGTGTTCAGGAAAAAAAGTTGCACAAGAAGGGGCAAGGGGTAACCATTACGTAACATAACATGATGTTGAGTTCACCATTAAAAATGTCGAAAAGTTGAACCTCGCTGCGTGTGTATAAGAAAAGGAATGAAGTGATCATAATGTTGTCGTGATGCAGTTGAAAATAACTCTGCATTCAATTGTGTGTTTTGTTTTTTTTTGCAATGTCCTAAAGTTATGTTCTGGGAGGAAATAATTAATATTGGAAGGGACCTTATAGGTCATCTAGTCCAGCCTTCTCCCGCTCAAGCAGGAGACCCTACACCATTTCTGACAAATGGCAGCCCAATCTTTTCTTGAAAGTCTCCAGGGATGAAGCTCCTGATTAATGTATATTTAGTGGTCAGTTCCTTCCTCAGAATCAGAATAAAGCTGGGAGGGTTAGGTTTAGGGTCTTCTAATCCAGCCCCCTTCTCAAGCAGGAGATCCTATACTGTTTCAGACAAGTGACTGTCTAGTTTCTTCTTAAAAACCTCAGTGGTGGAGTGCCCACAACTTCTGGTGGCAAGCTGTTCCACTGGTTAATTGTCCTCACTGTTAGGAAGTTTCTGTTGTGGTCCGCCAACAGCCTGCGGAGCTGGCAGCGGAGTCGGACAGCGACGAGGCTGAGGTAGAACAGGGGCCAGTCCTGGAGGCTGGGGAAGGCCCGGATGAGGGCTCTGCATCGGAGGCAGAGATGGGGCCAGGGCCATCTGGGAGTGATGTGCAGACTTCGGAGCCTCCAGAGGCTGACAGCAGAGAGGCAGAGGAACAGGAGGAGCCTGTTCCTAGTGCACGCATGAGAAGAGCTGCCAGAAGGCAGGAGCAGCTACAGCAAAGAGGACAACTTGGGAGTAAGGCCTGGAGTTGATTGGCCCCTCCCATAAGGCTTAAAAGACCAGCAATGGCTCTTGGCCGTTGATAGACTTGTTCTTGTCTTGCTGCACTTATCTCTGGTTGGCGTCTTCTGCTTCTGACCTTTTGCCAAGAGAAGCCTTTGGCAGTTTGCCTAATTATACCAAGGTTGGTGATTAGACTGAAGAATTTGTGTTATAAAGAATTTGTTTTGATTTAGTTTGGACTACGCTGAGAATGAGTTAATTCTCAGCTGTTCTGTTTGCGTCGACTATTACCTATTTGGGCCTGGGTCACAACAGTTTCTCCTTAATTCCAGGTTGCTTCTCTCTCTGATTAGTTTCCATCCATTGTTTCTTGTTCTGCCCTCTGGTGCTTTGGAGAATAATTTGACCTCCTCTTCTTTGTGGCAGCCCCTCAAATACCGGAATACTTATATCATGTCACTCCCTAATTCTTCTCTTCCCTAGACTAGCCAGACCCAAATCCTGCAGCCGATCTTCATATGGTTTAGTCTCCAGGCCTTTGATCATCTTAGTTGCTCTTCTCTGCACTTTTTCCAAAGTCTCAACGTCTTTTTCACCACAATTCACCAAAATTAATCTTTTCCTCTTGCTCTTGCACGGAATTCATGCCTCGCAGCCATTCATCATAACTAGAGAGAAGCTTTGAAGCTCAATCTTTTTATGAGTTCATCCAGGGCCCCAAAAGATTGTTTTTGCACATGGTGGTTAATCTGTGAATCTCCTTTTTCCCACCTGTCATTTATCCGTTCTGGAACCTTCTGACTTCTCAAGGCCATCCCTGACCCCTGTTCTTGCTGCTGCTGCTATTTAATTCTTTGCCTTAATCTTCCCTCTTGAGTTTGCATTTTGCTTCCACTTTTTCTAGAAAGATTTGAAGATTTTGAAAAGGAGTACAGATAGTCCTCAACGTACGACCACAATGGAACCCCAACTTTGTTGCTAAGCAAGACCGTTGTTAAATGAGCTTTCCCCCATTTCACGATCTTTCTTGCCACAGTTGTTACGGTAAGTGAATCACTGCAGCTGTTGAGTTAGTAGGTTGTGAAGCGAACCTGGCTTCCCCTTGACTTTGCTTGTCGGAAAGTCTCAAAAGGGGATTGCGTGACCTTGGGACACAGCGACAGTCATAAGTATGAGTCAGTTGCCAAGTATTTGGATTTTGATCAAGTGGCCATGGGGTCATTGAAGAAATTATAAAACAGAAGTTGGAAATGAGGCCGGAAATCTTTCTATTGGGAATAATTACAGCACAATATACCAAAGAAATAAAATACTTAATTATTCATATCTTAACAGCAGCACGCATACTCTTTGCCCAAAATTGGAAATCTGAGCAATTACCGACAGAAAACAAAATAATAGCAAAAATTACAGAATGCGCAGAAATGGATAGGCTTACAAAGGAACTACAAGAGAAAGATGATACTGATTACTATTTAGTGTGGCAAAGATGGTATAGCTGGCTGGAGGAAAAGATAGGAACATAAAAATAACTTTGAGTACCTAATTGGAAATGTAAAGAACTAAACAAAGAGTGGACTATAATGTTTTATATATAAATATGTAAATATGTAAATATAGATAGCCATAGAGAAAGATAAGAAAAATAGAAAAATAACCCACCGATGTGATAGCTATAAGAGTCAGTCGCAAGACTGAATTGTTGTTTGTTTGTTTTGTATGTCGTTTTAATGTATTTGTTTGTTTGTATATTTTTAATCAATAATTTTTTTTAAAAAAAATGGCCACAAGTCCCTTTCTGCAGTACCGTTGTTAACTCCGAATGATCACTAAACAAACTGTAAGTCGAGGACTATCTGTGCTATGTAATGTTTGCCAACTTGAGTTATTTATTAAAAAAAAAAAAAGGCAGGATATAAATAATCATAGTTATAAATAATCCTATTTCAATCCATGGGGCGCAAGTCACTTCTGCAAAGAAGCGTCCCTCACCTGGCTCTGGACTGCGAGATGAAAAGCCCCCTTCTTAAACGGCAGAAGGTCTCCATTCATGTTCCTTGTTCCCTCTGGGTAAATCCAGATCTTGAGCTGCAAGCAAAAGGACAGAAAGACTTTAGTACTTTGTGTGTATGTGTGGCACACATTCAGTTTTGTGACAGGTTCCCCTGGCTGTGAGGCTCCTAAACCCTCTGAGCCAAAAACAGCCCTTGAAATCTGAGCAGCTACCCATCCTCCCCTGGTCAAGATTTCAGAAATACCACCAAAAGAAAATGTCCTCCTTCTTCCACTCCATTCCAAGATTTCTGCTGCATTTTCTGAAGGGGGAAAAGTTCCTCCCGGCGCAAAAACTGCAGAAAACTAGAAACTCAGTTGCACTGGTTGAAAATCTAACAGCAAAGCAGGCCATTAGTACATAAACAGAGAGCAAACCCTACACTCGCTAGCACTCGCAAGCTCAGGGAGCAGAGAGGACCTCACAGTTCAACCTAGAAAAGAGAGGCAGATCTTTCAAAAGATAAGTTTTGGCTGCTACAGCATTCAAAGATAGTGTTTGAAAAGCACATTTCTTACTTATGGAAAGTTGCGTCTTTTAAAAAGGTAAATCTCTTCCGCCTCAGGACTTTTAAAACGAAACACTTAAAAAACAATTTTGCAGAATTTCTATTGATTTTCAGCTAACATGAGATTCATAGAATCCTAGATCTGGAAAGGGACTGTGGAGGTCTTCTAGCCCAACCCTATTTTTGAAAACCTCCAGCAATATCTTGATTTGATTTGATTTGGCAGTGAATTCAAATAACTTTTGAGGCTGTTTAAACTTTAGAATTAATTTTGCCACCTCCAGGACATTGTTTGAACAAGAAAGTGTCAAATTTTGTTTTCACAATATCTACGGCTGGTGGCATCCTCTAGTTGATCCTGGCTTACCTTGAAAAAAGATAAGCAAGATGACATTTGATTAGGACGCTGGCTGGGGAATTCTGAGAGTTGAAGTGTCCACAAGCCTTAAAGTTGTCCTGTTTGAGAAAGACAGCTCTGAAGTAAATTTTTCTCTTTGGCTGGATGGAGTCAGTGAGAAAATGCAGTCTGACCCCGGCTGCGTGCATCATATCAACTGCCAGAAGGGGGTGCTGTTGCCCTGGCACACTTTCAGGTGTGGGAAGAAGAGCAGATTTGAACCAAACTTACTTAGAACTTACTTAGAATAGAATGAGCTGGAAGGGACCTTGGAGGTCTTAAAGTCCAGCCCCCTGCTCAAGCAGGAGAACCTATACCATTTTAGTTAAGTGACTGTCTAGACCTGTGATGCGAACCTGTGGCATGTGGAAGCCATATCTGTGGGCACACAAGCGTTGCCCTAACTCAATTCCAGCATGTATGTACGTGCCAGCCAGCTGATTTTCGGGCCTTCCAGGCCCACTGGAAGTTGGGAAATGGGCTGTTTTCGGCCTCCGGAGGGCCTCCGGGGGGGTGGGGGAAGGCCGTTTTCACCCTCCCCAGGCTCCTAGAAAGCCTCTGGAGCCTGGGGAGGGCGAAAAACAGGCCTACCTGGCCCACTGTGCCATTGTGTACCAAAAGCGTGGGGAGCGTGGGGGGGGTCATGCCCGCATTCGCAAGGGGCAGGGCACATAGAATTATGGGTTTGGGCACACGTGGGTGTGACCCCCCCCGCGCTCCCCCCGCTTTTGGTATGCCCACCCAGTCACATTACCTCACCACCACCAAGCCACGCCCACAGAACCGGTAGTAACAAATTTTACATTTCACCACTGATTCCTTATGTCACATGTCTCACAGAACTGGCATAGAAGTGAGAAAGCCTCAATGTAGAATAAATTCTTGAAGATGACCTGACCCAGTTTTTATTGCAAAAGATTAACTGATTTAGTAAAAGGAGTTGCATCTAGGTAGCTGGCACAAGTCCAAGCCACAAATATAAAAGCTTTCTAAATGCTATGCGATAAGACCACATTTTATTTTGCTGCACCCACCTCAGTTCAAGAGGGCGATTTGGGTCACATTTCTTGGAAAAGTTTCATTGATGACATAACGTTCCAGAATTTTATTCTTCTTTACATACTGATAGTATATTAGCACTGTCATAAAATACTTTCAGCTTATCCTTGACTTATGACCAAAACGGAGATCGAAACTTCCGACTGCTAAGCAACCGGTGTTTAAATGAGTCATGCCGAATTTTACAACCTTTTTTGCACGGTTCTTAACTGAATCACATGGTCATTAAAGGGAATCCACCTTCCCCCAGTGGCTTCGCTTGTCCAAAACTGGTTGTGAAGGTCACAAATGACGATCATGTGATACAACCCCTGCCCCCAGGACTTTGCAACTGCCATAAATGCATGCCAGTTACCAATCGTTACCAAATTTTGATCCCATTAATTCTGAGGACAAGTTGTAACTTTATATTGGTTGTTACACAGTTGTAACTCAAGGACTATCTGTTGTGGCCCGTCAGCAGCCTGTGCAGCTGGTAGCTGACTCTGACAGCGAGGAGGCTGGTGTGGTGCTGTGCCAGCAGCCTGTGCAAACGGCGCTCGAGTCGGACAATGAGGAGGCTGGAGAAGATGTGGTGCCAGAGGTGGGGATTCAGCCAGGGCCTTCAGAACCTCCAGAAGCTCCCATAAGTGAAGAGGAAGAAGAGGAGGAGCCTCTTCTCAATGCACAGGCACGCAGTGCTGCCAAAAGGCAGGAGTGGCTCCTCAGGAGGAGGTCTCCTCGAGAGTAAGGCTTGGGGCTAATTGGCCACTCCCTTAGCCTATTTAAGGAGGAATGCCCACTGAAGCAATTTGCAGGGAACAACTTAGTTCACATACCTTCGTGTCTTGTCTTGCTTATCTTATCAGCTTCCTGCAAATTGCTTCTGGGCATTCTGCCAACCATAGTAAGCTTTCAGTTATTATTCTTTGAATTCTTGGCAGCTGTTAATGCAGTTAATTAACAGCCGTTGTTGTTAAAGGCTGTTTTATTTAATAAACTAAGGTTTGAATGGACTTTGTGTGTGCTGCGTTCTTTGGGGTCCATAGCTGGGGCAGAACACTATCTGTACCTGCGCTCCCTTGTGGCTTTGTTACAGTAAAATTATAAAAAGAAATTGCACTGTGGTTTGTTTGTTTTTTTAAACCTGGAAGGCTGCACAGGTAAGTCCTTGACTTACAACAGTTCGTTTAATGATGATTCAAAGTTTACAACGGCATTGAAAAAAGTGACTTATGGCCATTTTTCAAACTTACATTCATTGCCGCATCGCCATGGTCAGGTGATCAGAATTCAGATGTTTGGCGACCGACTCATATTTACGACGGTTGCATTGTCCGAGGGGTCATGTGATCCACCTTTTGTGACCTTCTGAGAAGCAAAGTCCATGGGGAAGCCAGATTCATTTAACAACCATGCTACTCACTTAACAACTGCAGTGATTCACTTAACAACAGTGGCAAGAAAGGTCGTAAAACAGGGCAAAAGTCACTTAACAAATGTCCCACTTAGCAACAGAAATTTTGGGCTCCATTGTGGTCTTAAGTAGAGGACTACCTGTACAACCTACCTGTGTGAAATGATATAAAATCTCCTGCTATGGGCGAGGCATTGGGCTGGAAGACTTCCAAATTCCAATGCTATGATTCTGTGTTTTATGGTCTAACTTCCACTTTGGTCTCTCAAATTATTGAGAACGGGGAGAAAATCTGAAGCTCTTCTGGGAAACCAGAAATTTAAAGTGCTCTAAAATCAGCTGATCCCATTCTACCTGGCCAGCAAAATTAATGGCACCTTTTGTATCTGCTGGGCTGCTCTTGTACAAGTAGCCAGATGGGTTTGAGCCGATTAGGAAAGAAAATAGCTGAAGGACTCTTGAGGTATTTGAAAGGTGGCATTCAAATATTAGCTTTTTCTTCAAAGTTATTTGGACTGGAACGTTTGCAAATATCTTAGGGAGCTCAGGTGAGGAACAGATCAGGTCAGGTCAAAGGTCAGGAAAGGCACGTGGAAGCTGTTAGCCAGCCTGGGAGCAGCTTCCTCCGAGTTGGCCTTCTGCCAGTTGGTCAGTTGCCTGATTCCCTTCACGGTTAAGTTTAGCTGGAAACAACTCCTGGTATCCTTGTTGTTGTTGTTGTTGTTTTTAGTCGCAGAGTCGTGTCTGACCCATTGTGACCCCATGGACAATGTAACTCCAGGCCTTCCTAACAATAACAGAGTTAGAAGGGACCTTGGAGGTAATCTAGTCCAACCCCCTACTCACGCAGGAGATCTGTACTAGGGATTCAAACTGCCGCACTGCCGACCTTTCTGATTGACAAGCTCAGTGTCTTAGCCACTGAGCCACCTAGTTGGGCTGTCCTCTACCATCCTCTGGAGTCCATTTAAGCTCACGCCGACTGCTTCAGTGACTCCATCCAGCCCCCTCGTTCTCTGCCGTCCCCTTCTTCTTTTGCCCTCCATCTTTCCCAGCAGTAGGCTCTTCTCCAGTGAGTCCTTCCTTCTCATTCGATGGCCAAAGTATTCGAGCTTCATCTTCAGGATCTGGCCTTCTAAAGGGCAGTCGGGGTTGATCTCCTCTAGGACTGACCGGTTGGATGGCCTTGCAGTCCAAGGGACTTGCAGGAGTCTTCTCCAGCACCAGAGTTCAAAGGCCTCCATTCTTTGGTGCTCAGCCTTCCTTATGGTCCAACTTTCACAGCCATCCATTGCAACTGGGAAAACCAGAGCCTTGACTATATGCACTTTTGTTGGCAGGGTGATGTCTCTGCTTTTTAGTATGCCGTCTAACTTTGCCATGGCTTTCCTCCCCAGGAGCAAGCGTCTTTTCATTTCTTGGCTGCAGTCCCCATCTGCGGGGATCTTGGAGCCCAGGAAGATAAAATCTGTCACTACCTCCATTTCTTCCCCATCTATTTGCCAGGAATTGAGAGGGCCGGATGCCATGATCTTAGTTTTCTTAATGTTGAGTTTCAAGCCAACTTTTGCACTCTCCTCCTTCACCCGCATCCAGAGGCTCTTTAGTTCCTCTTCGCTTTCTGCCATTAGAGTGGCATCATCTGCATATTTGAAGTGGTTGATATTTCTCCCGGCAATCTTAATTCCAACTTGTGATTCATCTAGCCCCGCCTTTCTCATGATCTGGTATCCTTAGAAGAGTCAAAAGCATTTTAGCAAGAAAAACACAAGCCTTTTCTCCTTCTGTGTCAGTGGTGGGTTGCCCCCGGTTCGGACCAGTTCGCAAGAACTGGTAGTAAAACCGGCGGGAGGCCCCGCCCACTACCCCAGATGTCGTTCTACTGGTTCACACAATCCCGTTGTAAACTGGTAGTAAAGATAAGTAGAACCCACCCCTGTTCTGCCTGTATGGGTGGGACAAGACAGCTTCTTCATCAGCAAGGTAAAAAGCCTGTGTGCGCAAGGAAATTGTGTGTGTGAAATGCAGGGTGATTGGTGTGCCCTGATAGTCCGATCTGCTGGTCTTGGAGGTCTCCGATGCTGTTTCGGTATCCAAAGACCCCGGCTGTATGAATCTGATTAAAATAGACAAGATGGGAATCCCAACAGTACCGTAAAAGTTCCACTTGTTTTGCAAATAAGTGCAAATAAGTAAACAGTTAAAAATGCACACTTGCAAGGAACAAAGAACTTTTTTTATTATTTCATCAGTTCCTTCTGTTGCAGGTCTGGGGCTTAAAATGCATATGGATCTCGCCAAAGGATCTTGCCACATCTCCACCTTTTAACTTTCTTGCTTAACTTTTGGGGAGGGGAGGGGCACATCCAGCCACCCTTTTAGAGGGCAACAATTCACTCAACCAGGCGTGTCTTGACAAGGTGCTGGGTGTGGTTGCTTCAGCTCAGACATATTTACTTCTGCTTAGAATCTGCAGCCTTATTGGGACGAAGCAGTGACTGCATTCCTGAGGTTGTTAGTGAAAACCCCTTCGAGATGCCTTCACAATGCTAAGTCCATCTTTTCCCCCATCGTGAAGGAAGACCTCTTCAGCAAATCATTATAGAAGATGGTTGCATTCACACAAAGGTTAGAGTGTTCCAAGGTTATTGGAACACCCTAACCCTTGCAGATGGGGACTACAGCCAAGGAATTAAAAGGTGCTTGCTCCTGGGGAGGAAAGCCATGGCAAATCTAGACAGCTTACTAAAAAGCAGAGACATCACCCTGCCAGCAAAAGTGCGTAGAGTCAAGGCCAGGGTTTTCCCAGTTGCAATGGATGGCTGTGAAAGTTGGACCATAAGGAAGTCTGAGCGCCAAAGAATGGAGGCCTTTGAACTCTGGTGCTGGAGAAGACTCCTGCAAGTCCCTTGGACTGCAAGGCCATCCAACCGGTCAGTCCTAGAGGAGATCAACCCTGCCTGCTCTTTAGAAGGCCAGATCCTCAAGATGAAGCTCAAATCCTTTGGCCACTGAATGAGAAGGAAGGACTCCCTGGAGAAGAGCCTGATGCTGGGAAAGATGGAGGGCAAAAGAAGAAAGGGATGACAGAGAATGAGGTGGCTGAATGGAGTCACTGAAGCAGTTGGTGTGAGCTTAAATGGTCTCTGAGGGATGGTAGAGGACAGGAAGGCCTGGAGGAAAGTCGTCCATGGGATTGCGATGGGTCGGACACAACTTCGCAACTAACAACAACAACTCTTGGCAGCATTGTGGAAATTGTTTGCCCTGCCTTCTTCCAGAATGGTTTCATTTTCCTGGTTCTGCGATTTCTTATTCATTTATTTATTTATTTTGTCGCATTTCTATGCCGCCCAACTCCCAAGGGACTCTGGGCGGCTTACAACAAAGAATAGAACAATGCAAACAATCTCATAAAAAATGTTTTAAAAAACCATTAAAACATTAAAAACTTTTAAAACGTTAAAACTCATGCACTCCTATTTTTGGTGGTCTCCTTCCAACAAGCTTGTAATTGTCCAGCAAATACAGGTAGCCCTTGACTTACAACTGAGCCCAAAATTTCTGCTGTTAAGTGACACAGCTGTTAAGTGAGTTTTTCCCCATTTTGCGACATTTCTTGCCATATTTGTTAAGTGAATCGCTGCCATAGTTAAATTAGTAACCTGGTTGTTAAAGAGAATCTGGCTTCCTCATTGACTTTGCTTGTCAGAAAGTCGCAAAAGGGAACACGTGACCACTGGACACTGCAACTGTCATAAATGTGAGTCAGTTGCCAGGAGTATCAATTTGGATCACGTGACCGTGGGAATGTGGCAACGGTGGTAAGCGTGAAAAATGATCATAAGTCACTTTTTTCAGTGCCGTTGTAACTTCAAACAATCACTAAATGAACTGTTGTAAGTCGAGGACTATCCGTATAACAAGGGTGGCTTCACAAACATCTTCTTTTAACGACCCCATAATCCCTTGCATGGTGGAGTCTGGGCAACTGAATGGAGGTAGCAGAATGTTTTAATGGCCTGATGCCCTTCCTGTTGCCAATGCGGAGTTTTGTTCAGCAGATATACCGTATTTTCCGGCATATAAGACGACCCCCAACTTTTCCTGTTAAAATATAGGGTTTGGGCTATACTCGCCATATAAGACTGCCCCTCTTCCAATGCACACCAAATAAAAATTAAAAAACATCAACTGGCTCACCTACAATGTAAAAGCAGCTGTGCTAGACCCAAAATGGCCCCTGCAACAAGCAGGAACCTCACACAGCCACAAAAAGTCCAAAAAACCAACTTTCACACTTTACACACACAAAATTCCACATACAGCTTTGTGAGATTTTGTGTGTTTGTGTAGTTGGAGTGAAACACTACAGAAACACACTAAATCTCAGAAAGCTGCACAAATATTATTTTATTTTATTTTATTTTTATTTTTATATGAAAGCTAAATTTAAAACTTCCTAAACTTTAAATGGCTAGGTCTAAAAAAAAACAACTAAAAAAACCCCAATTGACTATTTTTTTTAAAGCTCCCAAAGAGGAAAAAAACTTACCCAATAGAACAGGGGTCTCCAACTTTGGCAACTTTAAGACTTGTAGACTTCAACTCCCAGAATTCCTCAGCCAGCTTTGCTTTGCTGGCTGAGGAATTCTGGGAGTTGAAGTCCACAACTAACTCCTTGCTTGATTGCAGGCAGGGAGTTGCTTGCTTGCCTGAATAGATTCAGGCAAGCAAAGCAAGGCAAGCGTTGCGACTAGCAGCTGAGGTAAGCAAGCTGGAGGGGGAAAACTTTTTCCCTTTTACATGGCTCTGGCCATCCCAGCTGAGTTGCAGGGAACTCAGCTGGGATCCTCAGAGCTGGGATCCTCAGAGTAAAAGGTAAAAAACTTTTTCCCTTTTACGTGGTTTCTGGCGATCCCAGCTGAGTTGCAGGGAACTCAGCTGGGATCGTCAGAGCTGGGATCCTCAGAGTAAAAGGGAAAAAACTTTTTTCCTTTTACGTGGTTTCTGGCGATCCCAGCTGAGTTGCAGGGAACTCAGCTGGGATCGCCAGAGCCATTTAAGGCTCGTTAGAGCCTTTCGGGCTGGTCTGCCTGGTTACAGGAGAACTACACCCAGCGTATAAGACGACCCCCGACTTTTGAGAAGATTTTCATGTGTTAAAAAGTCGTCTTATACGCCGGAAAATACGGTATTCCCAACGTGCCCAGAGAGAGAAATATCTGCCTCTACCTAGGATCGAACACACAGCCTCCCAACTGTGAGGCGAGAGCTCCAAATAGTGGCTTCACAAACCCTGTGTCAAAACAAAGGCTCAGTTACTACCAACCTGCCTTCCATGGAGGATCTGTATGCTGCAGGAGTCAAAAAGAGGGCTGGGAAAATATCTACAGACCCCTCACATCCTGGACATAAACTGTTTCAACTCCTACCCTCAAAACGACGCTATAGAGCATTGCACACCAGAACAACTAGACACCAGGACAGGTTTTTTCCCCGAACGCCATCACTCTGCTAAACAAATAATTCCCTCAACACTATCAAACTATTCACTAAATCTGCATTACTATTAATTTTCTCATTGTTCCTATCACCCATCTCCTCCCATTTATGACTGTATGACTGTAACCTTGTTGCTGGTATCCTTACGATTTATATTGACTTTCCTAATATAGTTTGATTGCTTATTTGTTCCCTATGACTATCATTAAGTGTTGTACCTTATGATTCTTGACGAATGTATCTTTTCTTTTATGTACTCCGAGAGCGTATGCACCAAGAGAAATTCTTTGTGTGTCCAATAAACACTTGGCCAATAAAGAATTCTATTCTATTCTATTCTATTCTATTCTATTCTATTCTATTCTATTCTATTCTATTCTATTCTATTCTATTCTATTCTATTCTATTCTATTCCATTCCATTCCATTCCATTCCATTCCATTCCATTCCATTCCATTCCATTCCATTCCATTTTCTATTTCATATCCTATTCTATTTCCTAAAAGTATAAACATGATTATGAATACATGAAATGGATACGAAAATCTCTTCTCTCTTCTTCTCTTCTCTTTCTTCTCTTCTCTCTTCTTCTCCTCTCCTCCCCTCCCCTCCCCTCCCTCCCCTCCCCTCCCCTCCCTCTATTCTATTCTATTCTATTCTATTCTATTCTATTCTATTCTATTCTATTCTATTCTATTCTCAAGATATCTGACACCCAGCCCTGTTTTGCCTCGTCCAGCATCCAAGCTCTGTGGCCGGGGTCTCCTTCCAGAGGGACCAGGCCAGGGGGCTGCAGCTGCCCTCTCAGTCTCCACGCACTCACGTTCTCGCTGGTCATGATCTGGCCGACTCCGGACATCACAGACTTGGCGTTGCCGGTGCTCTTCCGATTGATGAAGATGATCCCGCCCAGGTAGATGACCAGCCCCACCGGCCCGAAGTACAGCAGCTCCCTTTTGGCAATCTGGACGCAGCGCTCCGGAAGGATTTCCATCAGCCCTGTGGATGGCAAAAAGCAGGAGGAAGAGGCGTGAATAGCTGCCTCTGAAATCGGGGGGAGATCCCGCCAAGCGTCCCTCTCCCCGTCTTTGCCGATCGTGACTGGCAGAGACCCAGAGGAACGTCCCGTTTGGGCTGGGTAACCCCAACTTAAGTCTGCCTCGAAGGCAAGTAAAGATGGGCAGGTAAAGAGCCTTGGTAGTACAGGGGTTTAAGGCACCCTGTTATTAAGCTTATTAAGACCAGCTGCCTGCAATTACTGCAGGGTTCGAATCTCGCCAAGGCTCAAGGTCGACTCAGCCTTCCATCCTTTCTAAGGTAGGTGAAATGAGGACCCAGTTTGTGGGGGCAATAAGCTGACTTTGTATAAATATACAAAAGGATGAAGGCTATTGCTTAACGCCTTGTAAGCCGCCCTGAGTCTCCGGAGAAGGGCGGCATATAAATCAAATTAAAAAAAAAAAAAAAAAGATGGACCCTTATTCTGTAGTGTTGAAACCCGAGTCAGGATTTTATGGTCTCTGGGGAAATTAAAGAGTCTCTCAGCTGCATTTCACAGCTCGGGGCAGGGAGGGGGTCTCAAAGGCCGGGCTGTGGTGGGACAGGAGGCAGGACCAAGCAGGGACCCCCCCCATTGAATTAGGAAGGAGATTCCCACCCATTCATATCATGCACCTGGTCTGACTAATAACCCATTTACACTGGTCACAGCCTATTTATTTATTTATTTTAATTCAACTTGTATACCGCCCTTCTCCCCAGGTGGACTCAGGGCGGTGGACAGCCAAACTTAAAACACATATAGTACAAAAGTTAAGAAAAAACTAAAATAAATTAAATCATCGGCATTTCCAATTTAAAATCCCAGATCTGCAAAATCGAAAAGTTCCCAATTTAAAATCCCAGATCTGCAAAATCGAAAAGTTCCCAATTTAAAACCCAGAATCAATAAAATCGAAAATTTTAAAACCCCATTAAAATCATTTTAAGCTAGGCCATCTTGTTGGAATAAATAAATCTTCAGGGCCTTTCGGAAAGTGCCATGAAGCAGCCCCAACACACTTTCAATCCATCCATCCATCCATCCATCCATCTTCTATCAATCATCTATTTCACAAGTGATTAAATAATCTATCAAACTTTAAATCATCTGTTATTTATAAATATATATTTTTTAATTGGGGAATTTTATGGGTAAGGGGTTTTAAATTGGAGAAACCAAAGATAATTTAATTTCGTTTTAATGTATTTTAATATTTGTATTGTGTGTTTTTAATTCTGGCTGTTCACCGCCCCGAGTCCTTCAGGAGAGGGGGCGGTATAAAAATTTAATAAATAAATAAATAAATAAATAATTCTGCAATGCACCCGTAGTCCTTAGAATCACCTGATTTCCTGATTTCTTACCCCTGACAAGTCTAATTTTAACAAACTATTATTATTAATTAAACATTAATGAATTGTCTATCCAGGGTACAGAGCTGGCAAGCATTCTTTGTTTCTCATGGAAACTTCCTGTCTCTTTCATAGAAAAATGGCAAACTTTTTTTCCATGTCAAACATACTTTCCCATCTGAAACATCAATCTGGAATTAATTAGAAACCATTTCTGGATTATAATCTTAAAAACGGGTTCCTACCACATCCAAATATTCTTTCTAACATATGATTATAATACCGTACCCATTTTTTTTTTTTTACATCAGGCAGAAATTATATTTTATCCCGGCTCCTAATTTATAACCTGAGTCATAGTCTTCATAGTTATTAACCATAATCACTTGTTAACAATGATTCACTCCAAAACTTAGATTTTCAAACTGATATAAGGGATTTTAATATGTAGATGTTAATCCTTGTTATTTGGAATTTTTACAGCAGACATGATGATGTTGCCAGCACTTCAAGCTGCATTTACTCTAGTGCTGACATAAGAAGGAGAAGCGGAGGCGTCTGGAAAGGAATGTTTGACTTTTCATCTACTTATTTTCCCTGGAGATAATATCCCCTAGGAGATGGGATGGGAGGGGGGAAATTCCTTTGAGCTGGAGGAGTAGATTAGGGGTTGAATGACTTGGATGATGGCCAATGAGTGCAGGGGAGTAGGGAATGGAAAGGGAGGGTTTTGGGTCTGGAAGTCAGTGTTGGCTACGATGAGTCGGATTTAGAATATCGTGCTCAATAAATGGGAATTTTTATCAAAGACTTTGTTTGAAATGCAATTCATTTGAGACGACCTCGAAACTTGACAGATGTTAGTAAAAGAGCTGTGTCTGTTTTTCTTCTTTGTTTGTTTTTGTAAATAATAATAATGCCAATTCTGGTCCGAGTATCTGGCTGACTTGTGTGCAACCAAGTAGAAATATTATTATTCCAAACATACATGAGTTGCATAATTAGTCAATGAACGGAAGAGAGACAGGCAGCCAGACAGGTTTAATCTAGCCAAGTTTGGTATATTGTGCAAATATACTACTTAGGTTTTTAGCAAACCTGGCTATACATGTGATGTTCTATCTTGATTAAAAAGACTGGGGCTGGGTGTGAAGAGCCTGTTTTCAGTTGCTTCTCCCTTTCCCTTAAATCTCAAGCAAAGGCCATGAAATGGGAATGGCTCCTCCTGGTCTATCTACGCCTGCAGGAAAAGAAGGGGCAGAGTCAAGTGAGCAATAAGTCTGGAGTGCTTACATTGCCACAAGCAATCCAAGCCTACTTCCTGTGAATTCCGTTGACCCTTACTTAGCACCAATTTAGTGCTGATGGCTAGTTGGCTAGATTCTTGTGTGTAAGCATGAGCCACAAATCTTAATTGGAAATTAACGTGTAGATTAACACGTACAATTCTTGGGTCTGTGACAATTCGCCACGGCCAACTTGCCATGGCCAACTCAACTGCAGGACAAGAGTTACACTAATATCAAAGAAATGGTAGAATAGAATCACCGAAGAAAGGATACAAAAAGAGGGACAGAATGAATTGTGAATGGCAAACGTTAAAATAATTTTTATTTCTTTTAAGTAATTAAATAAAATTGTTAAATTGTCCTGCAATGAATTGTCTCGTGGTGAGTTGGCTGCGGTGAGTTGGCCATGGCAAGTTGTCCCACTCCCACACAATTCTACGTGCCCGACACATTTTCAGTGGCTGTAGAAGCCAAGGTCAAGAGGATCTCCTCCTTCGGTGACCGGCTGAACCCCCTAAGATCAGCCCTCCCGCTGTGACCCATGGAACCCCAAACCCCTACCTATCATGTCCAGGATGCTCTGGTGGTTTGAAACGATGACACAGGGACCTTCGATCTCAAAGTGCTCCAGACCCTTCACTTCAAACCTCAGGCCGTAGACGTACTTGAAGGTGCGAACCACGTTTTTAATGAGCCTAAAAAAAAACAACAACAAGCAAAAGTGAGGGATGAGACAGCTGGCCTTTCCAGAGAGGTGAAGTCAAAGATGGCCCGAAGCCAGGATGGATAAAAATCAATGATTTTTTTTTAAAAAATAAAAAAAAACAGATTTTTTTTATTTAAATCGGGTTTTTTGATTTTTATCGAATTTATTTTAATAAAAAACTTTTGGGGTAAAAATCTATCGTAAGATAGTTTTCTATTTAAGATACATAAATAATTTAGTTTATTCAGCATGAAATGGAGCTTAGTTATGTAGCACGAGGCTGTATATTCTGCAACACTGGGACTATTGGTGAGTCAACAGTGGGTCAAAGGAGTAGCAGAGATGACAGTTGCTCTTTAAAAATTATGATTTAAATCGAGTTGATTTAAATCAAGCCTTTTTACTAGGGATTTAAATCATGATTTAAATTGTGATTTAAATCAACTCGATTTAAATCAAATCCACCCTGCCCGAAGCTGTTCCTCAACAAAAACCACATTTCCCCCCCAATTCTCTTCCCACTTGCCTGCATACAATATTTTCTTCGCACATTAAACCCGAAATTCTGGCTACTTAAAAATGGTGAAACCTCTTTTTGGTGAGGTATTAAAGAGGGCTAGGAACTGCCTGACTTTTCCTGCTTTCAGCCCCCCAGCTGGAAAAACAGGTTTCTCTCTTTTCCGCCCTTCCAGTCACCTCCATCAACGGCTTTCTGGATGAGGCAAGAAGGTAAAATATCCATGAAAATGACTCAGGTATTTCAACCAAGACTATGGCTGGGCAAAGTCCTTCAGTGTCACTCTCGTCTTGACATCACAGCTGCCTGCATCCCTTTGCTGCCTCTCCCTCCCTCCCTCCCTCCCTCCCTCCCCCTCCCTCCCTCCTCCTCCTCCCTCCCTCTCCCTCGAACCTAAAACACATGAAGAACGGTTGCAGGAATTGGGAATGTCTATTCAGGGGTCAGCAACCTGCAGCTCTGGAGCCGCATGCGGCTCTTTGGGCCCTCTGCTGTGGCTCCCTGTCAGGTGATCCCACCATTGGCTGGCCCTCCCCTCCCAGTCACTCCTCGCCTGGCCTGAGAAGGAAAGGGTGATGGTGGGGGATGGAGAAGCGACCAGGGCAGAGACAGCGAGATACAGAGAGAGAGGGAGAGGGGGGGAGAGATACAGAGAGAGTGGGAGAGGGGGGGAGAGATACAGAGAGAGAGGGAGAGGGGGGGAGAGATACAGAGAGAGTGGGAGAGGGGGGGAGAGATACAGAGAGAGAGGGAGAGGGGGGGAGAGATACAGAGAGAGAGGGAGAGGGGGGGAGAGATACAGAGAGAGTGGGAGAGGGGGGGAGAGATACAGAGAGAGAGGGAGAGGGGGGGAGAGATACAGAGAGAGTGGGAGAGGGGGGGAGAGATACAGAGAGAGTGGGAGAGGGGGGGAGAGATACAGAGAGAGAGGGAGAGGGGGGGAGAGATACAGAGAGAGAGGGAGAGGGGGGGAGAGATACAGAGAGAGAGGGAGAGGGGGGAGAGATACAGAGAGAGAGGGAGAGGGGGGAGAGATACAGAGAGAGTGGGAGAGGGGGGGAGAGATACAGAGAGAGAGGGAGAGGGGGGGAGAGAGAGGGAGGGGAGACAGAGATATGTTAAAAGAATTTTGTGGTTCCCGGTGTTTTTTAACAACTGATTCTCTGCCCTAATGACCGGCTGGGTAGGTGTGGCTAGGGGTTGGTCATGTGACTGATGGAAGTGAGTGACATCGAGTTGGCCACACCCACCCAGGTTTTGTGGCTCCCAGTGTTTTCTTTTCTGTGGGAAAGGGGTCCAAATGGCTCTTTTGAGTATTTAAGGTTGCAGACCCCTGGTCTAGTTTGATGAAAAGAAGGACTAGGGGTGACATGATAGCAATATTCCAATATCTCAGGGGCTGCCACAAAGAAGAAGAGGGGGGGGATTTCAACCTAATTTCCAAAGCACCTGAGGGTAGGACAAGAAGTAACAGATGGAAACTTATCAAGGAGAGAAGAAAGCAACCTAGAACTAAGGAAAAAAATTCCGGACAGTGGGAACATTTAATTAGTGGAATGGCTTGCCTCTAGAAGTTGTACGTGCTCTTTAAGAAGACCCTAGACAGCCATTTGTCTGAAATGGGACAGAATCTCCTGCCATGGATAGGGGATTGAATTAGAAGATCTCCAAGATCCTTTCCAATCTTATCCTGTTTCTCCGAAAATAAGACCCAACCGGAAAATAAGCCCTAGCATGATTTTTCGAATGCTCGTAATATAAGCTCTACCCCCAAAATAAGCCCCAGTTAAGATCGTCAACCAGACAGAAGTGCTTAGTTACTGTATTTCCCCCAAAATAAGACCTAACCGGAAAATGTTGTAATTTAAACAAATTTAAACAAATAAAATAAGCCGTCATGCGTCTTTTGGAGCAAAAATTAAAATAAGACACAGTTTTACTTTTGGGGGAAACATGGTATTATTCTGTGTTATTATCTGCAGCTCAGGACAATGGGAATCATGGGATCTTGGAGGTCATCTAGACTACCACCAACCCAAGAAGATCATCCTGGACAAAGGGCTGCCCAACTTTCACCTCTCCTGGGCTGGATGAAGAGGCAGATGGAGATGGGGGAGGGGTGGCCCTTTCCAATCCCCAAGTTAGTGATGCCAACCGATGGTCCCACCTGCAGATCTCTGATGGTTCTGCCTGCATGGGAATTAAGACCAGAATAGGGCAGCTAGGATTGGCAAGGGAAAAATGTCTCTTGGTTAAATTTTACAGAAGGGTAAGAGGCAAAGGGTGCCTTCTGAGCCTTTTACACTTATAAAAAGACAGCAAGCCCAGTAACAGAGATGGAAGGAACCTTGGAGGTCATCTAGTCCAACCCCCTGCTCACGCAAGAGACCTGTACTAGGGATTCGAACCACTGAACTGCCAACTTTTCTGATCAACAAGCTCACTTCAGACTGAAACTTCCACTCCTGGTTTGTAAAAACCCAAACTTCCTAGAGAAACTACCACACCTAGAATTCCCAGCCGTTGCCCACATGAGTAGGAACTGTAGTCCCAGCACTGTCTGGCATTGCTAAAAACCACCAAGATCTGCTAATTAGTCCTTGACTTATGATTATAATTGTGACCGGAATTTCCACTCTTAAATCATTATAATTGTAAGTCGAGTCACATTCAATTTTAGGACAAATTTCATGGTAAGCAAATCACGAAGTTCTTAAAGAAATCCAGCTTCCCCCAAACGGTGTTTTTTTGCCAGAACTTGGCCAAAAAAAGATCACAAAATGTGATCAGGTGACTGCAGGATGTTGAAACCTGTCATAAAGAGGAGCCGGCTGCCAAGTGCTCAAATTGTAATCACACCAGTGTGGCGTGATGTGAAAGTTGTAAGTGTAACTACAGGTTGTTAGGTTCTTTTCTTAGCACTGTTGTAACTTTGAACCTTTGTTCAGTGAAAGGGGAATCATTGCTAAACTACAAGTCCCAGTTTAGATACAGATACAGATTAACAGAGTTGGGAGGGACCAGGGTGGATTTGATTTAAATCGAGTTGATTTAAATCACAATTTAAAACATGATTTAAATCCCTAGTAAAAAGGCTTGATTTAAATCAACTCGATTTAAATCATAATTTTTAAAGAGCAACTGTCATCTCTGCTACTCCTTTGACCCACTGTTGACTCACCGATAGTCCCAGTGTTGCAGAATATACAGCCTCCTGCTACATAACTAAGCTCCATTTCATGCTGAATAAACTAAATTATTTATGTATCTTAAATAGAAAACGATCTTACGATAGATTTTTACCCCACAAGTTTTTTATTAAAATAAATTCGATAAAAATAAAAAAAAATCCGATTTAAATAAAAAAAAATCCGATTTAAATAAAAAAAATCTGATTTTTTTTATTTTTTTAAAAAAATCATTGATTTTTATCCATCCTGGGAGGGACCTTGTAGGTCATCTAGTCCAACCCCCTCCCAAGCAGGAGACCCTACACCATTTCTGACCGATGGCAGTCCAGTCTCTTCTTGAAAGCCTCCAGTGATGAAGCTCCCACAACTTCTGAAGGCAACTTTTGTTCCACTGATGGATTGTTCTCACTGTCAGAAAATTCCTCCTTATTTCCAGGTTGAATCTCTCTTTGATCAGTTCCCATGCATTGTTCCTTGTCTGGCCTTTGGGTGCTTAGGAAAATAGCTCAACCCCCTCCTCCCTGTGGCAGCCCCTCAAATATTGGAAGATGCTATCCTGTCTCCCCTGGTCCTTCTCTTCACTAGACTAGCCATGCCCGGTTCCTGCAACTGTTCTTCATATTGTCAAGTTTTGATGCTCTCTCAAAATAAATGAACTTCCAAACTGACACATATGTTTTAGTCTCCCTAATTATCCTGGTTGCTCTTCTCTGCACTTTTTCTAGAGTCTCAACCTCTTTTTTTATAGTGTGGTGACCAAAACTGGATGCAGTTTTCTAGCTTGCTTTGCTATCAGCTGCAGGACTTCAACAGCTCCTGAGATGAAGGCAGGTGGGGTAACGAAGGTTGAAAGAGCTGGTCGGGGCGAAATAGGAGGAGGAGCCATGTTGCTATCCCAGAAGATGGAAAGCGCACTGCTTCTCCTGCCCTGGCTGCCCAAGGGAGGGGGAGGGGCAGATGGCACACCACCCTGAGAATCTGGATCTGATTGGCTCTCTGCAGCTGCTCCATCTTCATGCAAATGGGGGCAGAGTCCACTTCCAACGTTTGGAGCAGAAAGAGCGGTGAGTAACCCTTAGGCCAGACATCAAGGCCAGAGGTCCAACCCATCTCTGGCATGAATGGCTAAGACTTTTTCAGAGTCAGCAGAAGAGAAATAAGGATGGAAAGGGCAGCTTTGCAAATCTCTTTAGCTCAAGAGCCCAAATGCACTAATCCAGGGTGGATAAAAATGGATGAATTTTTTTAAAAAATTAAAAAAAAAACGTATTTTTTTTTTTTAATTTGATTTATATGCCGCCCTTCTCCGGAGACTCAGGGCGGCTTACAATGCGTTAGGCAATAGCCTTCATACTTTTGTATATTTATACAAAGTCAGCTTATTGCCCCCACAAACTGGGTCCTCATTTCACCTACCTTAGAAAGGATGGAAGGCTGAGTCGACCTTGAGCCTTGGAGAGATTCGAACCTGCAGTAAATTGCAGGCAGCTGGTCTTAATAACAGGGTGCTTAGACCACTGTACCAGCAAGGCTCTTTTAAAAATTTAAATCAGATTTTTTTTATTTCTATCAAATTTATTTTAATAAAATGCTTTTGGAGTAAAAAATCTATCTAAAGAATAGAATAGAACAGAATTCTTTATTGGCCAAGTGTGATTGGACACACAAGGAATTTGTCTTTGGTGCATAGGCTCTCAGTGTACATAAAAAGAAAAAATAAAATGTACGAAGTATTCATCAAGAATCATAAGATACAACACTTAGTGATAGTGTTGTATGGGATAGTAATAAGCAATCAAATCATACTAGGAAACAATAAAACAATATAAATTGTAAAGATACAAGCAACATGGTTATAGCCATAAGTGGGAAGAGACGGGTACTAGGAAGGATGAGAAGATTAATAGTAATGGCAATGCAGACTTAGTGAATAGTTTGATAGTGTTGAGGAAATTATTTGTTTAGCAGAGTGATGGCATTCGGGGGAAAACTGTCCTTGTGTCTAGTTGTTCTGGTGTGCAATGCTCTATAGCGTCGTTTTGACGGTAGGAGTTGAAACAGTTTATGTCCAGGATGCGAGGGGTCTGTAAATATTTTCACAGCCCTCTTTTTGACTCGTGCCGTGTACAGGTCCTCCATGGAAGGCAGGTTGGTAACCATGGTTTTTTCTGCAGTTTCAACTATCCACTGAAGTCTCTGTCTGTCTTGTTGGGTTGCAGAGCCAAACCAGACAGTTATAGAAGTGCAGATGACAGTTTTTAACAGTTTTTAGTTTTCTTAAATAGAAAACTAAAGATAGTTTTCTATTTAAGATACATTAATAATTGACTTTATTCAGCATTTGAAATGGAGTTTAGTTATGTAGCAAGAGGAAGCTGTATATCTGCAATATTGGGACTGTCGGTGAGTCAACAGCAGATGAGATTAAGAGCTGCTGCGGGACAGAGACGACAGTTGCTCTTTAAAAATTATGATTTAAATCGAGTTGATTTAAATCAAGCCTTTTTACTAGTGATTTAAATCGTGATTTAAATTGACTTGATTTAAATCAAATCCACCCTGCACTAAGCTAAGGCCTCACTTTTCTGCCAGTGAGGAAAAAGGCATTTTGCAGAACCCTCTGCAGAGTGATGCAGCCTGCTTGAGGGATTTTGTACTAAGATATCGTTTCAAAGGACTTTTTGTTCTCAGTTTTCTGGTTCACATGACTTCAGAAAAGAAACTGAGCTGTAGATGGTCCCACAAATGTCGATCACTACTGTCAGGACGGCCTCCTTTCACTACCCAAGAAAGAAAATCCCCGACTCCATTTTCATAGAGAAAGGTAACTTTTACTGGATAAGAACTGAATGCAGTCAAAGAAAAGCAAGGTCTGAAGCAAAGGCGTGAAAATCACATATAGAAAGCATCCCCCACCAACTGTCCAGCGTAAATCATCCAATCCACAAGGTCTCCAAGGGTCATGTAGGAGCAAACGTCTGGCAGTGTCATCCTCTTACTATGCCATGACCGTTGACCTTGAGACGTTATCAAGCTTCAAAGAAATCGTTACAGCAAAGATTCACTTTCATTTTCCTCCAGCTCGCTTCTCCCCACCCCAAGAATCCCAAGAACTCCCCCACCCCCCATTTCATGGCAGTCGAGCAAGTAAGCAACGAAAGAGCGGAGGCTGACAGCTACAGGACTTCAACCGGAAGCATCGTGGCGAGACAGTCGGGAAATTAGTGGGCTCTGATGAGCTCCGCGAAAACCTGGACTGACGAACCGCTGCCGAGGGGTCTTTGGACCGGAACCATCCTGTAGGGACGGGGAAGAAGGAGAGGCACCTTGGAAGACCAAGAGGAACAGGCAAGTTCCTCGAAGGTCAGAGGAATCTCTCTCTGATTCGGTGGCGGGGGCAGCAGCCATTGCGGCTCTCAAGAAGCTGGGGCAACCGGATTAAGTATTGAGCAGGAGCAGTGATTGCAACAGAGTTTTTGAAGCCGGAAGAGTGACAGCAAACCCACAGGCGAAATAATAACAAAGAAATTTTAAACCTGAAAAACCCCCATCATAAAATTAGCGGCTAAGGGGGAAGAAAAGATGTAAGCTGAATTTAAAGGGGCAAAAAACCCGAAAAGAAAATTGACTTTTGAATAAAACTATCTGGAAAAATTTTAAAAATTAGAAGAAGTAACCCCAAAATTGGCTAAAGGATTGGAAAGAAAATAAATAGATCCTTTTTTTTTAATGTTAAGAAAAACAAAACAGAAATTGGACAATAAGCCCTGCAACAGAAGTGCTGTATAACTAAAAGATAAATAAAAGAAAAAAAAGAGGGGAAAAGTATTGTTTAATTTGGACTGGACTATAAAATTGATTTGGTATTTTCAAAGTTAAAAAGAAGAAAAAAGAAGCTAGTAAAGATTGTTAATATGGATTGATACAAAATGTATACTTCAGACAATTAAGAGGAATTGTGGATTGTAGAGAGAGGATTGTAACCTCCCGGGAGGTTACACGAGGCTGGCTCCAGGGGATTATAGGTGCTTCTCTGAGTGAGGGTGACTTTCCTGCCGCCTTGAAAGAGGCGGTGGTGAGGCCCCTCCTCAAGAAGCCTTCCCTGGACCCGGCTGAATTAGCTAACTATTGTCCAGTCTCCAACCTTCGTTTTGTGGCGAAGGTTGTTGAGAGCGTGGTGGCACGACAACTTTCCCGACACCTGGATGAAGCTATCTATCTAGACCCGTACCAGTCGGGCTTCAGGCGGGGGTACAGCACAGAAACGGCATTGGTCGCGTTGGTGGATGATCTCTGGAGGGCTCAGGACAGGGGTTGCTCCTCTGTCCTAGTCCTATTAGATCTCTCAGCGGCTTTTGATACCATCGACCATGGTATCATGCTGCAGCGGTTGAGGGGGTTAGGAATAGGGGGCACCGTTTTGCGGTGGTTCTCCTCCTTCCTCTCCGACCGCTCGCAGTTTGTGTTGGCAGGGGGACAGAGGTCGACCTCGAGGCGTCTCACATGGGGGGTGCCGCAAGGGTCAGTCCTCTCGCCCCTCCTGTTCAATATTTATGTGAAGCCGCTGGGTGAGATCATCCGTGGTTTTGGGGTGAAGTGCCATCTGTACGCTGATGATACTCAGCTGTACATCTCCACCCCAGACCACCCCAACGATGCCCTTGATGTGATGTCTCGCTGCCTGGAGGCCGTGCGGGTCTGGATGGGGAAGAACTTGCTCAGACTCAACCCCTCCAAGACCGAGTGGCTGTGGCTTCCGGCGCCCCGATATAGTCAGCAGGTGCCATCGCTGACTATTGGGGGTGAATCTCTGCCCCCCACAGAGAGGGCTCGCAATCTGGGTGTCCTTCTGGATGCACGGCTGTCCTTAGAAGAGCATATGACGGCCGTGGCCAGGGGGGCCTTTTATCAGGTTCGCCTGATTCACCAGTTGCAGCCCTTTCTGGATCGGGACGCCCTACGCACGGTCACTCATGCCCTTGTTACTTCCCGGTTGGACTATTGTAATGCTCTCTACATGGGGCTCCCCTTGAAGAGCACTCGGAGGCTCCAACTGGTCCAGAATGCAGCCGCGCGGGTGGTTATGGGCGCAACTCGTTGTGCCCATGTGACACCCCTCCTGCGCGAGCTGCACTGGCTCCCAGTGGTCTTCCGGGTGCGATTCAAGGTGTTAGTTACCACCTTTAAAGCACTCCATGTCATAGGACCAGGGTACCTCCGAGACCGTCTTCTGCCACCAATAGCCTCCCACCGACCAGTCCGTTCCCACAGGGAGGGTCTCCTCAGGGTGCCGTCAACCAAGTTATGTCGACTGGCGACGCCCAGAGGGAGGGCCTTCTCTGTGGGAGCCCCAGCCCTGTGGAACGAACTACCCCCGGAAATTCGTAAGATCTCCGACCTCCGGGCGTTTCGCTGCGCACTGAAGACCCTGTTGTTCCGCCAGGCCGGACTAACAACACAATAGTTTTTAAATTGGGATATTTAAATTTATTGGGGTTTTAAATCTGAGCCACTTTATTTAATTATTTTAAATTTTATATTGTTGTTTTCTTTGTGTTTTTAAACAGGCTGTACACCGCCCTGAGTCCTTCGGGAGAAGGGCGGTATAGAAATAAAATTATTATTATTATTATTATTATTATTATTATCTTCAAAAAAAATTGAAGATCTCCAAACATTGCAATTTGGAACCTTTGTTTTGGAAAATTTTGAACTGCATTAGTGATACAAGTCGTGAGAACTTTTAGGGAGGATTGCTTTGTCTGCAAGCAGCTTGACTTTTGAAAAAAAAAAGGAAAACAACGAAACTTTTAAAACTGGAACAATATCAACACAGAAAAAATGAAATGGCGCAGGAAATTAGAGAAATGATGTAAATGGTGTACTTGTCATGGAAAGCGGAAATAAAAGGAATAATTACAATGTTACATGGAGAATCGAAACTTGAGGACGCAAAAATTGAGATAGAGCATGCTCCAGCCGACAAGGAAATAAAGACAGAGAAGCAAGACACAGAGACTGAAAATAAAGAAGATAAAGAGATTAAGATGAGATTAATTTTGGAAAATTAATTGAATATGTGGATAGTAAGGATCTGGATGTGAGTCAACAGACTCAGACTTAACCCAGACAAGACTGAGTTGCTGTGGGTATTGCCTCCTAAAGACTATGTTGACTGTCCATCCTTGGTCCGGGGGGGGAGAAATTGTCCCCCTCAGAACGGGCTCACAATTTGGGTGTCCTCCTAGACTCACAGCTAAGATTAGAGCAACATCTGGCAGCTGTGGCTAGGGGGACCTTTGCACAAGTTCGCCTGGTGCACCAATTGCAACCCTACTTGGATCGGGAGGGTCTCCTCACAGTCACTCATGCCCTTGTCACCTCACGGTTAGATTATTGCAACACGCTCTACATGGAGCTACCCTTGAAGAGTGTTCGGAGACTACAGTTGGTCCAGAATGCAGCCGCATGAGCTATCGTGGGTGCACCTAGATACACCCACATTACACCAATTCTCCGCAAGCTGCACTGGCTCCTTATTGGTCTCCGGGCACAATTCAAGGTGTTGGTTATTACCTTTAAAGCCCTACATGGCTCAGGGCCAGGTTATCTTCAAGACCGCCTTCTACCGCATAGCTCCCAGCGACCGGTAAGATCCCAGAGAGTTGGTCTCCTCCGGGTCCCGTCAGCTAAACAATGCCGGCTGGTGGGCCCGCGGAGGAGGGCCTTCTCTGTGGCTGCCCCAGCTCTCTGGAACCAGTTACCTCCTGAGGTCCAGACCATCCCCACCCTATTGGCCTTCCGGAAAGCGGTGAAGACCTGGCTTTTCCGGCAGGCCTCGAGCTGTTGATCTCGCTCTTGCGATCTGACGAGATCCGGCCATGAATGGTGTGAATGGGTTTTAACGTTTTTAATTTTAAATGTTTTTATAATGGTTTTTTAAATGCATTGTAAGCCGCCCTGGGTCCCCGGAGAAAGGCGGCATATAAATTGAACTAAATAAATAAATAAATAAATAAATAAAATAATAATAAAAAGGAGGTTTTTAGATATTACATTGGGATTAACAATGGAAAAAACAGAAAGGGCGGAAAGAGACAAAGAAGGAAAGAAGAGTGGAATAGAAAGAACACAAAAAAACTTAAATGATTACACTGGAATTAACAGTGAAAAGATAAAAAAGGATGGAAAACAACAGGAAATGTAGGGCAAAATAGAAGAGTCCAGGTCTGTGAAATACAGAATGATTACATTGGGATAATCAGTGGGGAGATAAGAAAAGGAGAAAAGAGATGGGAAACAATGGGAAATTTAGGGCAAAATAGGAGAGTTCAAGATTTTAAAGCACAAAAAAAAAAGTGGGGGAAGCAAAAATAAAAATGGGAAGGGTGAAAAAGAAATGAAAGAGAAATATGCTGTATATATTTAGAATTGAAATATGAACTGTAGTAAGAAATAAATGGGAAATCATATGATTGCAAAAATGAAATGAAGAATAATTGGAATATTTTTATTTGTATCTTTGAAATTTAGATAATGACTTTTTTTTTTTTTTAGAAATATAAATAAGTTTAAACTGTAACAATTGAAATACCTTTAACGGTATATGATGGTGAAAGTAGAAAGGATTAAGTTGTGGCTTTGAGTAATATATGGGGAAAGCTTTAGGATTAGAGGATAACAGCTAGAACTGTTATGTTTTGAAATTTAATTAGGGAAACTGTAATGATTGAAATATTTTTAATTGTATATTGTGATGAAAACAAAAATGACTAAGTTGTGGTTTAGAGGAACATAAGGGGAAAATTATTTGGTTTTTTATCATGTAAACATAATTAATTGATTTGTAAGAAATTGGATTGCATGGAAATAATTGGAATATTCATGTTCATATTGATTAATATACAAAGGAAAAAAAGAGATAGTTATATAACTGATTTATATTAAAATGTTGGATCTGTATTATCAAAGGAAATGTATGTTATAAAATAAGTGGGTTTATTATTTCTATAAGAATTGAACAATTGTAACACTACATAACTAATTAATTTGAGGATAGATATAAAAATAGGTAACAATGGGAAGTTCTATATTATAATATAGAATAGAAGGAAATATAGAATAGAAGGAAAAAACTGAATTTGGTTAAGTTTAGAGATGAGAATGAAGGGTAATATTGGTTCTTAAAAAAATAGATGCGAAATAAATATGGCAAAAAGGAAATATAGAAATTGTAAATTTAAGTGAAATGACTAAACACTGTCTAAATTTGTGAATCGGCCAAATACTCTGTTCAAAGAAAATATATTGTATGTTTGTATGTGTGTCTAAAAAATAAAAAAACTTTTAAAAAAAGTTGAATGCTACAGTGGAAAGAAGAGCCAGCAAGGAAATTGTTTTTTTGTAATTCCTCTCCGGATAAAGAGAGGACCTGGGATCACCCATAAGTGCTCCGGACAGCTGCTCCTTATGAGGAGACCACAAGCAATACTCTCCAATTGGTTCAGAGTTCTGGGAGACAAAACAATAGCCCCCTTTTTACTCAAAACAAGGTCAGCGTCTTCAAAGGGATGCAAATGGATTTACATATTTCCTTTTCTAAAAAGAAATGTAATCCTTCCTGTGGGAAAATGCTTTTGTTTTGAATTCTTTTTAAAAAAAATCTGATAGGATTAAACTATGAAGCTTGGACATAAGAGGGAACCAGAAGGAACTAAAATGTACAATTAAAGGGGAAGGGCACTTAATTTGATTTACTAAGACAGAATTAAGAAAATTATTTTTTAATACTGAATAATGTTTTGAGCAATGGACTCAGAAGTTAATTTTAAGAGTGTCTGTTCTAGACAACTGTGTTTAAAAAATATTGTGGAAGAGGAACAAGTTTTACCGGACCAGATTGAGACTCATCTGACAGTGGATTTAAAAATGAAAGGCTACAAGAGATGGAAAAAGATGATGCACTTAGAAAGAAGCCATCTGATGTCTTAATAATTAAAGGGGATTAAAAAGAATTTGCAAACCAGGAGAATGACCTAGATTTCCCTATAATGGATTTACAAAAGAAGCTTGCTAAAACTCTGTAGAAAGTTAGCACTCACCCTCCTAGAAGAATGAAATATTTTAGGAAATATTAAAAAGGCAGAATATTTTATTTCCCCTAAAAGAGAAATAGAAATCTTAAGGGAGACAGGAACTCAAAGCTTCATCTCCCTGCTCCCAGCAGATATTTGGTGCCTATTAAGAAGGACAAGGTGGATCAGTGGCTAAGACACTGAGCTTGTCGATCGAAAGGTCGGCAAATCGGCAGTTCGAATCCCTAGTGCCGTGTAACGGGGTAAGCTCCCGTTTACTTGTCCCAGCTTCTGCCAATCTAGCAGTTCGAAAGCACGTAAAAAACACAAGTAGAAATACAGGGACCACCTTTGGTGGGAAGGTAACAGCGTTTCGTGCACCTTTGGCATTGAGTCATGCTGGCCACATGACCACGGAAACATCTTCGGACAGCGCTGGTTCTTCGGCGTTGAAACGGAGATGAGCACTGCTCCCTAGAATCGGGAACGACTAGCACATATGTGAGAGGGGAACCTTTACCTAAGGACAGCCTCTCTACAAGAGAAAAGACCTTCAACTCCAGGGTGATGGGATTAAGACATGAGCCCCCAAGACATAATAGGATTATCTAGCAGCAGGGCTCATTGCATTGCAAAATCACCTGGGGACATTGCATCACCCTCCAGGCTTCAATCAAACTTGATTCAGACAAACATGACCCCACATGGCCCCATGGGAGTCTGACAGCAACCCATAGAATACATGTCCTTGCCACAGGAACAGGAAGCTCAAGGGCAAGGCCCAAGAGAGAGTATAAATAACCCTCACTCACCACTCCATGTGGTCAGCTGCCCAGGACCTCAAACTCACGTGGTCCTGTCCATCAATAATCCATCTTTCCAATCACCTCCCATGTTTCCAGTGTCTTTCTTCCCACTTGGAACTGAACCAGATGGTTATATTTCTTCCAACAGCTCTGAAGAATTTTCTGCACTTTCTATTTTTCTATTCTTTTAATTTTTTATACTTCGAATTAGCTTTTATCATTGTAATTTTTAATAAAATTACTTTTAAAAAATTCCTGAGTTAAAAAAAAAAAAAAACAAGCTGCCAAGTCACAAAGGCCCAAAAGGCTTAATTCACCTTTGGGCGTTGCCAGTCTTTGGGAAGCAGTTTGCACCTAGTCAGCCCCAAGATGACTGCGCCTAGGTCCCAATTCCCTCTTGTCTAGAGCATCTTCAAATGGGGCCCCTCACAAAAGCAGGAGGAACAACTATCCACCAATGCCTAAAAAAATAATAATAATTCAGAGCCCTAAATGCTAGACCAGGGGTCAGCAACCTGCAGCTCTGGAGCCGCATGTGGCTCTTTCACCCCTCTGCTGCGGCTCCCTGTCACTCAAAATATGCGTCACAACTGCCAATGTGCGACACCCGCCGGCACGCGATTTATTGAGCTTTTCAATCCCCAGTAGGCCAACCATGGATAAATCCAAGAAAAGAAAAGTTTCAGAAGAAAACAGAATGTTTAATTCAACTACATATGCTAGTTTTGTGGCCGCACAGGAAATAGTCAGTCATGGGAAGGGTTTTGTGGCTCCCGGTGTTTTCTTTTCTGTGGGAAATGGGTTCAAATGGCTCTTTGAGAGTTTAAGGTTGCAGACTCCTGATCTAGACCAACGTTTCTCAACCAGGACAATTTAAGAGGGGTGGAACCAGGGGTAAAATCCATTTTTTTTACTACCAGTTCTGTGGGTGTGGCTTGGTGGGCATGGCAGGGGAAGGATACTGCAAAATCTCCATTCCCACCCAACTCTGGGTCCAGCTTGAGGTGGTATTTGCTGGTTCTCCGAACTGCTCAAAATTTCCGCTACCGGTTCTCCAGAACCTGTCGGAACCTGCTGGATTTCACCCCTGGGTGGAACTTCAACTCCCAGGGTGCTAGGTGGGGTATTCTGGGAGTTGAAGTCCACCTATCATAAAGGTGCTGAAGCTGAGAAACAATTAGACCACAGTTCCCCAACCTTTCTGGCTTTGCGGACTGGCGGGGAGAGGAAGGGAGAGGATGGTTCCACATGGGCAACGAGGAAACACGTGTGTGCACGCAGCCCCATTTGTGCAACAGGCAGGCACGCCACTCATGCAAATGGAGCATATGCTTGCCCATCATTTCCGCAGCCCAGTTCCGAATGGCTCAAGGCACAGTAGTGGGCTGTGGCGCATGGGTTGGGGACTCCTGTGTTAGACAGTATCAGCAACTGAGGGGGTCCTTGGTGCTCTCTGAGCTTGGCTTTCTTGCAGGGTTTCATTACCCAAATTAGGTAACATCATCAGTGCTGATGTTATCTAGTTTGGATAATGGAAATGTCTGCAAAAAACCCCAAGCAAGCTCAGAGAGCACCAAGGACCCCCTTATGTCAATTCAAGTCAAATCTTTGTCAGTGCACAACATATGTACAATGAGATTGGTTGAACTCCCTCAGTGCATCCCCCCCAAACCAGGGGTGAAATGCTCCCAGTTCGGACCGGATCACCCAATCTGGTAGCGATGGTGGCGGGTAGTTCAGAGAATAGGTAGCAAAAATCCCTGCACCCCCCCACCATGCCCAGCTGAGCCGCATGATCATCAGAGGCTTTCTTATTTTTATTTTTAAAAGCATTTTTTCTACAATCTCTTCCGACGAAAAAATGCTTTTAAAAGTTAAAAAAAAAAAAAGCCTCTGATGATCATGCAGTTCAGCTGGGATCGTCAGAGGCTTTTCAAAGCATTTTTTTCTGCAACCTCTTGGCCAAAGAGGTGGTTAAAAAATGCTTTGAAAAGTCTCTGACGATCCCAGCTGAGTTGCCTGATCGGCAGAGGCTTTTCAAAGCATTAGAAAAAATTCTTTGAAAAGTTTAAAAAAAAAAAAAGTTGGCCACGCCCACCTAGTCACATTACCCACCACCACCACCAAGCCACGCCCACAGAACTGGTTGTAACAAATTTTACATTTCACCCCTGCCCCCAACACAATACAACTCACAGTGAAGACAGAAAATCCCTAACCCAATAAATCATATTGGTCTTATTGCAACAGTGTGAACATGTTACACGCTGTGCTAGCATTCAGGAGTCTGACAGCCCACGGATAAAAACTGTTCTTCAGCCTGTTTGTGCGGCTGGCTATGCTTCTAGGCTTCTATGCCAACCCTGAGCTACAAATATTCTCCTTTATTAATATCAGCAACTGCCTGGAAATTGTTTTGGGACAAAATTTACCGAGCCCTTTTACAAAAGAGCAAAGCCGAAGGACTTTGCATTGGCGAAAACTGCTTCAGGTTGAAATAACGAAAGAGGGAGGTCATTGCCATTCCTGTCCCACCCCCTTCCCAATTCCAGAGCAAATACACGGCTATTTTTACCAAGCAAAGGATGAAGTATTGCATTCACACTAAAAGGTTCAGTGCTGTCAGGCTGCCCCGTTACAATCCAACTAAGTGGGATATCTAAGTCTTCCTTCTGTGACGATCTCTCTCTGCTCACAAAACGTTTCCGGAGTTTTACAGCCAAGGAAAAGACGAAAACCAGTCTATCAGGATTGTGGGGCGTTTGCCTCTGTGCCTTACAATCTCAGCAGTTTTCATTAAGCGGATTATGACAAGGAAGCTGAGAAGCAACTCGCAACTCTAAACACTTAGACCAGAAATTGTTCTGCCCCAGCTCCGGATTTCCAAGGATATTGACACACACCAACGGTCCTTATCAAATTTATTAAGTAGCAAGAATAAACCAAAGTCCGGCAAAGGTTGGCAACCAGCCCAGAAAACAAGATAGGATAAGACTTTTCCAAAAATGCTCTGATGATAATTACAAGTTGTTTCCAGCAAGAAACTTACTAACCGCGTGTGACTTAAATAGGCTAAGGGAACGGCCAATTATCCTCAAGCCTTACTCCCGAGGAGACCTCCTCCTCCTCCTAAGTAGCCACTCCTGCCTTTTGGCAGCCCTGCGTGCCCGAGCATTGAGAAGAGGCTCCTCCACTTCGCTCTCTCCACTGGAAGGAGCCTCTGGAGGTTCTGAAGGCCCAGGCTGAGTCTCTGCCTCTGGCACCACATCCTCTTCAGCCTCCTCGCTGTCCGACGCAAGCGCCGGCTGTGCAGGCTGCTGACATGACACCGCACCAGCCTCATCACCATCAGGATCAGCCACGATCCACGCAGGCCTCTGGCGGGCCACAACAGAAATACCAAATGCATAGGTTGTCCCAAAAGTGCTTTTTCCAAGAAGCAACTGGACTTTTTTGTCTTTCTTTGAAGACGTTTTGCTTCTCATCCAAGACGCTTCTTCAGTTCTGACTGAATCTTCTACCTACATCCCAAAATACACAAGTGAGACTGTCCCATTGTCTCTATTCAGTTCCGTTCTTCTGACAATGACTAGCCTCAGCCTTATGCTAACAGCACTCCCAGCTACCTACAAGATACCACCTAAGGCAGTGTTTGGCCTCTGGACGATGTGTGAACTTCAACTCCCAGAATTCCCAGAATGTGTGGACTTCAACTCCCAGCTCTGCTGGCTGGGGAATTCTGGGAGTTGAAGTCCACACATCGTCCAGCAGCCAAGGTTGAGAAACACTGACCTAAGGGGTCCTAAGGAAACTGAACCCTGCGAGGCAATCTCCCCAACAACCCCATTTTAGTTCCCAAGGATGTTGAATAGCTGTATATCAACATCCCACACAAGCATAGATTTCAAACTATCAGGAACATCATCAGTAATGTCAACACCGCATCCACTGGCATCAAACTGTGCAAAGTACAGACCCAAAATTAGTTCAGCTTTGGGCAGTTACATGTATCGACAAGTCAACGGCATAACCATGGGCACATGGATGGCTCAACATGCCAACACCTTCTTGGCTGAACCTGGAACGATGCTTTCTCAACTCTTATCCTCAGAATTCCTCCCAAGCGATTCCCTGATGAGATTTTCCCCATCTGGACCCACGGAAAGGAATTCCATCAGGACAGTAGTGAAATGTAAAATTTGCTACTACCGGTTCTGTGGGCATGGCTAGATGGAGGGGGGAGGGTAATGTGACTGGGTGGGCGTGGCCAATTTTTTTTTTTTTACTTTTAAAACCATTTTTTCTACAACCTCTTCGGTGAAGAGGTTCTTAAAAAATGCTTTCAAAAGGCTCTGACGATCCCAGCTGAGTTGACTGATCATCAGAGGCTTTTTTTTACTTTTAAAAGCATTTTTTCGGCGGAAGAGGTTGTAGAAAGAATGCTTTTAAAAGTAAAAAAAAAAAAACCTCTGATGATTTCACGCTGCTTTGGGGGGATAAATCAACTCTTTCCTGCAATAGCCCTTCAAATATTGCTATCGTGTCCCCCGCTAATCTTTCTCTTTGTTTTTGATTCTGGATGGGGGTTGCACTTCCCCAGATTGAACTTGGGGGGATGGGAGATTTTCTCTTGGACTGCTCAAGGAGCAAGTGGCAGCCATGGCTGGGGGAAGGGCTTTGCACAGGTATTGGACTAGAAGGTCTCTAGGATCCCCTTGCAGATTCTCCTAGTGCACCAATGATGCTCTTTCCTGGACTGACAGCCCTTGCTCATGGTCACTCACACCTTGGTCACCTCCAGGGGTGAAATGCTCTAAAGCCTGCTACCGGTTCACTTCACTACCAGTTCCCTTTGCACGTGCATGTGCAGTGCATGCCAAACATGCGTTTTGTGCTCATGCGCACCGCAGGCGCTACTGCGCAGCACTGAAAAAGGAGGATTAAGAAGCCTTTTGGTAAGTAGAATAGCGCTGGGGGGGAACAGCTGTGCCACACAATTTAGATTCACTAGAAAGCAGGATTTCCTGTTTTCTAGCGAATATAAATAGCGTGACACAGCTGATCGTCGGAAATACCAGTTCAGACAAACCTGTAGCATTTTTTTACTATCGGTTCAGGCGAACCGGTCCAAACCGGTAGCATTTCACCCCTGGTTACCTCCCTATTTGAAGTAGTGGAACATGCTTCACATGGGGCTGCCTTTGAACACCACCCTGTGAAGAGCACTGCACACAACAATGGCAGCCCCCTAGGTTTACACAAGTAAAAGTTTTGTTGTACAATGCTGCACTGGTTTCCAGGTTCTTCCTAAATGCAAGTCAGAGTACTAGTTACACCTTTAAAGCCTGATTAGACCCAGATTATTGGTGGGACCTCCTTTCCCCAAGGACTTCTACCCTTCCTATCAGGTCAGACGCTGTGGGCGCGCTCCAGGGCCTTCCCCTAAATATTGATGGGAGCTAGGAAGCATGTTTTTTCCAAGGCAGTACCTGCCTCAGTCCTGGTTGCAAGCTGTTTACTCTGCAGCCCAAAGTGTGCCAGGCCTCCTCGACTCTCCTTACTTTCCATCAAGCTTGCTTTTTGTAATTACACATTTTTTAAAAATTGATTTGGTGCGACGCCTTTGTGATTTTTAATATTCTAATGCAATTAGTTCTATGAGTTTAATATGCTTTTAACTTTTGATTGGGAGCCGCCCAGAGTTGATTAGAAAATGGGCGGCTATATAACTCACTTTCAACAAATTATGAAATAAAAACGCCGGCAGCGCATAGCTCAAGCCAGGTGTTATTTCATAAGCTGCAGCCTATATTGGACAGCCATTCTGCACTTTTTCAGACACTGCATAGCAAAGGCCATACCTGCAAGCCAACAACCACCCAGCCTGATGCTGAATCTCACAAGGAGCAATAAAGTTAATGTGAGAATCTTTCTTTCACAGCTACACCAAGGCCAGGGGCCAGCAAGTACACCCCCAGGATTACCCACATTGTCACATGCTCTTCCTCTAAGGGGACCCACCTACGCCATCATCTGTTAGCAATGTCCCTCTGGATTCTGTGTGGGGCAAACAGGGCACATTCACAAGCCTTGAGGATAGCCATAGCCCTTGGACTTATACACCGCTTCACAGTGCTTTGCAACCCTCTCTAAGCGGTGTACAGAGTCAGCCTCTTGCCCCCAACAATCTGGGTCCTCATTTTAACCCACCTCGGAAGGATGGAAGGCTGAGTCAACCTTGAGCCTGGTGAGATTTGAACTGCCAAATTGCAGCTAGCAGTCAGCTGAAGTAGCCTGCAGTACTGCACTCTAATTACTGTGCCACCTCAGCTCCCTCTTCGCTCCTCCTGCCTCTCTTCGCTGCATCTGGGGGCATGGTTGGGGCTTACTTCTGAGAGCAGCCAGCTGGCTTTTCCTTAGATTCTGCAAAGGGTGCAGAAAGGGCAGCGTCGACATCAATCTTGCCTGCGAGGTTTATTAATTCAATTTATTATTTATTAATTCAATTTGTATGCCGCCCCTCTCCGAAGACTCGAGGTTGCCTTATGGCCAAGAGCTACAGACTAACAAGAGTTCACACTTCTGGTCAGCTCTCCCCAGGCCGTTGGCGCATTGTGGGGAGCGAGAAGCTGTGTCCAGGGACCTTTGGTTCATGAATTACATTTTGATGCCATCTGAGCTTCCCATAACATTTAAATTCACACAGTGCGGCAAGCCATAAACCAGGCTTTACAAATCCCAGTCACATTAAAGGTAAAGGTAAAGGTTCCCCTCGCACATATGTGCTAATCGTTCCCGGCTCTAGGGGGCGGTGCTCATCTCCGTTTCAAAGCTGAAGAGCCAGCGCTGTCTGAAGACGTCTCCGTGGTCATGTGGCCGGCATGACTCAACACCAAAGGCGCACAGAACGCTGTTCCCTTCTCACCAAAGGTGGTCCCTATTTTTCTCCTTGCATTTTTTTTACGTGCTTTCGAACTGCTAGGTTGGCAGAAGCTGGGACAAGGAACGGCAGCTCACCCCGTTACGTGGCACTAGGGATTTGAACCGCTGAACTGCCGACCTTTCAATCGACAAACTCAGCGTCTTAGCCACTGAGCCACCACCGAAACCCAACGAACTGCATTAAACCTCCAGCCTAATTTCCCAAGACATCATTTTTTTAAAACAGCACTTGAATGGCATTTTCAAAAGAACATATATTTCAATAACTCCACCCTTCTCAAAGATCTTTCCCACAGCCTGCCACGAGCAAAACAGGAAGGCTCCTGCAACAGGACGGAGATGTTTTTCCTCCCTGTGAAAACAGACTCTTCTTTTGACACAGTAAACTTTCCAATCTGGATTGGGTAACTTGCTGTTTGAAGCCCTGGCTTCCTTGGTTGTCTTCCAGCGAGTTTTCAGAGCCAACCTCCAGAGCATGTACAGCTCCATAATCAAAACACGGTTTATCCGAGGGGAGGACACAACCTTTTGGGTTGGCTCATTCATGTCACAATCAGCCAGACATGTTGAAAGAAGGCAACTGCAATCTGTGCAGTTCAGAGAACCCCGAAATCCCACTCCTGGCTGGCCATGCCCACCCTGCCCCTCCCCTCCCAGGAGTCCCCACACAGCTCCTTTTGGATGCATGTAAGTACAGGGCACGCACGGAGGCTCGAGGAGGGCAAAAAACAGGCTTACCGGAAGTTCGGGAAGGCCAGAAACAGCCTCATTTCTGGCCTCCAGAGGGCCTCCGGAACCTGGGGAGGCCATTTTTGCCCTACCAGAGGCTCGAGGAAAGCCCCTGGAGCCTGGGGAGGGCAAAAATGCCACCCCCACCCCCCTCCGTGATGCAGGAGGCTGACTAAGCCATGGCCACCATGGCCACACCCACCCAGCAACTGGGCAGAGAACCCCTTGCTCAAAATTTTGGAGCCCACCCCTGGAGGCAACCACTTCCCCCCAAAGGACAGGGCCTTTTGGGAATTCAGGAGCTGAAAGGGAGAAGAAGTCTCCAAAGCTTAAAATATCTATTTCCCTCTTAAATAAACATGGCAGGAAAAGATCCAGGTTTTTTTTTTTAACTGCATCTACCCCATGGGGATGTGGAGAGAGACCTTGGCCCATAGAATTGCCAAGAGTCAGACACGACTGAATGGATAACATCATCATCACCTCAAGGGACTCTGGGAAAGTCAGTAAATGGAGGCTGATGGGTTGAGCTTGTCCCCATGTCCTGGGGGAAGAGCGTTCGAGGTGAGACAAGAAGTCCCTCCTGAAAAAACAGGTGCTCTTCAGCTGCTAGTCTAGTGAAGAGAAGGACCAGGGGAGACAGGATAGCATCTTCCAATATTTGAGGGGCTGCCACAGAGAGGAGGGGCTCAAGCTATTTTCCAAAGCACCTGAAGGCCAGACAAGGAAGAATGGATGGAAACAAGGGGAGAAATTTTCTGAAGGTGAGAACAATCAACCAACAGAAAAAATTAATTGCCTTCAGAAGTTGTGGGAGCTTCATCTCTGGAGGCTTTCAAGAAGAAACTGGATGGCCATCTGTCAGAAATGATGTGGGGCAGGGATGTACAACTCAAGGCCTTGGTGGTGCAGCAGACTAAAGCACTGTTAAGTAACACCAGCTGCCTGCAATTACTGCAAGTTCAAATCTCACCAGGCTCAAGTTTGGCTCAGCCTTCCATCCTTTCGAAGGTAGGTAAAATGAGGACCCGGATTGTGGGGGCAATAAGCTGACTTTGTATAAGAAAAAACACCGCTTGGGGAGGGGCTGAAAGCCCTACTAAGCAGGTATATACAAAAGTATGAAGGCTATTGCTTAACGCATTGTAAGCCGCCCTGAGTCTCTGGAGAAGGGCAGCATATAAATTGAACCAATAAATAAATAAAGAAATAAATAAATAGAGGCTCGGGAGCCGGATCCAGCCCGCAGGGTGCTTAGGTTTGGCCTACGGGGCCATCCTGGAAACAGCGAAGGACCAACCTGCACGCCTCTGCCAGCAAAAACAGAGCTTGTGGGAGCAACATAGATTTCCTGTCTCTACTTGTTGCCCTGACTTAAAGGCATTCCAGGAATTGCATATCTACTAGATTTATACACCCAACCGTCACGTAGGTGGGAAGGTGGTGGAGGAGGCGGTGTAGACTGGCACAGAGAAGCCATAAAGGACTTTTGTCCCGGTTTATGCCACACCTTTCAAGAGGTTGGGCAGCAAACAGTGTCACCTTGCCCAGAGGACGAGTGCCTTACAGGTAGCTAAAACTTGAGAGGAGCCTGGTAGCCCCTTTTCCAACTAAGAGATTTAATTGAAAAACTGCTTGTTTGCAGCAACACTTAGTTGCTTTCCTTGGCCTTAAACAAGTGTAACATAAAGTCTCTGGACTTTCTTTCCATCTTGATCCATCTGCTTTTTCAGAGTAAGGTCTTTGGCCCAGAGTTAGCTGTGGCCTTGAGTTTGCCACCCCCCAAAAAAGGCACAAATACCCTGTTTCCTCGAAAATAAGACCCAACTGGAAAATAAGCCTTAGCATGATTTTTCAGGATTCCCGTAATATAAGCCCTACCACCCCAGGGGTGAAATGTAAAATTTGTTACTACCGGTTCTGTGGGCGTGGCTTGGTGGAGGGGGCTAATGTGACTGGGTGGGCGTGGCCAACTTTAAAAAAGAAAACTTTTCAAAGCATTTTTTCTGCAAATGCAAAAAAATGCTTTGAAAAGGCTCTGAGGATCAGGCAACACAGCTGGGATCGTCAGAGGCTTTTCAAAGCATTTTTTAAACCACCTCTTCCCCGGAAGAGGTTGCAGGAAAAAAATGCTTTAAAAGTCTCTCTGATGATCCCAGCTGAGTTGCCTGATCCTCAGAGAGACTTATAAAGCATTTTTTTCTGCTTTAGTGCATGGAATCTCACCAATTGCGTCATTCAGCAATCATTTGACGTTACAACAGCGCTGAGGGGAAAAAATCTTTAAGACCAATGACTGCATTTATTACCTTTGCAGTGTCTCTCGGTCACATGATTACTGTTACATTCAGTATCTGTTGCCTCTGCCTGACTTTTCTTTTTCCCAGAGCAAAGCAGAGCAGAGACGAGACATTGGAGAGGAAGGGATTACAAGAGAGTAAGCAAGCACATCAGAAGGAATATGTCCGCTGTTTGCAGAGCACACTCAAGGCTGCAGGTGTACTCTCCTGTAATCTGTCCCTCTTTAATAAATGTAAATACAAAATTACTGTTATTACCCTCTTGCTAATTATTCCAGGATTGATAAGAGCATTCCCAAGGGCAAGGGAGTGGGGTGAAATGGCAGCACTGTTACAAGGTGTCCCACTTAACAATCACTTCATTTAATTAGAGAGCCACCAAACCCAATTGTGGCTGCTAAATGAGAACTATCTAGAGCCTTGGTGGTGCAGCAGACTAAAATACTGTTAAGTAACACCAGCTGCCTGCAATTACTGCAAGTTCAAATCTTACCAGGCTCAAGGTTGACTCAGCCTTCCATCCTTCCGAGGTAGGTAAAATGAGGACCTGGTTTGTGGGGGCAATAAGCTGACTTTGTATAAAAAAGAACACCACTTGGGGGGGGCGAAAGCCCTACTAAGCAGGTATATACTAAGCAGGTATATACAGGTATGAAGGCTATTGCTTCACGCATTGTAAGCCGCCCTGAGTCTCCGGAGAAGGCGGCATATAAATCAAACCAATAAATAAATAAACATGATGGCAAGGCAGATTCATCTTTCATTCACAGTAATCTACTTCAAGCTTCTCCAATATCATCCTCAAGAGGTGGATTTGATTTATATGCCGCCCTTCTCCGGAGACTCAGGGCGGCTTACAATGTGCTAAGCAATAGCCTTCATACTTTTGTATATTTATACAAAGTCAGCTTATTGCCCCCACAAACTGGGTCCTCATTTAACCTACCTTAGAAAGGATGGAAAGCTGAGTCAACCTTGAGCCTGGGGAGATTCGAACTTGCAGTAATTGCAGGCAGCTGAATGTTAATAATAGGCTATTAGTCTGCTGCGCCACCAGCTTTAGAATTCCTTTCCTTGAGGAACCCCGTAGCAAGCTGCTTAGCTCATTCTTTCCATCGCAAAAAGAAACTATAGCCCAACCTACCAAAAACATAACTGTAAAAGACAGGCTAGAAAGAAAAATTAAACTATGCAAGAAAATGGTAAGAGAACACCTTTTCTGATCTTGATGAACATAAGTCACTGGGACCCGATGGATTACATCACAGAGTTCTAAAGGAGCTGGCAGATGTCATCTCAAAACCACTGTACCACATCTTTCAAAAATCCTGCAGCACCGGGGAACTACCAGAGGACTGGAAAAGAGCTGATGTGGTTCCCATCCTGAGTCTCCGGAGAAGGGCGGCATATAAATCGAACCAATAAATAAATTAAAAAAATAAGAAGGAAAAAAAAAAACAGACCCAGGAAATTACAGACCAATCAGCCTAACATCCCTAACCAGGGTGGATAAAAATCAATGACTTTTTTAAAAAAATCAAAAAAATCGGATTTTTTAAAATTTAAATTGGATTTTTTTTTATTTAAATCGGATTTTTTTATTTAAATTGGATTTTTTTGATTTTTATCGAATTTATTTTAATAAAAAACTTTTGGGGTAAAAATCTATCGTAAGATAGTTTTCTATTTAAGATACATAAATAATTTAGTTTATTCAGCATGAAATGGAGCTTAGTTATGTAGCACGAGGCTGTATATTCTGCAACACTGGGACTATTGGTGAGTCAACAGTGGGTCAAAGGAGTAGCAGAGATGACAGTTGCTCTTTAAAAATTATGATTTAAATCGAGTTGATTTAAATCAAATCTTTTTACTAGCGATTTAAATCATGATTTAAATCGACTCGATTTAAATCAAATCCACCCTGTCCCTAACCAATCCCTAACCTAGACCAATCCCTAACAACTGGGAAGATACTGGAAAAAATAATTTAAAATACAGATCTGCGAACATCTAGAAACAAATAAAGCTATAACTAGAAGCCAGCAAGGGTTTGTTAAAAACAGATCATGCCAAACCAATCTTTTCATTCTTTGACAAAGTGATTAAATTAGTAGACCAGCGAAATACTGTGGACATAATATACTTGGACTTCAACAAGGCATTCGACAAAGTAGACCACAACCTACTTCTTGGTAAGCTAGAAAAAAGTGGCATAGATAGCATCACCACCAGACGATAAGTCAGTAACTGGCTGACAAACCATAAATGAGTAGTCCTTAATGGTACTACATCTACATGGAAGGAAGGAAGCAGCGGACTACCACGTTTCCATCTTAGGCCCAGTACTCTTCAATATCTTCATAAATCAAATATGAGTCAGCCGTGTTCAGCGGCAGCCCAAAAAGCCAATGCAATCCTACATTGCATTAACAGAGGGATACAATCAAGATCAAATGAGGTGCTAATACCACTCTATAAAGCCTTAGTGCAGTGATGGCTAACCTTTTTGCCATTGTGTGCCAGGAGAGGGGGGGCGGGGGGGAGGGTCACGCATGTACGTGCCCACGCGCATGCGCACGCAATCCCACCCACCCCCGCTCCTGGCACATGATGGCCTGGTAGGCCCATTTTTCTTTCTTACCTGATTCCAGATCCTTTCTATGCATCTGGGAATGGCGAAAACAGCCTTTCCCACTCCCTTGGAGGCCCTATGGAGGCTGAAAGGGCCCATTTCCCAACTCTCGGTGGGACAGGAAGTGACATTTTTTGCTGTCCCCAGCCTCCAGAACCTCTCTAGGTGTCTCTAGGAGCCTCTCTAGGAGTCTCTAGGAGCCTTTCTAGGAGTCTCTGGAGGCTGGGGACAGGAAAAAACATCACTTCCTGTCTCACCGGGAGTCGGGAAATGGGCCCTTTCAACCTCCGTAGGGCCTCCAAGGGAGTGGGAAAGGCTGTTTTCGCCCTTCCCAGATACACAGAGAGGATCTGGAGCCAGGTAAGAAAGAAAAACGGGCCTTCCCCACCCCGCCCCAGGCCCTCCAGAGGCAGGAAACAGCCTGTTTCCCTACTTCTGATGGGCCCAGAAGACCCGAAAATCAGCTGGCTGGCGCACGCATGCGCCCCAGAGCTGAGCTGGCGTGCCCACTAATATGGCTCCGCGTGCCACCTGTGGCACGCATGCCATAGGTTCGCCATCACGGCCTTAGTGAGACCCCACGTAGAATACTGCATCCAGTTTTGGTCACTACCCTATAAAAAAGATGTTGAGACTCTGGAAAGAGTGCAGAGAAGAGCAACCAGGATGATTCGGGGACTGGAGACTAAAACATACAAAGAACAATTGCAGGAACCGGGCCTGGCTAGTCTAGGGAAGAGAAGGACCAGGAGAGACAGGATAGCAGTCTTCCAATATTTGAGGGGCTGCCACAGAGAGGAGGAAGGGGGTCAAGCTATTTTCCAAAGCACCTGAAGGCCAGACAAGGAATAATGAATAGAAACTGATCAAGGAGAGATTCAACCTGGAAATAAGGAGAAATTTCCTGACAATTAACCAATGGAACAGAAGTTGCCTTCAGCAGTTGTGGGAGCTTCATCCCTGGAAGCTTTCAAGAAGAGACTGGACTGCCATTGGTCAGAAATGGTGTAAGGTCTCCTGCTTGGACTAGATGACCTACACAGTCCCTTCCAACTCTGTTATTCTGTATTCTATTCTAGAAAATTCTTCCAATTTCTTGCTAGACATCCCCAAGGCTCCGGTTTAATTAAAACCATGACTCACTTTTCCACAATTAAGTGCCCGTCTTATGCAAACATCACAGCACTTCAACCAGAAAAAGGCACCAGAAGCAAAGCAATAAAAGGGATTTTACTCAGAACTGGGAAAATGTGAGAACTTTGCAACTTCCATGGCAAAATGCAATGGCAAAAGGTTGGATTCCTGATCTGTCCTCCTAACCAGAAGGAATCCAGTCCTGCTCGTCTTAAGCAGAGACACCGAGAACCCAGATCGGGTTTGGGAGAGACAAAGGTTAATAGCAGGGATGGAGTTTGGTGTGAACTCCTATAAAGGTTTCTCCCTGTGTTTGGACATAAAAAATACCACATTAATGTGTAATACACTCTCTTTGTTGCTTTCAAATCATTTTTTTAAAAAATTTGGGGCTATGGGGCACAGCTGGGTCTCAAGGCAGGGGCCCCTCAACAGTGTTTTAGCTGGATTTGACCGGAAGCATCACAGAGAAACAGTCGGGGAATTAGTGGGCTCCAATGAGCTCTGCGAAAACCCGTACTGACGAACCGCTGCCAAAGAGTCTTCAGACCGGAACTGTCCTGTAGGGATGGGGAAGAAGGAGAGGCACCTCGGAAGACCAAGGGGAACAGGCAAGTTCCTCGAAGGTCAGAGGAAACTTTCCAATTAGGCAGCAGGGGTGGCAGCCATTGCGGCTATCAAGAAGCTGGGGCAACCGGGCTAAGAATTGAGCAGGAGCGGTGACTGGAACAGAGTTTTGAAGCCGGGTGAGTGACAGCCAACCCACAGGCGAAATAACAACAAAAAAACCTTTCAAACCTGAAGAAACCCTGGAGTAAAAATAGCAGCTAATGGGCATGGGGGTGGGGAAGAAAAGAGGAAGTGTGAAGCAGAATTTAAAGGGACAAAAACCTGAAAAGAAAATTGACTTTTGAATAAGATTATTTGGAAAATTTTAAAAACTAGAAGAAATAACCCCAAAATTGGCTAAAGGATTGGAAAGAAAATATTTTTTTTTAATGTTAAGAAAAACAAATGAGAAATTGGACAATAAGCCCTGCAACAGAAGTGCTGTAGAATTAAAAGATAAATAAAAGGGGGGAAAGAGGGGGAAAGTATTGTTCAATTTGGACTGGACTATAAAATTGATTTGGTATTTTCAAAGTTAAAAAGAAGAAAAAAGAAGCTAGTAAAGATTGTTAACATGGATTGAAACAAAATGGGTACTTTGTCAGACAACTGATAGGAATTGTGGATTGTAGAGAGCCATCTTCAGGAGAAAAAAGATAATTGCAATTTGGAACCTTTGTTTTGGAAAATTCTGAACTGCATTAGTGATAACAGCTGTGAGAACTTTTAGGGAGGATTGCTTTGTCTGCAAGCAGCTTGACTTTTGAAAAAACAAAAAGGAATACAACAAAACTTTTAAAATTGGAATAATATCAAGCCAGAAAGAATAAAATGGTGCAGGAAATTAGAGAAATGATGAAAATGATGTACTTGTCATGGAAAACAGAAATATGAGAAATAATTACAATGTTACATGGAGAATCAAAACTTGAGGACCCAAAAATTGAGATAGAGCATGCTCCAGCCGACAAGGAAATAAAGACAGAGAAGCAAGACACAGAGACTGAAAATAAAGAAGATAAAGACGAGATTAATTATGAAAAATTAATTGAATATGTGGATAGTAACAATGAAAAGGAGATTTTAGAGATTACATTGGGATTAACAATGGAAAAAACAGAAAGGGTGGAAAGAGACAAAGAAGGAAAGAAGGGTGAAATAGAAAAAAAATATAAAAAATTTAAATGATTACACTGGGATTAACAGTGAAAAGATAAAAGAGAACAAGGGTGTAAAACAACAGGCAAAATAGAAGAGTCCAGGACTTTGAAATACAGAATGATTACACTGGGATAAACAGTGGGGAGATAAGAAAAAGGAGAAAAGGGATGGGTAACAATGGGAAATTTAGGGCAAAATAAGAGGGTTCAAGATTTTAAAGCACAAAAGAAAAAAAGGGGAAAGAAAAAGGCAAAAATAAAAATGAAAAGGGAGAAAGGGAGAAAGAAATGAAAGAGAAATATGTTCTATATACTTAGAATTGAAAAATGAATTATAGTAAGAAATAAAATAATTGGAATATTTTTATTTGCATTTTTGGAACTTAGATAATGATAAGTTTTTAGAAATATAAACGTTTAAACTGTAACAACTGAAATACCTTTAATGGTAAATGGTGGTGAAAGTAGAAATGACTTAAGTTATGGCTTTGAGCAATATACAGGGAAAGCTGTATGATTAGACGATAACAGCTAGAACATTTTTAAAATTTAAATAGGGAAACTGTAATAATTGAAATATTTTTAATTGTATATTGTGGTGAAAGTAGAAATGATTAAGTTGTGGTTTGAAAAAACATATGGGGAAATTATTTGGTTTATTATTATCATGTAAACATAATCGATTTGTTAGAAGTTGGATTGCATGAAAATGGAAATAATTGGAATATCCATGTTCATATTTTTGGAATTTATATAAAGAAACATGGGGAAAATTATTTGGTTTATGATTAATATACAAAGAAAAAGATAGTTATATAACTAACTGATTTATACTAAAATGTTGGGTTGTATTATCAAAGGACATGTATGTTATAAAATAAGTGACTTTATTATTCCTATAAGAAATGAACCATTGTAACACCACATAATTAATTGAGGATGGATATAAAAATAGATGACAATGGGAAGGGAAAAATTGAATTTGGTTAAGATTAGAGACGAGAACGAAGGCTAATATTGGTTTTTTAAAAAATAGATGAGAATAAATATCATGGCAAAAAGGAAGTATAGAAAATTGTAACTTTAGTTGAAATGACTAAACACTATTTAAATTTGTGAATCAGCCAAATGCTCTGTTCAGAGAAAATACATTGTTTGTTTGTATGTGTGTTTGGGCAAAAAATTAAAAAAAAACTTTTTATAATAAAAAAAACCCAGTGTTTTAGCTATGCTGCCCAAATTACAATAATCCAAGGGCAGCTATCCTAATCCCAATCCTGAATCTCTTTATTTAGTTCGGATTTATTGCCGGATTTGTGCGGCTACCTGTTACCAATGAGCTGAAGCCCGATTCATTTTATAGACTTTTGAAAGAGATTCCGCTACTTCTGCCTTCTCCCAACTTGGCAGCTACAATTCACAGAACGCCCAGGAGCCATGTTGGCTGGGAACTATGGTGTTTACAGTCCAACACCTCCTGGCTGGAGAAGATGGGTTGTCGACTGCTTAGCCAGAAAAGTCTTCTACAATGTTTCACAATCAGCTACATGGGAAGCATTGTTTTCAAACAGTAAGAACAATTTGTTATGAATTGTTGAAAGTGTTTCATTTAGATACAACAACATAGTTTCTCAACCTTGACAGCTTTAAATTGCTCGGTTTAAAAAAGCTCTGGGAATTAATTGTGAGGATCGAAGACTTTTTAAAGCTTGAGAAACACCGAGTTCAAATCCTGCCTTGCAGTGTACGTTGGGGTCTGCCTGCTCTGCCCTGCCCCCCAATTCCTTCCCCTTGGGGGCTCAACGCTGCCCTTGCGGTTCCGGCTTCAGTGTCCGGAGAAGCAAGCCAGGTTAACTTCCTAATTCACAGAATCCCAGGTGTGTAAACCTTAATCTACTTCTCCTCCCCTTTTCTGGATAATGGGATTGGTGGCCTCCTGGGAGGGTGGGCCTTGTATCTTAGGAAGAGCCACAAACAATACCTGCCACTGGCTACTCATCAGATACTATTAGCAGCCCAGAAGAGGCTGGGCAAGCAGGGAGGGCTGCATAGGGGCAATTGGGGGGGGGGGGGCTTACAGGTAAAGTTCTTACAGAGGTGCCAGGGCAGGACACCCATCGGCCAAAGCAGGGGAGGCCACCCTGGGTGAGCCCAGATGTGCTCCAAGGACCAGGAGACCACAACTTCTACAGCCGGAAGAGGGGAGAGGCAGTTTGGGGGGGGGGGCTCAGAACTTAAGCAGGATTCTTAGGAAGGCGAAAGAGCATGTCCAGAGTCCAGGCCAGCTCCCACCAAAGAAGGGGCTCCTTTCAGGCACATCCACTGAGGGGGTCAGCCGGGGGACTTGCAGCGAAGGACCTAAGAGTCCTGGGACGAGAGACCACCAGGCGATCCCACCCGGCGGAGCAAGCCGAAGAAGAGCCCCTTCGCCGGCCAGGGCTTCAGGGTCCCGGCAGCCGCGAAGCCCTTGGGTGAGGCGTTAAGAATCCCGGGACGGGAGACCACCAGGCGATCCCGCCCTTCGCAGCGTGGAGAAGCGCCGCCCTCCTGGAGAGAAGGAGCCCGAGCAGAAGCCGAAGAGCGAGCCCGGCTCCGAGCGGCACGTGGCCGGGGAGGCACTCACGTCATGTTGCGGACGGTGCGGCCGCCGTTCCAGAGCAGGCAGGCGACGCTGGTGAGGGCCGAGGCGACCACGCAGAGGACGCAGTAGCTGCCCACCTTGGCGCGGAAGCGCAGCGCCGGACTCAGCGCCCCCAGCAGCAGCAGCGCCAGCAGCAGCAGCAGCAGCAGCGCGGCGGCGCCCATCCTGGCCGGGCGAAAGCTCCGGAGCGCGCCCCTGCGCAGCGGCCCCGGAGCCCGGCGGCTGGAGCGAGAGTCGGGAAGCGCCTGACGCGGCCCCGCCGCGCTCGGCACCTCTTAAGGGGCGGCCGCACACGCCCTCCCGGCCCTCCGCCCAGGGGCGGCCCCGCTCCGCCCGCCTCTCCGCCTCTCCGCTGCGCTCCTCCGCTCGCCCTTCCTTGGCCGGCAGCCCCAGAATAGCCCTAGCGCCGGAGGACTTGTATACCGCTGCTCTGCAAGCTGCGTCAGCTGCCATCGCGGCTTCTCGGTGCAGTTCAAGACACCCGTTCGTGAGCCGTAAGCAGCAATAGCCCTTAGGCTTTTTTTTTTTTTTATTGAAAAGTTTTATAAAAAGTACAAACATTTTCACCCCCCCACCCTTCCCCCCTCAACCCCCCCTCCCCTCCCCTCCCTCCCCCCACCCCCTCCCTAGACTTCCCAGAACGAGCACAGGGTATAGCATTCACAAACCAAGAACTAAATAAAACTTTTTGAAGGCCCAGAGAATGTGGGGTCCTTTCCACATGGATCAGTCTTTGCTTCTCCTTTTCATCCTGTTGCTTGGGGAGATGGGATTATTTATTGATTTAATTTCTTTGTCACACATCTGGCATGGAAACGACTCTGGGTGCCTTACAACATTAACCCATTAAAATCCTAACATGTATCTCAAACAATAAAAAAATGAAAACTACAGTAAAAATGCAAGTATAAATTATTTATAGGAATAAAGCAAACTTGGAGATCTTCGGATGGGTTGAAGATCCTATTTTTATTTGTTTCATTAATATTCAATGGCTGCCGAATTCCAGTGGAGCTGAAGGAGTGGGGCAAATTGAAAAGCCCTCCACCCGTCAAGGACAAAGACGCCAAGGAGTAGCTGTTTAAAGACCATTTAATCATGTCAATTTTGTAAAATGCAAGCTCTCTATCAAGGTAGCAAATCGAAAGCAGAGGGGATGGACTAGATGCCCTTTGGAAGCCCTCAGAAAGAAAAAGCCCCTTCAGCTGAAGGAGCTGCCTAAGCCACAGGTCGGATTTTCATTTCGGAGCGCTTGTAGGAGTAGAAGTAGCCTTTCCCCGTTCTCCAGTTGATGCCATCGGCAAAGGTCTTATGTTCTCCCAGCCAGTATCTCCCATTGAGGTTGGAGTGGTGGCAGCTATTGTACCACCAGCCACCTTTGTACTTCTCAGCACAGTTGACGCTCTTGAGGTTCAGCCGCTTTTCCCAGGTGGAGAAGGGCATGTTGTTGTGGTAGGAGAGAGAGTCACCTGGGAGGCAGAGAGCAGGGTGGGTGCCTGGAAGGCCAGTCCAAGCCATCTCCAGGAAATCAGTCTACCAGTTAGCCTGACTGGCACTGCCCAATTCCAAGAGGCTCATGGAGAAGGGTGCTAAGCCCCACTGGACTTTGTCAGGGACTCACCTATAGAGCCCCCTGTGAAGGAGCCCAGAGTTAGCTGATACCAGTTGGATTCTGCTGCCACCTGGAAGGACGCATACTTGGCGAAGGTTTGATGATTGTCGAAATCAATCAAGTCAACACGCAATTCGTTCTTTCCTAGGAGGAAGAGAACAGCCATGTGGGTCAGTTTTCACACTGCCCAGACACCAAAACTCATGTTTCTCTGGTCCTCCTCCATCCATAGAGGGTGCTGAGGCTCTAACAAGCGAGGACCCTGCTCCCCTCTCCCCTGGCAACAGGAGAGTTCAGGGCTGTGAGGGGAAGTCCCTCACCCAGTGAGGTCAAGCAGTGAAGGTGGTCATTCCCCAGCCAGAATTCAGTCAGATGGCTTCCAAATCCCCTCTTGTAGGCAGCCCAGTTCCGGAAAAAGTCCACCGAGCCGTCCGACCGTCTTTGGAAGACCTGCGGGGGAGAATCGGGACTCCTAACCTTCCGCCTGGGCAGGTCCCGAAATCAAAAGTTTTCTCTCCCCACAACCCTCTGTTCCCAAATTTTGGAAGACCTGCAGGGGAGAATTGGGACCCTTAACCTTCCAGCTCAGCAGACCCCCAAATCATACTCTTCCCTCCCTTCCCAAATTTTAGGGGTCTCATGGCTGGCCTTCTCCTCCCAGAAGTGCTGATCCCCCTCCAAGGATCCCTCCGGCCCCCATTCTGGCCTCAGAAAAGACTCTGATTTCTGATTCATCCCATTCTTGGCAAGCAGCAAAGTTACAATCCTGGGCGTGTCTGCTGTGGGGCATAACCCCCTTTCCCCACAGAAGGCTCCATCCAAGGCATGGAGGTAAGAAGCTCTGCGCCCCTTGGCCACGCATGGGTAGAACCTCCTCTGCCAGACTCACGATCCAGCCGCCTCCGTCAGTGTCCATGTCGCACAGCACCTCCAGGGGCTGGCAGTCCTGGGGGTAGATGGTGTACCAGCCACTCAGGACCACTCCTCTTTTCAAGAGCTCTTTGCAGTTTGGGGCACCTGGGCAGAAAAAGGGCAGGAGAGTGTAGAGTGGAACTGAAACCTGAAACCTTTCTGTTGGGGTTTAGACCCAGAAATATTGGATTGACTAAATGGTATCTGATGCTGCACATAATCACTGCAGGGAGACTGGCATTCGCACAAGAATGGAAGAATGAGGACTTACCAACAGACTCAAAAATAATTTATAAAATTATGGAATGTGCGGAGTCTGACAGATTTACAAAACTGAGGCACAACTATGTCTGATGTGCCACAGCCTCCCAATCTGTCGGAAGTCCCTTTCAGCCTAACTTCAGCTATCTTATCTAGATCCGCTCCAGTCTGGCTTCAGGCCTGGGTACAGAATGGAAACGGCATTGGTCGCGTTGGTGGATGATCTCTGGAGGGCTCGGGATAAGGGAAGCTCCTCTATCCTCTTATCCCTCTGGAGGGCTCGGGATAAGGGAAGCTCCTCTATCCTGTTAGATCTCTCAGCGGCTTTTGATACCATCGACCATGGTATCATGTTGCACCGGTTGGGGGTGGGGGGCACTGTTTTGCGGTGGTTCTCCTCCTACCTCTCTGACCGATCGCAATCTGTGTTGGCAGGGGGGCAGCAGTCGACCACCTCACCTTTTGGCCCTGGGGCTCCAATTTTCCCAGAGATTCCCTGAAAGCCTCTTTTAAGAAAAGGCATGGTGAGGCTTCCAGGTGCCCCCTTCTCAGGGAGGGAGGGGAGTAGCCCCCAGCTGAAAGGTGGGTGACAAGACGGGTTATTTCTTTCGGAAGGGGTCGGGTTCAGGAGCCAACTTCACCCTCTGTCCACAGACCCACCTTTGGTCCCTAGAATGCCAGGGGGCCCCCGTGGCCCTTGTGGTCCTCGCAAGCCTGGACTCCCCCGCTCAATGGCTATTGTATCGTTGACTTCAGGGTCAAGCTCCTTAGCTTCTGCAAAGGAAGGAAACCATTTGGAGGAAAGAACTTTGTTTAAGCGAAGCAAATTTCTCATCCGAGAAGGGCGGTAATGCTGCCCCTCTTGCTCCTCAGAGCTAACCTGCCTGTTACTCACCCGGGCAGGACTCCTGTGCCCCTCGATGGATTGCAATCATCAGGCAGAAGAGGAGGAGACCCACTTGCTCTCCAGCTCTCCTCATGGTGCCCGCTGGACTCCGACTGCAGCCTCCCCTGGACCCTCTGCTTTTATTTGGGCAGCCGGCTTTTGTCCCTTTCCCCTTTAAGTGAGGCCTCCAGGGCAACATCACAACACCACAAACTGCTTCCTTGTTGATCAAAACACACCCCGGCTAGTTAAACACCTGGGTAATTCTTCATTGTGGAGGGAGGCAACCCATCTGCTTCAAAGCAAAGCTGCAAGGGGGGAAAATGGGGCTACTGCAACGTGAGATGCCTTCAGGTGAGTCTCTCTTCCTGCTGGTGGGTTGTCAGCAGAACCAGATCTCCAATTCGGACTTAAGGGACCAGTGGTCCAATGGCCAAAATTATGCCAGACTTCAAATCTGGGGGCTGTTATCTTTCACTCCACTTTTTCAATGCTTGCTTGTCGGCTGCCATGGTAACGGGGGGGAGGGGGAGCTAGTGAGTTGCTAGATGGGGAAGCGTGCTGGAGGATGAGAGGAAGGGGAAACGAAAGCGAAACTTAGCTGCAGTCCTGTGCCTTTGAAGCGGTTATCGAAACAACGGTCCTGACATTCCAGATTGATGACACTGCCAGATGTGTGATTCCAACTGACCTCTGGAGGACCTTTGGATTGGATGATTTACGCTGGACAGTGGGAGGGGAGGCTGCTTTCTATATGTGATTTTCCCGCCTATTGCGTCAGATCTTGCTTTCCTTTGGCTGCATTCAGTTCGATTTTAGTAAAAGTACCTTTACTCCATGAAAATGGTGTCGGGGTCATTCTTTTCTGAATTCTGAAAGGAGGCACGCCTGACACGGTGTGAACCCGCTAAATAGCCACAGAGTAACCTTCCCGATTTTGTAGAAATATGAACAACATGGCTGAAGGATTAAAAGCAACAAGGCAAGGAGAAGGTTTCAATCAATCAAAATGCAGCTGGAAGGGACCTTGGAGGTCTTCTAGTCCAAACCCCTGCTCAAGCAGAAGACCCTCTACCATTTCAGATAGTATTTTCTTAAAAACCTCCAGTGATGAAACATTCACAACTTCTGGAGGCAAGCTGTTCCACTGGTTGATAGTTCTCACTGTTATTTCTCCTTAAATCCAGGTTGCTTCTCTCTTTGATTAGTTTCCATCCATTATTTTATCAGGCGTTTTATCAGGTTCGCCTGATTCGCCAGTTGCGTCCCTTTCTGGATCGGGACTCATTAAATACGGTCACTTATGCCCTCATCACTTCCTGCCTGGACTACTGCAATGCTCTCTACATGGGGCTCCCCTTGAGGAGCACCGGAGGCTCCAGCTGGTCCAGAATGTGGCCACGCGGGTGGTTATGGGAGCGACAGGGCGCTCCCATGTGACCCCCTTCCTGCGCGAGCTGCACTGGCTCCCGGTGGTCTTCCGGGTGCACTTCAAGATATTGGTTACCACCTTTAGAGCGCTCCATGGCTTAGGACCGGGGTATCTACGAGACCACCTTCTGCCACCAGTAGCCTCTCATCGATCAGTACGCTCTCATAGAGAGGGGCTCTTCAGGGTGCCGTCGGCCAAACAGTGTCGACTGGTGGCCCCCAGGGGGAGAGTCTTCTCTGTGGGGGCACCCGCCATCTGGAACGAGCTCCCCCCAGAGATACGGAGGATCCCGGACCTGCGCACTTTCCGTCGTGCCATCAAAACATTTCTTTTCCAACAGGCTGGCCTGGCCTAACCTCTCTTTTAAACTTTTTAAAATTTTTAAAATTTCTAAATTTTAAATTTTGTCTTATGAATTTGGGGGTTTTAAATTTCATTCTCTGAGCCAATTATTTAATTGTATTTTAATGATTTTTAACATTTGTATTACATGTATTTTATTTGGCTGTTCACCGCCCTGAGTCCTTCGGGAATAGGGCGATATACAAATTTAATAAATAAAAATAAATAAATAATAATAAATAATTTCTTGTCTTGTCTTCTGGTGCTTTGGAAAATAAGTTGAGCCCCTCTTCTTTATGGCAGCCCCTCGAATACTGAAATAATGCTATCATGTTCCCCCTAGTCCTTCTATTCTGTAGACTAGCCAAACCCAAATCCTGCAACCGTTTTTCTTCATATGTTTTAGTCTTCAGGCCTTTAATCATCTTCTTTGCACTTTTTCCAAAGTCTCAACATCTTTTTTATAATGTGGTGACCAAATCTGAGTGCAGGATTCCAGGTGTGGCCTTAATAAGAATTTATAAAGAGGTACTAACACTTCACGTGATGTTGATTCTATGCATCTGTATATACAATCAAGAACTGATTTTACAACCAAGAATTATACAACCACCGTAGCTCAGATTCTCCTCTTACGATGGGAGGCCAGGTGTTCTCTTGGAAGGCTGCTAGAGCCCAATTTCAGCCTCCTAGTGAATGTTGGGGGTCCCTTTCGGGGAGCAGATTTCCCCTTTTGGCATTTGCAACCCCAACTCTGATGGACGGCCACTTGGATTGGGAACAAACACCATTTCAAGGGGATTTTTATTCTCCAAAAGCCCCTGAGGGCCAGACATGAAGTAACGGCTGGAAACCTATCAAGGAGAGATGCAACCTGGAATTAAGGAGAAATTTCCTGACAGGGAGAACAATGGAATGTCTTGGCTCCAGATGTTGGGTGCTCCATCACTGGAGGTTTGCAAGAAGAGATTGCAGAGCCATTTGTCTGGAATGGTACAGGATCTCCTGCCTTGGGCAGAGGGATGGACTAGAGGACCTCAAAGATCCCGTCCAACTCTTGACTTCCGGTTTCCTTGTCTTCGGCGACGGCGGCGCTCTTTGAAGCTCCGCCAGCCCCGCCGCCTGTAGAGCCGCTTCGCGATCGAGAAGCGGCTCGAAAACTTCAAAATCCTGAGGATTGTTGGAGGAGAGATCGCAGGGCACAGGTCGAGCCCCTGTAACCCCCCAGGGAATCGTTTCTGGGGAGAGAACAGGCGTGGCTCCCTTCCAACCTGCTGAGACTCCGGGTGGCGTGGGACGATTCTGCTTCTGCAGAACAAGCCGGCTGCAGGAAACTTAAAGCGCAAAAACCAGTTTTAATAAACAGCGAAACTACCTGAATCCTGAAATTTGGAAACGCAAGTATTAGCACTTTGTTGACTTTTCAATCTGATAAAATGCGAATGAGTGAAAGTGCTTTGAAAAAACATGGCGCCTAGCTTCAGAGTTAACGAGCCAGCGAGTGTGGATTGGTGAAGTTACTTTGTTTTGCTACAAAATTTCCAAGTTGCTACTAAGCTGCTTTGCTTGTTATAAGAGAAATAACTGGGAAATTTTTTCCTTTTCAATATTGGACTTTGCTTTATTTTAACCCTTGTTTGATTAAATCTGGGGGACTTTTTTAGAAGTCTTTGTGCAGGAGGGAAAGGAAAAGGAACTTCCCTCTTTAGAAAAACTAGATCACGAGCCAGGATGGCTTCAAAGAAGCAGGAAGGGAAGGCATTAGGGGGGGGATCCCCCACACACAAACATCAAACGCAACTTCCCCCTGCTCAACAGCTACAAACTCAGAAAAAAGAATTTGATGTGGGAGATTTAAAAGAATTTATTTCTAAAACTCTGGATGACAAATTTCAAAAATGTCAACAGGAGATAGATGATAAACTTCAAAAATCACATCAGGAATTTATGCAGGAAATTAATGAAGTTAAAGACATGGTGAAACAGAATCAAAATAAGGTGACCAAAAAAATATCAGAAGTGGCGTCTGGCCTGGCAGAATTTATTGGGAAAGTTGATTTTAAAGTTGAAGAATTCAAATCAGAAGTTAATGTTAAGATGAAAGACAATGATTATAAAATTGATGAAGTTGACAATAAAATGCAGAGAATTGAAGATGAGATTGTTATGATACAATTCCGGGCGATGGAATTTGCCATACGGCTTCGGGGAATTCGAGAGGAGGAGAGACAGGTTTGCTCTGAAACCTTGGCTAAGATTTTACAAGCTAATCCTGATTTGGTATTTCATAAAATAGATAAAATTTACAGAGTGAACTCTTGGGTGGCCAGACAAAGACAATTGCCTAGAGATGTGGTCATATACTTTACTGAGAGAGAAATTAGAAATGATATCCTGCAAAAATCTTTTCACACTTCTGTACAAGTGGGGGGCTCAAGACTTGAAATTTTTAAAGAATTACCTCCTAAAATGCTGAAAGCTAGAAAAGAATTTGGTTTTCTTGTTAAGGAATTGAGAAATTTACAGATACCCTTCCGGTGGGACGCACCAGCTGGGATAATTTTTAGATATAAGGGAGAAGGATATCGGTTGAATACCGTGGAGAAGGCACAACACTTTTACAGTACTATTCTTAAGGAAAGAACACCATCTCCACGTACATCTACAGTTTTGGAGATTAAGGAGAGTGAAGAGAGGCAATTGAAAGAACAGTCTAAGCAGGAATTAGAAAACGTGCAAGGTGCAGAAGGAGGTTTTCTGAGTGAGCCCTTGTTGGATTCTTCTCCAATTTTGGATTTGATTCAGTTGACAGAAGTTAAAGATCAACGTATAACTAGAGCCCAATCCAAGCTACTTAAACAAAAGCAACAACAACAACAGGAAAGACAAGACAAGAAGGCAGTTAAGAGTACCGTACAAGAGAGTGGAGCTATGGGAGGAGCGAGATCGAAGCTCTCGGATGAACTTCAAATATTTTGCTCTGTGCTCCAGAAAGAGGCTGATGACCTTTAAGTGTCTATCTTGGAATGTCAATGGGTTGAATTCAGCACAGAAAAGGAAGAAATTATTTACATATTTGAAACAATTTAATAATGATATAATATGTTTACAAGAAACGCATATCACAACTCAAGATCAAAAATATTTGATAAACTCAAAACTAGGAGCACATTATATATCCTCAACTTCGCAGAAAAAGAATGGTGTGGTTATTTATGTAAATAAAAAATTAACAGCGAAAGTTATAGAAGCAGATCAAGATGGTAGGTTTGTAGCAATTGAATTGCTCACAGCAAATGGTCAAATTCTTTTGATTGGAATTTATGCTCCCAACCAACAACAGGATTATTTTTATAAGATGTTACATACTAAAATATTGCAATGGGACTATAGATCTATTTTAATTATGGGAGACTGGAATGGAGTAATTGATTCTAAACTAGATAAAAAGAGCTTGGCAAAGTCTAGAATTAGACTACCACAGACTTTTTTTGATATGAAAGAAGATATGGAATTAAAAGATGTTTGGAGAATACATAATCCAAATGAATTGGACTACACTTTTTTTTCGGATAGACATAGATCTTTTTCTAGGATTGATTTTATCCTGTTGTCAAATGATCTACTTGTTAAGACAAAAAGAACAAAGATTTGTCCAAGAACTCTGACTGACCATAGCCCTGTATGGATAGAAATTGAGATGGATAAGGTTGAGAGACGTTCTTGGAGATTAAATGAGAACTTGTTTAGATATGAAAAAAATACAATAGAACTTAAAAAGCATTTGAAAGAATTTTTTGAAATAAATTTGAATAAAGGTACCCCAATTGAAATTGTTTGGGATGCAAGTAAAGCTTATATGAGAGGGGTACTCATCTACATGAATTCTAAACATAGACTGTTCCGACAAAAGAAAAGATTTGAGTTGGAAATGGAAATAAAGAATAAAGAACAGTTACTTATTAAAAACCCAACAGATGAAAGAATACGAAGTGCTATAAAACTTTTGAAAGACCAATTTCAAATGCTTATGGCGGAACAAGTTGCAACAAGTTTACAATACGCGAAGCATAATACATTTTGCAACGCTAACAAACCGGGCAGATGGTTGGCTTACACATTGAGGAAAAAACAAAGTATACGGACTATTGATAGTATTGATATTGGAGGGAAAGAAATCTTTCAACAAAAACTAATTAAAGAAGCTTTTGTGGATTATTATACTAAACTATATGCCAAAGAAGAGGTGCAGAATGGACTTATAGAAAAATATTTAAAGGATAAGAGAGTTACAAAAATTACTGATCAACAAAAGGAAAGAATGAATTATCCTATAACAGAGGAGGAGATAACAGCAGCAATTAAACAGCTAAAAACAGCCAAAGCTCCTGGCACGGATGGTTTGACCGCAGTGTATTACAAAACTTTACAAGCTGAAATGGTGGGACAACTTAGAGATTTATTTTGCAATATTCAACAAGGGGGCAAAATACCCCCATCTTGGACAACTGCTTATATATCTTTGATACCAAAAGAACAAGTTGGTCCTAAAAAACCAGAGAACTATAGACCAATATCTCTTTTGAACACAGACTATAAAATTTATGCGAAGGTATTAGCCAACAGGTTGATGCCAGTAATCCAAAAGGTGATTCATGCGGACCAAGCGGGATTTATTGAGGGCAGATATATGAAGGACAACGTAAGGCAAGTAATAGACTTATTGGAATATCTTGACAAGAATAAACAGATTTCTGCAGTGCTGGTTTTTTTGGATGCGGAGAAGGCCTTTGATAGAGTGGATTGGAATTTTCTACTAAAGACTTTAAAAAAGATGGGCTTTGGGGACCAATTTATACAGGCGATCTCAGCAATTTATCAAGAGCAAAAAGCACAGATTATTATTAATGGAAGTTTGACGACAGAGTTTAAAATTGAAAAAGGAACAAGACAGGGATGTCCGTTGTCCCCACTTTTATTTATTTTAACATTGGAAGTCTTGCTAAATACAATACGGGACTCAAAAATTTTGAAAGGCATAATGATAAGGCAAGAGGATTATAGAATAAAGGCATTTGCAGATGATCTGGTGGTTACCCTATCACAACCAATGGAATCAACAATCCTGATGAACGACATTATACAAGACTATGGTAGAGTTTCAGGTTTTAGAGTGAATTCAAAAAAGACTAAAATGATAGTCAAAAATATGACACAAGATCGTAAACATGAGCTTGAAAGGAGGGCAGGTTTTGAAATTGTACCTAAGGTAAAATATCTTGGAGTTCAGGTTGCAGAATCAAACATGAAATTGTTTCAAAATAACTATGAGGTGTTGTGGCGAGAGGTTCAGAAAGACATGGAGACTTGGAAAAAGCTGCAACTGTCTTTACTTGGAAGAATAGCAGCAGTTAAGATGAACATTTTGCCAAGATTTCTGTTTTTGTTTCAAATGATTCCGGTGCTTAAAAGTGATAAACAACTGAAAGTTTGGCAAACTGGACTTAATAAGTTTGTCTGGAACGACAAAAAGCCGAGAGTGAAATTGAAAATTATGCAAGATGTTCCAGAAAGAGGAGGCCTTAAACTTCCAAACCTACAGTTATATTATGATGCAGCAGCTTTAACTTTAACAAGTGATTGGTTTGGAAGTAAAAAGGCTGGAATATTGAATGCAGAAAGTTTTGATCTTGAATTTGGATGGCATGCTTACCTATTTTATGATGACAAAGTTGATAAAGTATTTAAAAGTCATATACTTAGAGACTCTTTGATGAGAGTTTGGAAGAAGCACCGACTCAAATGGGATTATAAAATACCGCTATGGCTGGATCTTGGTCATACATTGTGGAATACAAATATAATGTCACTCGGGGGGTTTTTATACAAAGAGGTTCTTTTTACAGATGCGGGTAGATGGCAGCTGAAGACCTTGCAGACACTGTTGGACGAAGGGATTAATTTAACTTGGTTACAATATAATCAATTACAATTGAGATGGAAAGAGGACCAAAAAACTGGTATTATGTTGCATGAGGAAGAATTGGTTAGACATATAAGAGAGAAAGGTCCAATGCATATTAAAAGGCTTTATAATGTTTTGCTAGAAAGGGATTCAGAAACGGAATTAGTTAAAGATTGTATGATTAAGTGGGCACAAAATTTCGAAGAACCAGTGATGTTGGAAACATGGGAAAAAATTTGGGTTCAGAATGTTAAATTTACACAGTCGCAGAATCTGAGGGAAAATTTTTATAAAATGTTTTATAGATGGCATTTAGATCCTAAAAAGTTGTCATGTATGTACCCTAATGTTCAGCCAAAATGTTGGAGATGCGAATGTTTGGATGCTACGTATTATCATGTTTGGTGGACCTGTAGGAAAGTTAAGGCTTTTTGGATAAAAATATGGTGGGTCATGCAGAATGTTTTGAAGAAAAAAATTCAATTTTCTCCACAATTGTTTTTATTGGGTATAGTTAAGGGTTTTACACGGGGTGAAATAAAACTAATATTGTATATGATAACAGCAGCAAGATTGTTGATAGGTAAATATTGGAAGAATGAAGCTTTGCCTACTATCGAGGAATGGACTTTGAAGATGGCCAGTTTTGCAGAGATGGCGAAGATTTCAGCATATTTAAAAGATTGTTCACAAGAGACTTATGAATGGGAATGGAAAAGGTGGATAGAATATGTTCAGAACAAATACCAAACTAGAAAGTACCAAATAGCTTTTATTTGAAAACAATGTATTAGAAATATCTTAATGTAAAGAGATAAAGAGGGAAAATTATATAGGGGGAGGGATGGGTTCAGGTATATATATCAGTATTATTAGTTATGAGTACATAATAGGGAAGTCTGGGGGGGAGGGTTAGGGAGGGTTAGGGAGGATGGGAAGTTTGGGGAGGGAGGTGGGGGGGTGAAAAAAGGGGTGAAAATGTAATTGTAAAACTTTTGCAATAAAAAAAAAAAAAAAAGATCCCGTCCAACTCTTCTGCTATTCATGGGCTCCTGCAGCTGTGGCTTCCTTACCCAACTACACAGTGGCTCAGAGGCAGCTGAAGAAGGATACAGACTTATGGGGCTTCTAGTCACCCCCAAGATAACCAAAGGAGACCAATAAGCAGAGGTCGAAGCCACTTTCTGTGCAGAAGACTAAATAAAGCTTTTGCAAGCCCCAGAGAATGTGGGATCTTTTTCACAAGTTTGTTTCCATGGATTCGTCTTTGCTTGTTCTTTCCATCCTGTTACCTTCCAGCTCAGCAGGCCCCCAAATCATACTCTTTCCTCCCTTCCCAAATTTTAGGGGACTCGGAGCTGGCCTTCTCCACCCAGAAGTGCTGGACCCCTTCCCCCCATGGTCCTTCCGGCCCCCATCCTGGTCTCAGGAAAGATTCAGTTTCTCTTTCAGCATATTCCTGGCAAGCAGCAAAGTTACAATCCTGGGTGTGTCTGTGCAGTCAGAAATGCTGAATGCCTTGGCTGCACCTGGGAAGAGCTGCCCTCTACCGGACTCACGATCCATCCACCTCCGTCGGTGTCCATGTCGCACAGCACCTCCAGGGGCTGGCAGTCCTGGGGATAGATGGTGTACCAGCCGCTCAGGACCACTCCTCTTTTCAAGAGCTCTTTGTAGTTTGGGACACCTGGGTAGAAAGAGGGCAGGAGAGGTTGGCACTCTCTGTGCCAGGGTCTTTGCCAAAGGGTCTTATTCCTGAGGGGCAGGCTCAGTGGCTGCAGCTGGTTGGCAAGAGACATTATGGGGCTTCTAGTCCCCCCCCTCCCCAAGATAGCCAAAGGAGACCAATAAGCAGAGATCGAAGCCACTTTCTGTGCAGAAGACTAAATAACACTTTTTTGTGCCCTAGAGAATGTGGGATCTTTTTCACATACATTTCCATGGATTCGTCTTTGCTTGTTCTTTCCGTCCTGTTACTTGGGAGGAGGGAAGGGTGTTTGTTTATTTATTAATTAAATTTATTTGCCACCCATCTCATATGGAAATGACTCTAGGCACCTTACAGCATTAATGCATTAAATCCTAACAGAAAAATCCTCATGTTTCCCTGAATATAAGACCGGGTCTTATTTTCTTTTGGGTAGCAAAATATGCACTAGGGCTTATTTTCGGGGGTGGTGGTGTCATTTTTTGTTCCCATGTGCGGCAGGCCCACTTCTGCTTGCTCATGACAGGGCAGGAGGCCATGCGGTGTACGAGTGCCGCCACCTCGAGGCAGAGGGGATGGAGCTGTGTCATGTGCCCTGCACCAGCTAACCTCAGGGCCCCTGCAGTCAGACCATCCATGCCCTGACATCTGCCTTGCCTTGCAGTCATGGCACATCGCTCAACCTCCTGCTCTGTTGTGGCCATGAGCCAGCAGATGTGGACTGGCAGCCATGCGGATTCCTGCTGCACATGGCTGCTGATGCTGCTGCCGCATGGTAGGTGCCAAGTTGTGGATAGCCTCGTTGAGAGGGCCCAGAGGTAAATTGGTGCAGGCGCATGGGGCAGCTCCACCACCACTCCACTTCATGGTCCCAGCACCACAAGCCACTAGAGAGAATGGGCATCCGGCTAACTGTGCAGGCTCTTAAGTAGGGCTTATTCTGGGGGGTAGGATTTATATTAGACACACACATTTAAAAACATGCTAGGGCTTGTTTTTGGGATAGGTCTTATTTTCAGGGAAACAGGGTATTTCCCTGTTTTCCCCAAAATAAGACATCCCCTGATAATAAGCCCAATCAGGCTTTTGAGCGCATGGCAATAAGGCCAAGTGCTTATTTCAGGGTTCAAAAAATATAAGATAAGGTCTTATTTTCGGGAAAACGTGGTTTAAAAGAATAAAAATGGAAATCACTCATTTTTCATGCATTTGGAAATCACTCATAACCAGACAACACATTGTTTATATAGACATTGAGATTGTTGCTCTTTCTTTATATAGTAAAAAGAAAAAAAGTATTTGGAGAAAAAAGGAAATCACTCAAAAGATGGGGAGGGAGGGAACACCATGCATGGGCGGGGGGAGGGGGGATTGCCTCTTAATTTGTCAACTACCTCCAGTGAGATGCTGTCCTTCAGGGCCCAAGCCAGTGCAGGGTCCTCAGGCTCTTGCAGAAGATCACAGTCCCACCTGCGGGGGTTCCAAAGGGCAGGAGCCAGGATAGAGAAGACCCTCCTCCTGGACCCCACCAGCCAGAAATCCTTGTTCTTTTTAGCCTCAGCAGGTGAGTGCTTGGATGAGCCACCTGGAATGTGCCAAGCCTTTCTGGAGGGGGTGCTCAGAGCCCTTCCTTTACTTTTTTTTACTTTACTTTATTTTGGATTTATATACCGCCCTATTCCCGAAGGACTCAGAGCGGTGAACAGCCAAAGGATAAAACACACATAATACAAAATTTAAAAAACAATGTAAAAGCACATTAAATAATTTGGCCCATACAGATTAAAACACCCCTATTATTTTAAAACAAATTTAAAATTAACAATTAAAAGGCCAGCCTGTTGAAATAAAAAGGTCTTGAGGGCACGGCGGAAAGTGCGTAAATCCGGGATCCTCCATATCTCCGGGGGGAGCTCGTTCCAAATGGCAGGTGCCCCCACAGAGAAGGCTCTCCCCCTGGGGGCCACCAGTCGACACTGTTTGACCGACGGCACCCTGAGGAGCCCCTTTCTATGGGAGCGTACTGGCCGGTGAGAGACTATTGGTGGCAGAAGGCGGTCTCGTAAGTACCCAGGTCCTAAGCCATGGAGCACTCTAAAAGTGGTAACCAAGATCTTGAAGCGCACCCGGAAGACCACCGGGAGCCAGTGCAGCTCGCGCAGGAGAGGTGTTACATGGGAACGCCATGTCGCTCCCATAACCACCCGCACAGCCGCATTCTGGACCAGTTGGAGCCTCCGGGTGCTCCTCAAGGGGAGCCCCATGTAGAGAGCATTACAATAGTCCAGGCGGGAAGTAACGAGGGCATGGGTGACTGTGTGTAAGGAGTCCCGATCCAGAAAGGGACGCAACTGGCGAATCTGGTGAACCTGATAGAAAGTCCTCCCGGCCACAGCCGTCAAATGCTCTTCTAAAGACAGCCGTGAATCCAGGAGGACACCCAAGTTGCGAGCCCTCTCCGTGGGGGCCAACGACTCACCCCCAATAGTCAGTGATGGCACCAACTGACTATATCAGGACGCCGGAAACCACAGCCACTCGGTTTTGGATGGGTTGAGCCTGAGTCTGTTTCTCCACATCCAGATCCGCACGGCCTCCAGGCACCGGGACATCACTTCAAGGGCATCATTGGGGTGGTCCGGGGTGGAGATGTACAGCTGAGTGTCATCAGCGTACTGATGGTACTTCACCCCGAAACCATGGATGATCTCATCCAGTGGCTTCACATAAATGTTGAACAGAAGGGGTGAGAGGACTGACCCCTGTGGCACCCCACATACAAGGCGCCTCGGGGTCAACCTCTGCCCCCCTGCCAACACAGACTGTGACCGGTCGGAGAGAAAGGAGGAGAACCACCACAACATGGTGCCCCCCACCCCCAACTCTTCCAACCGGTGCAGCATGATACCATGGTCGATGGTATCAAAAGCTGCTGAGAGGTCTAATAGGACCAGGACAGAGGAACAACCCCTGTCTCGAGCCCTCCAGAGATCATCAACCAAAGCGACCAATGCAGTTTCCATGCTGTACCCAGGCCTGAAGCCCGACTGGAATGGATCTAGATAAGCCGTTTCATCCAGGTACTGGGGAAGCTGTCGCGCCACCACACTCTCAACAACCTTCACCACAAAGCGAAGGTTGGAGACTGGACGATAATTTGCTAACACTGCTGGGTCCAGGGAAGGCTTCTTGAGGAGAGGCCTCACCACCACCTCTTTCAAGGCGGGAAAGTCACCCTCACTCAACTAAGCATTAATAATCCCCTGGAGCCAGCCTCGTGAGAAGCCAGCACCAACCAGGAGAGACACAGGTCCAATAAACATGTGGCTGCGCTCAGTCTACTCAGAATCCTGTCCACGTCTTCGGGGGTCACAGGGTCAAACTCTTCCCAGATAACATTCTCAAGACCTGCCTCCATCATGCCTCCTGAATCTACCTAGTCAGAGTCCAAGTCTTCCCAAATCTGAGCGATTTTGTCATACAGATACTGCACAAAATCCTTGGCCCTGCCCTCCAAGGGGTCCTCCTGCACTCTCTGGTAGAGTAGGGAGTGGGTCACCCTAAACAGGGCAGCGGGGCAATTATCTGATGATGCAATAAGAGCAGAAAAATAATTACATTTTGCCGCTTTTATCGCCACTAGGTAGGTCTTAATATGAGACCTTACCAGTGTTCGGTCAGATTCAGAAAGGCTGGCCCTCCAACTGCTCTCCAGGCATCTTTTCCGGCGCTCCATCTCCCTCAGCTCCTCGGTAAACCAAGGAGCCAGGTGAGACCGGCACCAGGTCAGAGGCCACAAAGGCACGACCCGGTCCAAAGCTCCAGCAGCCGCCCTATCCCAGGCAGCCACTAAGTCTTCAGTTGAGTCATGAGCCAGAGCCTCAGGGAATGGCCCAAGCTCTGTCTGGAACCTATCCAGATCCATCAGGTGCCTGGGGTAGAAGCACCTCATCGGTTCCGCCTCCCTGCGGCGGGGTGTGGCAGTTCGAAGGTCAAAGTGAAGGAGGGAGTGATCCGACCATAACAAGGGCTCGATCACTATATCCCCTATCTCAAGATCACTCAACCACTGACCAGAGACAAAAACCAGGTCCAGCGTGTTTCCCCCTGTGTGAGTAGGGCCATGAACTAACTGGGTCAGGTCCATAGCCACTATGGAAGCCATGAACTCCCGGGCCGCCTCAGATGCTCACCGACGGATGGCAGGTTAAAAACCCCCATGACCATAAGCCTGGGGGTATCAACCGCCTCCGAGGCTATAACGTTGAGCAGCTCGGGCAGGGCCGCCGCCACGTGGCAGGGAGCCAGGTACGTAATCAGCAAGCCCATCTGTACCCCATGACTCCACTTCACAAGGAGGGACTCACATCTGGCAGTCTGAGGAACAGTGGCCTCCCTCAGACCAAGACCTTCTTTTATAACAACCGCCACTCCCCCCTGCCCCTACCCTGTGACCTCGGCTGATGAAATGCATGGAAACCAGGTGGGCACATTTCAACGAGGGGGACCCCCCTCCTGGCCCAACCAGGTCTCCGTGATACCCGCCAGGTCCGCTCCCCCCTCCTGAAGTTCACAAATGAGGGGGGCTTTATTTGCCATGGATCTGGCGTTGCATAACATCAGCTGGAGGCTCGGGCCCTGAGGATCTGAGCAACCCGGGGAACGAGAAGAGCATTGGGGGCCGGAGCGCGCACGAAGACAGCGAGCGCGCACTCCTGCAACCAGGTATGGCCACCTGCTCCCACCATATCTGCCCCTCCCACCCACAGTACTGATGTAATGGCCTCATTGGTATAAACGCTAACCCCCTCCTTGACCCCGAGCCCCGCACCTCCCATGCTGTGACCCCCAGCCAGGCCAGGTCCCACCCTCAGTGGGTTATCCCCCAAACCCACAACCCTAGTTCCAATCCAACCCTCCCCCCCCCGAAACCCCTTAAAAATTGAGTTAAAAATTTGGATAAAAACTCCTCAACCTCCTCTTCGCTGCATGCCACCTCTCGGGATTCCAAAACCCATAATCAAGGTAGGCCCTCGATAGTGTGGAGGGCCAGGCCTGCAAGATGGGGGAGTCTCACAACACAAGAAGCTCGGCCGCTGATGTTGTGGCTCCATTGCCTGAGCCTGGGCTATCGACAGATGCAGACTCTGAGAGTGAGGGAGAGGAGTTGGCAAGACCTCCCTCTCCAGGACTCTCCTCTCTGGCAATGCCTCTGGAGGACACCGAAGGCCAAATGATAGGCTCAGAGCCAAGCACGTCCCCGCAGCCACAGGTGGACAGCGATGAAGAAGATAAGTGCTGGCTGGACCCGCGACAGAGGCGCAGGGAGAAGCGTGCACAGCAGAAGGGAAGGCATGCCAGAGATCAGCTGAGTCACTGGACCACACCCCACAGGGTATAAATGTGGGTGTGGTGGCCGGTTCAGTTTGTGACGAGCAAAAACTGGAAATACTCCATGATTTCAGTGTTACTGGACTTTGCCTGCTTTATCGGACTGCATTTGGATTAATCCTTGTGTTGTTGACACTCTGCCTGTTTTATCGGAATGCTGGCAGTCTAATCTTTGTTTTGGGTGAGTAAAGTCTGAATTGGCAGCTAGCCACTGGGTTGCTGCCAGCTTTATCTTCAAAGAGTTTTGTCGTGTGGCTTATTAACTCCGGGCTGTCTGTGGGGGTGCGTGTGGGGTACGGGGACTGAACAACTGAATACAGCCAGGTAGCCCGGGGTAAAGATGGTATGTGGCCGGGGATTCAATGATGATAGTCAAAAAAAGGTCCAGGAGAAAGAATACAAAGCCATTAGGTGTGGGTCACCTGGACTCCATTGTCCTCTCACAACAATGGAGAGGAGTCTCAGGCCATTCGAAGTAACCAGAGAATGAGATAAATCGAAACCACCGTCTCACGGTGGCTGGCATTAAAGTAGATGGACTGTCTCATCTGGTAATAGAACAGCAGTAGGGAACCGGCTCCCTCAGTACCCGCAGCCCAAAGGCTAAGAACTCTCCTTACGGCAAAAGGTATGGAATGGAATGCAGAGCTGAGATAAGGGATCAGACTGATGGCGATATCAATGAGGGGATAAGATGGTTCCAGAGGAGGGTATTTCACAGCGGGCGGAATCAGTCCGGATGGCAGGTGACCATAATAATGCCTGAAACCAGGCCACAGGGGAAGGAGAGACAGTACCAGGGCGACAACCAGCCACTCCTCCATGGCCATCCAGCCCTTCCAGGTCTCCCTCAGATCTTCCAGCAGTCACACAGTTCACATAGTTGGTCCCAGATTCCCAGATCTCTACAGGCATCCCCATCCGGAGCAATTCCACGCTGGCAGGCCGCCAACGAATACCTCCCACTCCCAACAGCTGATGATTCAACCAGGCCAACACTGCTCCTCTCGGCACTGTCCCAGTGGCCGCCATCACAGCCGCCGCCGCGCTGCTGCCACCAGCAACCACATCATTCCCTGGTCCTCCACGAGCTCCTTTGCCAACGGCTGGCAGATTTTATCCCCTTGGAATAAAGGAGACTTGGAAACCATCAGCTGGATTAAATATATTTTTATTTATTTATTTAACATTCATTGACTGCCCAACTCCAGTGGACCTGAAAGGGGGGACAAATGGAAAAGGCCCGCCCAACCCAACAAAGGCACCAAGGAGTAGCTGTTCAAAGACCATTTAGTCATGTGAATTTTGTAAAATGCAAGCTCTCTATCAAGGTAGCAAATCGAAAGCAATGGGGATGGACTACATGCCCTTTGGAAGCCCTCAGAAAGAAAGAGCCCCATCAGCTGAAGGAGCCGCCTAAGCCACAGGCCGGATTTTCATTTCAGTCCGCTTGTAGGAGTAATGGCCGCCTTTCCCTGTATACCAGTTGATGCCATCTGCTTGAGACTTGTATTCTCCTAGCCAGTATCTCCCGTTGAGGTTGGAGTCATGGCAGTAATGGTACCACCAAGCCCCTTGGAACTTCTCAGCGCAGTTGAACATCTGGGGGTCCTGCCGCTTGTCTCGGGTGGAGAAGGTCATGTTGTTGTGGTAGGAGAGCGAGTCACCTGGGAGGCAGAAATGGGGGATGGGTGCCAGGAAGGGCAGCCCAAGCCATCTCCAGGGAGGCGTTCATTGGCCTGACTGGCACTGCCCAATTCCAAGAGGCTCATGGAAAAGGATCCTGATGTCCCCTGGACTTTGTCAGGGACTCACCTGCAGTGCCCCCTGTGAAGGCACCCAGAGTTAGCTGATACCAGTTGGATTCTGCTGCCACCTGGAAGGACGCATATTTGGCGAAGGTTTGATGATTGTCGAAATCAATCAGGTCAACACGCAATTCGTTCTTTCCTAGATGGAAAAAAACAGCTACGTGGGTCAGTTTTTGCATTGCCCTGTCACCAACACTCACAATCCTGAACATATGTTTCTCTGGTGCCTCCTCCATCTGCAGAGGGGGCTGAGGGCCCCCTTGAGGTTCTTCCCAGTGAGGGTCCTGCACCCCTCTGCCTTGGCAACAGGAGGGTTCAGGGCTGCAAGGGGAAGCCCCTCACCCAGTGAGCTCAAGCAGTGAAGGTTGTTGTTCCCCAGCCAGAATTCGGTCAGCTGGTTTCCAAATCCCCTCTTGTAGGCAGCCCAGTCCCGGAAAAAGTCCACCGAGCCGTCCGACCGCCTTTGGAAGACCTGCGGGGGAGAATCGGGACCCTAAACCTTCCCTCTGGTCAGGTCCCGAAATCAAAGGTTTTCTCTCCCCACACCCCTTCCTTTCCAAATTTTACGGGTCTCAGAGCTAGCCTTCTCCATCTAGAAGTGCTGGACTCCCTCCCATGGTCCCACCAGTCTCCATCCTGGCCTCAGGAAAGACTCAGTTTCTGGTTCATCCCATTCCTGGCAAGCAGCAAAGTTACAATCCTGGGTGTGTCTGCCGTGGGGCGTAACCCCCTTCCCCAGGGAAGGCTTCCTACAAGGCATGGCGGTGAGAAGTACCACATGCCTTGGCCACACCTCCACCACACTCACAATCCATCCGCCTCCGTCAGTGTCCATGTCGCACAGCACCTCCAGGGGTTGGCAGTCCTGGGGATAGATGGTGTACCAGCCGCTCAGGACCACTCCTCTTTTCAAGAGCTCTTTGCAGTTTGGGGCACCTGGGCAGAAAGAGGGCAGGAGAGGTTGGCGCTCCCTGTGCCAGGATATTCGCCAAAGGATCTTATTCCTGAGGGGTTGGCTCAGTGGCTGCAGCTGGTTGGCAACAGGCATCCGGCTGGTTGAACAGACCAAGTGGTTGCAAGTTAGGGATGGGGGCTTCTCCTAACACTGGGTGGGCTGCAGTCCCCACCCCTCCAGAAATGTTTTTGGAGGAGTAACTTTTCTTCTAAAGATGAAAACCCTTTTTTTGCATTTTCCCTCTTGAAGCAAAGGCTGCCAGTGGTCAGAAGTAGATCCTGCAGATGTTGGAATTGTGGGAGGGGGCAAGGAAAAGAATGGGTAGTAAGAACCCACCGACCCGCCCACCCACACACACTCACTTCACTTGCACCTAAGCGCCTCCAGCCTCTTCTCATCTGCAAAGATGGGCGTGAAGAAAAGCCAATTCCATCCACCCCCCCATATGGCAGGGAAGGCCCGGGGAGGGGGGAGGGATCCCACTATGCAGAGCTGAATTGTGGTGGGGGGAGGGGGACAGAGGCTCAACTATGTCTGATGTGCCCCAGCTAGCCTACCTGTCAGGAGTCAGGTACCTTTCAGCCTAGCTTCATGCCCCACTGATCACTTTGGGGGGCTGAGCTGAGAAGGTCTTGGTCCGAGGGAGGCCACTGTTCCTCAGACGGCTGGATGTGAGTCCCTCTTTGTGAAGTGGGGTCATGGGGTGCAGATGGGCATGCTGGTTACATCCCTGGCTCCCTGCCACGTAGCAGCAGCCCTGCCCAAGCTGCTCAACGTTATAGCCGCGGTGGCAGTTAACACCCCCAGGCTTATGGTCATGGAGGATTTTAACCTGCCATCTGCCGATGAGGCATCTGAGGTGGATCAGGAGTTCATGGCTTCCATGATGGCCATAGACCTGACCCAGTTAGTTCATGGCCCTACTCACACGGGGGGAAACACGCTGGACCTGGTTTTTGTCTCTGGTCAGTGGTTGAGTGATCTTGAGATAGGGGATATAGTGATCGAGCCCTTGTCATGGTCGGATCACTCCCTCCTTCACTTTGACCTTCGAAATGCCGCCCCCCACCGCAGGGAGGCGGAACCGTTGAGGTGGTTCTGCCCCAGGCACCTGATGGATCCAGATAGGTTCCAGACGGAGCTTGGGCCATTCCCTGAGGCTCTGGCTCATGACTCAACTGAAGACCTAGTGGCCACCTGGGATAGGGCGGCTGCTGGAGCTTTGGACTGGGTCGTGCCTTTGCGGCCTCTGACCTGGTGCCAGTCTCACCTGGCTCCTTGGTTCACCGAGGAGCTGAGGGAGATGAAGCACCGGAAAAGATGCCTGGAGAGCGATTGGAGGGCCAGCCATTCTGAATCTGACTGAACACTGGTAAGGTCTCATATTAAGACCTACCTGGTGGTGATAAAAGCGGCAAAGTATAACTATTTTTCCGCTCTTATTGCATCATCAGATAATCGCTCAGCCACCCTGTTTAGGGTGACCCGCTCCCTGCTCCACCAGGAAGCGCGGGAGGACCCCTTGGAGGGCAGAGCCGAGGATTTTGTACAGTATCTGTATGACAAAATCGCTCAGATTCGGGAACACCTGGACTCTGACTGGGTAGATTCAGGGGGGAGGACAGAGGCAGGTCTTGTGAGTATTATCTGGGAAGAGTTTGATTCTGTGACTCCCGAAGACATGGACAGGATACTGGGCAGACTGAGCACAGCCACATGTTTACTGGACCCGTGTCCCTCCTGGCTGGTGCTGGCCTCTCGGGAGGTTACACGAGGCTGGCTCCAGGGGATTATAAATGCTTCTCTGAGTGAGGGTGTCTTCCCCGCCGCCTTGAAAGAGGCAGTGGTGAGGCCTCTCCTCAAGAAGCCTTCCCTGGACCCGGCAGTGTTGGCAAATTACATTCCGGTCTCCAACCTTCGCTTCCTTGCGAAGGTTGTTGAGAGTGTGGATCCATTCCAGTCAGGCTTCAGGCCTGGGTACAGCACAGAAACGGCACTGGTCGCGTTGGTTGATGATCTCTGGAGGGCTCGGGACAGGGGTTGTTCCTCTGTCCTAGTCCTATTAGACCTCTCAGCGGCTTTTGATACCATCGACCATGGCATCATGCTGCATCATGCTAGAGGAGTTAGGGGTGGGGGGCACCGTCCTACGGTGGTTCTCCTCCTTTCTCTCTGACTGGTTGCAGTCCGTGTTGACAGGGGGGCAGAGGTCGACCCCGAGGCCCCTTGTATGTGGGGTGCCACAAGGGTCGGTCCTCTCACCCCTTCTGTTCAACATTTATGTGAAGCCGCTGGGCGAGATCATCCGGGGTTTCGGGGTGAAGTACCATCAGTATGCTGACGACACTCAGCTGTACATCTCCACCCCGGACCACCCTAACGATGCCCTTGAAGTGATGTCCCGGTGCCTGGAGGCTGTGCGGATTTGGATGGGGAGAAACAGACTCAGGCTCAACCCATCCAAGACTGAGTGACTGTGGTTTCCACATCCTGATATAGTCAGTTGGAGCCATCACTGACTATTGGGGGCAAGTCATTGGCCCCCACGGAGAGGGCTCGCAACTTGGGTGTCCTCCTGGACTCACGGCTGTCTTTGGAAGAGCATTTGACGGCCGTGGCCAGGGGGACTTTTTATCAGGTCTGTCTGATTCGCCAGTTGCGTCCTTTTCTAGATCGGGACTCATTTAATACTCATGCTCTCGTTACTTCCCGCCTGGACTACTGCAATGCTCTCTACATGGGGCTCCCCTTGAGGGTCACCCAGAGGCTCCATCTGGTCCAGAACGCAGCCGCGCAGGTGGTTATGGGAGCGGCGTGGCACTCCCATGTGACCCCCCTCCTGCGCAAGCTGCACTGGCTCCTGGTGGTCTTCCGGGTGCGCTTCAAGATTTTGGTTACCACTTTTAGAGCGCTCCATGGCATTGGACCGGGGTATTTACGAGACCGCCTTCTGCTACCAATAGCCTCTCACCAACCAGTACGTTCCCATAGAGAGGGGCTTCTCAGGGTGCCGTCGGCCAAACAGTGTCGACTGGCGGCCCCCAGGGGGAGAGCCTTCTCTGTGGGGGTACCTGCCCTTTGGAACGAGCTCCCCCTGGAGATACGGAGGATCCCGGATTTACGCACTTTCCATCATGCCCTCAAGACCTTTTTATTTCAACAGGCTGGCCTGGCCTAACTCTCCTCTTTTAAATTTTTTAATCGTTTGATTTTTTTTATAATTTGGGTGTTTTAATCTGTGTTTTCGGCCAAAATATTTAATAATTTTAAGGGACTTTTAATGTTTGTATTATCTGTATTTTATCTTGGCTGTTCACCGTCCTGAGTCCTCTGGGAGTACGGCGGTATAGAAATTTGATAAATAAAATAAATAAATAAAATAATTCAGTCAGGGCCCCTTTTGCTTCAGAGAACAGAGAGGCTGGCAGAGGCCCTGATCCGAGGCAGCTCCCCCCCTTGGGAGGTGGGGACGCAGTCCTTACTCGTTTCTCCTGGGTCGCCTTTCTCGCCTGAAATGCAAAGAGAAAGAGAAGGGCAGAATTCCTCCTTTTTGGGAGGGTCCGGCAGCATCACTCAGGCTCAAGAAGGGGTGGCAAGTAGCTGAACCCCAGAAGCCCATAAATAGCAACATCTGCTGGGGGAAAATGGGTACCACGCTGTCTCCCCAGCCCCCCAGAACTCCAAGGGGCATCATAAGCCATTTTCAGGAGGGTCCCTTCCTTTTGGAAAATGGTTCTGGCACAGTTGAGCAAAATAAGATGACATGATTTACATCATTTGTGACAAACACAATTCCTGGTTGGTAGAGTGAAGGCACCCACAATAAGAAGCAGGGTCCCAGAGCAGCACAACCAAACCTTTATATAAAATTTTAAAAAGCTGTCTGCAAGGAGTCTAAATCCTTCCATTCCCCACTATCCTGTCAGAGCGGAAGAAGCTTCTGGGATGAGAAGCGAAACGTCTTCAAAGAAAAACCAAGGAAGTCCAGTTGCCTCCTGATAAAAGAACCTCTGAGGCACCCAAAGTCTTACCTCTCTCTCCAGGTTGTCCTGGGTCCTCTTTTTCTCCTGAATTAAAGGGAAGAAATTCTTCTGAGACCTCCTGCACTCAGCCTGGCCTAGTCCTCACCCCAGGCAGCCCCAGCGCTGTTTTCCTGCCCACGCCAAAGGTGAGCTGACAGGTGAGGATCTGGAGCCCTGGGGATGTGGGTGCTTGACTTTTAGGCTCAAGCAATCCAACCGCCCCATTTTAGGGTCCCTTCTTTGGGTTCCTTTCCCAATGTGTTCCTCTCTCTCTCCACCAGCTCCCCAAACACACCTGTTCAACCTTGGAATCGGAAACCCTCTCATTCCACCTCACCTTTTGGCCCTATGGCTCCAATTTTTCCAGAGATTCCCTGCAAGCCTCTTTCACCTGTTAAGGACAGGCATGGGGAAGCTTCCAGGTGCCTCTGGAAGGGGAGGGGAGTAGCCCCCAGCTGAAAGGTGGCTGAGTGGGCAGCCCTCTGCCAGCCACTCTGTGCTTTGTGCAGGTTTAAACCAGAGCTGGCAGCTTAACCCAAGGAAATGCCCCCTTTGGGAGGGGGAGTTTCGACAAGTCGAGTGCCCGGAAGAAACGGTTCCCTTCCCCCTCATGCCAGTCCTTGCAGTCTTCATCCGTGGCACTTTCCTTCTGCCTTGTGACAAGACGGCTTATTTCTTTCGGAAGGGATCAGGTTCAGGAGCCAATTTCATCTCTGTCCACAGACTCACCTTTTGCCCCTGGAATGCCAGGGGACCCCCGTGGCCCTTGTGATCCTGGCAAGCCTGGACTCCCCCGCTCAATGGCTATTGTATCGTTGACATCAGGGTCAAGCTCCTTAGCTTCTGCAAAGGAAGGAAACCATTTGGAGGAAAGAACTTTGTTTAAGCGAAGCAAAGCAAGTGGTCTAAAGCACCCTGTTATTAAGACCAGCTGCCTGCAAATGCGTGCGGATCTGGATGGGGAGAAACAAGCTCAGACTCAACCCCTCCAAGACCGAGTGGCTGTGGCTTCCGGCGTCCCGGTATAGTCAGCTGGTACCATCACTGACAATAGGGGATGAGATCTTGCTCCTCACAGAGAGGGCCCGCAACTTGGGTGTCCTCCTGGATTCACGGTTATCTTTAGAAGATCATTTGACGGCCGTGGCCAGGGGTGCCTTTTATCAGGTTCGCCTGATCCACCAGTTGCGTCCCTTTCTGGATCGGGACGCCTTGCGCACGGTCACTCATGCCCTAGTTACCTCCCGTATGGACTACTGTAATGCTCTCTACATGGGGCTCCCCTTGAAAAGCACCCGGAGGCTCCAACTGGTCCAGAATGTAGCCGCGCGGGTGATTATGGGCACAGCTGGTTATGCCCATGTAACACCTCTCCTACGCGAGCTGCACTGGCTCCTGGTGGTCTTCCGGGTGCGATTCAAGGTGTTAGTTATCACCTTTAAAGCGCTCCATGGCTTAGGACCTGGGTACCTACGAGACCGTCTTTTGCCACCAATAGCCTCCCACCGACCAGTTCGTTCTCACAGGGAGGGACTACTCAGGGTACCGTCAGTCAAATTATGTCGACTGGCGACTCCCAGGGGGAGGGCCTTCTCTGTGGGGGCTCCAACCCTTTGGAATGAACTGCCCCCGGAGATACGGAATATCCCTGATCTCCGTGCTTTCCGCTGTGCCCTCAAGACCCTCATGTTCCAACAGGCGGGGCTAAACATACGAACATGCGAATGATTTTTTAAATGTGATCTAATTCTGGGTTTTATTTAATTGACCAAACTAAGTAATAATTTTAATTAGCAATTTTATGATGTTTGTGTGTCTATATTTTTCTTGACTGTACACCGCCTTGAGTCCTAAGGGAGAAAGGCGGTATAGAAATATAATAAATAAATAAATAAATAACTGCAGGTTCGAATCTCGCCAGGCTCAAGGTTGACTCAGCCTTCCATCCTTTCTAAGGTAGGTAAATTGAGGACCCAGTTTCTGGGGGCAATAAGATGACTTTGTATAAATATACAAAAGGATGAAGGCTATTGCTTAGTGCATTGTAAGCCGCCCTGAGTCTCCGGAGAAGGGCGGCATATAAATCAAATTAAAAAAAAAAATTCTCATCTGAGAAAGGCAGTAATGCTGCCCCTCTTGCTCCTCAGAGCTAACCTGCCTGTTACTCACCCGGGCAGGACTCCTGTGCCCCTCGATGGATTGCAATCATCAGGCAGAAGAGGAGGAGACCCACTTGCTCTCCAGCTCTCCTCATGGTGCCCGCTGGACTCCGACTGCAGCCTGCCCTGGACCCTCTGCTTTTATTTGGGCAGCCGGCTTTTGTCCCTTTCCCCTTTAAGTGAGGCCTCCAGGGCAACATCACAACACCACAAACTGCTTCCTTGTTGATCAAAACACACCCCGGCTAGTTAAACACCTGGGTAATTCTTCATTGTGGAGGGAGGCAACCCATCTGCTTCAAAGCAAAGCTGCAAGGGGGGAAAATGGGGCTACTGCAACGTGAGATGCCTTCAGGTGAGTCTCTCTTCCTGCTGGTGGGTTGTCAGCAGAACCAGATCTCCAATTCGGACTTAAGGGACCAGTGGTCCAATGGCCAAAATTATGCCAGACTTCAAATCTGGGGGCAAATGTGAACCCGCTAAATAGTCACAGAGTAACCTTCCTGATTTTGTAGAAATATGAATAACATGACTGAAGGACTAAAAGCAACAAGGCAAGGAGAAGGTTTGGTCAGGTGCTGAAGGAAAAGATCCAGTTTCAACACAGATTTCAAGGTTCTTGAAAACCATCCAGAAAAGAGGCAGGAGAAGCCTCCTTCCTTGGTCTTTGGGCTCTCCTGGAAAAGCCACCAGAGAATTTGGCCACAGAAGTGGTCTTTGATAAGTCTGAGGGAGGAGCTGCCTACACAAACCCTTTCACTTCTTTTTTTTGGGGGGGGGGGAAGGTGTTATTTTTTTCCATGTATGGGAGGTCCACGTCTTCTGCTTGTTCACGATGGGGCCAGATGTCAACTCACAAAGCATCCCTGGCCTGCTCTCGAATTTCATAGAAAAGTGGGGATGGGAAACTGATGAAACAGCATGGCAGCTAAAGACAGATGCACATTCCAGACTTATCTCTTTCAAGGCTGTATCCCAGGGTTACTTACAGCAGTCAGAGGGGAGCGACCTCTACAACCCCCGAAATTGCCCCATTGGCGAATGTGATTGATGACACACCCTGGGGGTAGGGAGGAAACAGTGACATGATTGGGGCCATAAATTATGTGGGGTCAGGGCTGGCTTCACTTGGGAATGTGCAGACATGAAGCTCCTAATAAATAACTGGATTTCTTTTGAAGCTTGGCTCATGATTTAATTAGGGCATCCATTGGAATCTTGACATTGGAGGCCTTGCGGTGTGTGAATGCTACCACCATGAGGCAGAGGGGATGGAGCTGCATCATGCGCCCGGCACCAGCTTACCTCAGGGCCCTGCAGCCAGGCCACCCATGCCCTGACACCTGCCTCACCTCACGGCCATGGTACCAGCAGCCACATCCAACAGGACTCTGTGTGGCCCCCATCCTACTTGCTCACTCATGCTCACTCATGGCCACAATGGGGCAGGAGGCTGAGCAACACACCAGTGCTGCGGCCACGAGGCGAGGTGGGTGGAACTGCCTCATGTGCCCCTCATCAGCTTACCTCAGGGCCCCCACAGCCAGGCCATCCACGCCCTGACACCTGCCTCGCCTCACAGCCGCGTCACTAACACATCACTTGGCCTCCTGCTCTGTTGTGACCATGAGTCAGCAGAAGCGGGCCGGCAGCCATGTGGGCTCCTGCTGCAAATGGCTGCTGGTGCTGCTGCCACAAGGCAGGTATCAGGTTGTGTATGGCCTGGCTGTGAGAGCCCTGAAGTAAGTTGTTGCAGGGCGCATGAGGCAGCTCCACCACCACCCCACCTCATGGCTGCAGCACCACGAGCAACCAGAGGGAATAGGCAGCCAACCAACTGTGCAGGCTCTTAAGTAGGGCTTATTTTGGGGGTAGGGCTTATATTAGGCACACACATTAAAAACACACTAGGGCTTATTTTTGGGATAGGTCTTAGGTTCAGGGAAACGTTATTTCTAAAAGAATAAAAATGGAAATCACTCATTTTTCACGCATTTGGAAATCACTCATAACAGACAACACACTGTTTATATAAACATTGAGATTGTTGCTCTTTCTTTATATAGTAAAAAGAAAAAAAGTATTTGGAGAAAAAAGGAAATCACTCAAAAGATGGGGAGGGAGGGAACACCATGCATGGGGGGGAGGGGGGATTGCCTCTTAATTTGTCAACTACCTCCAGTGAGATGCTGTCCTTCAGGGCCCAAGCCAGTGCAAGGTCTTCAGGTTCTTGCAGAAGATCACAGTCCCACCTGCGGGGGTTGCAAAGGGCAGGAGCCAGGACAGAGAAGACCCTCCTCCTGGACCCCACCATCCAGAAATCCTTGTTCTTGTTAGCCTCAGCAGGCAAGTGCTTGGATGAACCACCTGGAATGTGCCAAGCCTTTCTGGGCTCAGAGCCCTTCCTTTGCCAATGGCTGGCAGATTTTATCCCCTTGGACTAAAGGAGACTTGGAAACCATCAGCTGATTAAAGATCATATTTTTATTTATTTATTTAACATTCATTGGCTGCCCAGTCAGCCCCTCAGAAAGCAAGCCCCATCAGCTGAATGAGCCTCCTAAACCACAGGCCGGATTTTCAGTTCGAAGCGCTTGTAGGAGTAGAAGTAGCCTTTCCCCATTCTCCAGTTGATGCCATCGGCAAAGGTGTTGTGTTCTCCCAGCCAGTATCACCCGCTGAGGTTGGAGTCGTGGCATTTATTATACCACCAGCCACCTTTGAACACCTCAGCACAATTGGAGTTCTGGGGTTCCTGCTGCTTTTCCCAGGTGGAGAAGGGCATGTTGTTGTGGTAGGAGAGAGAGTCACCTGGGAGGCAGAGAGCAGGGTGGGTGCCTGGAAGGCCAGTCCAAGCCATCTCCAGGAAATCAGTCTACCAGTTAGCCTGACTGGCACTGCCCAATTCCAAGAGGCTCATGGAGAAGGATGCTAAGCCCCCCTGGACTTTGTCAGGGACTCACCTATAGAGCCCCCCGTGAAGGAGCCCAGAGTTAGCTGATACCAGTTGGATTCTTCCGCCACCTGGAAGGACGCATACTTGGCGAAGGTTTGATGATTGTCGAAATCAATCAAGTCAACACGCAACTCATTCTTTCCTAGGAGGAAGAGAACAGCCATGTTTTCACACTGCCCAGTCACCAAAACTCAGAGCCCGGCTGCCATGTTTCTCCGGTCCTCCTCCATCCACAGAAGGGCCTGAGGGTCCATTCGAGGCTCATCCTAGGGAAGGCTCTGTGCCCCTCTCCCCTGGCAACAGGAGGGTTCAGGGCTGCAAGGGGAAGGCCCTCACCCAGTGAGGTGAAGTGGTGAAGGTGGTCATTCCCCAGCCAGAATTCGGTCAACTGGTTTCCAAATCCCCTCTTGTAGGCAGCCCAGTCCCGGAAAAAGTCCACTGAACCATCCGACCGTCTTTGGAAGACCTGCGGGGGAGAATCGGGACCCTAAACCTTCCAGCTCAGCAGACCCCCTAATCATACTCTTCCCTCCCTTCCCAAATTTTAGGGTTCTCAGAGCTGGCCTTGTCCACTTTAGTGGCCTTGTCCACTAAAAAATGCTGGACCCCTTCCACACCAATCCTGGGTGTGTCTGCCATGGGGCACAACCCCCTTCCCCAGGAAAGGCTCCCTCCAAGGCATGGTGGTCAGAAGTGCCGCATGCCTTGGCCATACCTTGGCCACGCCTGGGTAGAACCGCCACTGTCAGACTCACAATCCATCCGCCTCCATCGGTGTCCATGTCACACAGCACCTCCAGAGGCTGGCACTCCTGGGGGTAGATGGTGTACCAGCCGCTCAGGACCACTCCTCTTTTCAAGAGCTCTTTGCAGTTTGGGGCACCTGGGCAGAAAGAGAGCAGGAGAGGTTGGCCCTCTGTGCCAGAATCTTTGCCAAAGGGTCTTATTCCTGAGGGGTCAGTGGCTGAGTGGCTGCAGCTGGTTGGCAACAGGCATCCAGCCAGTAAAGTGGGCCAAGTTTAGATTCCAACAGAGTTGGAAGGGACCTTATAGGTCATCTACAACCCCCCACCCATGCAGGAGACCCTACACCATTCCCCAAAAATGGCAGTCTAATCTCTTCTGGAAAGCTTCCAGTGATGAAGCTCCCACAACTTCCGAAGGCAACTTCTGTTCCATGGATTGATTGTTCTCACTGTCAGAAAGTTTCTCCTTATTTCCAGGTTGAATCTCTCCCTGTTCAGTTTCCATCTATTATTCCTTGTCTGGCCTTCAGGTGCTTTAGAAAACAGCTTGACCCCCAACTCTTCTGTGTGGCAGCCCCTCAAATATTGGAAGTCTGCTTTCCTGTCTCCCCTGGACCTTCTCTTCCCTAGACTAGCCAGGCCCAGTTCCTGCAATCGTCGTTCATAAGTTTTAGTCAGTGGTGTGAATCAAAAATTTTTACTACCAGTTCTGTGGGCGTGGCTTGGTGGGCATGGCAGGGAAGGTTATTGGAAAATCCCCATTTCCTCCCAATCAGTTGGGACTCGGGAGGCAGAGAATAGATGGGGGCGGGGCCAGCCAGAGGAGGTATTTACCGGTTCTCCAAACTACTCAAAATTTCTGCTACCAGTTCGCCAGAACTGGTCAGAACCTGCTGAAACCCACCTCTGGCATTAGTCTCCAATCCCCTAATCTTCTTGGTTGCTCTTCTCTGCACTTTTCCTAGAGTCTCAACATCTTTTTTATAGTGTGGTGACCAAAACTGGATTCAGTATTTTAGGTGTGGTGTTACTAGGGCTCACTTGATCTTGATGTATTCCTGTGTTAATGCAACCTAGGATTGCATTGCATTTTTTGGCTGCTGCCACACACTTCTGGGCAGTGGTGAAATCCAAATTTGATGAGTTCCCCTTCTATTCCCTCATATAAGAGTACTGGGCCCAAGACGGGACCTTGTGGTACCCCACTGCTTACTTACTTCCATGTAGCTGTTGTACCATTAAGGATACTTCTTAAGTATGGTTTGTCAGTCAATTACAAATCCATCTAGTGGTAATGTTATCTACTCCACTTTTTTCTAGCTTACCAAGAAGTAGATTGTGGTCTACTTTGTCGAATGTCTTGCTGAAATCTAAGCATATTATGTCCACAGTATTTGTGAACCACAATCCACAAGTGGTTCTGCAGGTTCGAATCTCATCAGGCTCAAGGTTGACTCAGCCTTCCATCCTTTCTAAGCTGGGTAAATTGAGGACCCAGTTTGTGGGGGCAATAAGCTGACTTTGTATAAATATACAAAAGGATGAAGGGTATTGCTTAACGCACTGTAAGCCGCCCTGAGTCTCCGGAGAAGGGCGGCATATAAATCAAATTTTTTTAAAAAAAGTGGTTGTGGTGTGGTGTTGCATATTGAGGGTGGGGGCTTCCCATTACATTGGATGGATGGGCTGGATTAATTATCCCTCCTGAAATGTTTTTGGAGGAGCCATTTTTCTTGTCAAGAGGAAATCTATTTTAGTACAAACCATTTTTTTGTGTTTCCCAAAAGCTGCCAGTGGTCAGAAGTGGATCCTGTAAATGTTGGAACTGCCTGGCCACAGCATCAGCTCTCTAGGGATTTGTGTGTGTGGGGGGGAATGTGTAATAAGGACCCCCCACACACACACACTCACCTCGCTTGCACTGAAAGGCCTCCAGCTCTCTTCGTCTGCAAAATAGAAGGAAGTGAAAAAGTCAATTCCTGCCCCCCTCTTCATGGCAGGGAAAGCTCGGGGGGGGGAAAGGATCCTGCCATACTGACCTGAATTGCAGGGTGGGACAGAGGCACAACTATGTCTAATGTGCCATAGCCTGCCAATTTATTGAGAGTCCCTTTCAGTCTAACTTCATGCCCCACAGAGTTTGTTGGGGGGCTGAGCTGCACAATTAAGCCAGGGGCCCCTTTTACTTCAGAGAACAGAGGGACTGGCTGAAGCTCTGATCCAAGGCAGCTCCTCCCAATGTTCCCCTTGGGGGGGGGCACAGTTCTTACCCATTTCTCCTGGGTCGCCTTTCTCGCCTGGAATGCAAAGAGAAGGAGAAGGGCAGAATTCCTCCTTTTTAGGAGGGTCCGGCAGCTTCACTCAGGCTCAAGAGGGGGTGCCAAGCATTGAACCCCTTGTGGGCAGAATCTCATAAGTAGCACCCTCTGCTGGGGGAAAATGGGTACCAAGCTGTCTCCCCGGCTCCCCAGATCTCCAAGGGGCCCCATAAGCCATTTTCAAGGGGTTCCCTTCCTTTTGAAAAATGTTTCTGGCACGGTTGAGCAAAATAAGATGACATGGAAGGAGGGGAGTAACCCCCCCAGCTGAAAGGTGACTGGGTGGGCAGCCCCCTGTCAGCCACTCTGTACTTTGTGCAGGTTTAAACATGCTCTGGCATGTGGCAAACGCAAGGAAATGCCCCCTTTGGGAGGGGGAGTTTTGACAGGTCGAGTGCCCAGAAGAAACGGTTCTCTTCCCTCTTGTGCCAGTCCTGGCAGTCTTCATCGTGGCACCTTCCTTCTGCCTTGTGACAAGACGGGTTATTTCTTTCGGAAGGGGTCAGGTTCAGGAGCCAACTTCACCCTCTGTCCACAGACCCACCTTTGGCCCCTGGGATGCCAGGGAGCCCCCGTGGCCCTTGTGGTCCTGGCAAGCCTGGACTCCCCCGCACAATGGCTATTGTATTGTTGCCATCCAGGCCCAGCGCCTTAAGTTCTGCAAAGGAAGGAAAACATTTGGAGCCAAAAAAAGTGTTTTTTTAGAGCTAAGCTAAATTTCGGAACTCTGAAGGAAGGCAGAAGGCCACTGTCCCTCCTCCTCAGAGCCAACCTGTCTGCTCCTCACCTGGGCAGGAGGACTCCTGCGCCCCTCGATGGATTGCGATCATCAGGCAGAAGAGGAGGAGACCCACTTGCTCTCCAGCTCTCCTCATGGTGCGCACTGGACTCCGACTGCAGCCTGCCCCGGACCCTCTGCTTTTATTTGGGCAGCCGGCTTTTGTCCCTTTCCTCATTGAGTGGGGCCTCCAGGGCAACATCACAACACCACAAAGTGCTTCCTTGTTCCTTGATCAAAACACACCCCTGGTAGTTAAACACCTGGGTAAGTTTTCATTCTAGAGTGATGCACCCCATTTGCTTTATTTGTTGGATAAGGCTAATTGTTCAAGTCTGTCAAGTTCTTTTTGGATCCTGAGCTTGTCTTCTCTGGGGTCATCTATTCCTGCCACTTTAAGCGTCATCTACAAATTTGATGAGTTCCCCTTCTGTTCCCTCATCTACATCGTTTATGGAGCTATTGAAGAGTACTGGGCCTAAGATGGAACCTTGTGGTACCCCACTGCTTATTTCTCTCCATGTAGTACCATTAAGAACTACTTGTTAAGTATGGTTTGTCAGCCAGTTACAAATCCGTCTGGTGGTGATGCTGTTTATCCCACATTTCTCTAGTTTACCAAGAAATACAGTAGGTTGTGGTCTACTTTGTCAAATGCCTTGCTGAAGTCTAAGTATATTATTTCCACAGCTTTTCGCTGCTCTACAAATTTAGTCACTTTATCAAAGACTGAAACAAGATTGGTTTGGTATGATCTGTTTTTAACAAACCCAATTTGTTAAACCTAGTTATAACTTTTTTTGTGAGTAGATATTCACAGATCTGGTTTTTCTCAAGTATTTTATCCAGTATTGGTCAGGTGCTGTGAATTCCTTGAAGGAAAAGGTCCAATTGCAACCCAGATTTCAAGATCCTTCAAAACCATCCAGAAAAGAGCCAGGAGATGCCACAATCCTCAGTGTTGTGAACAACTCGTGAAATATTCAAAGTGGCACAATGTGTAAAAATACAGCATGGATAAGAGTAAACATCCCTAAAAGCCACTGGGGGAGTAGAAAGAATCATGTAAAATTGGCTGCTTTCCCCCTATTGGAAGAAATATCCAACAGGTTCAGTTTCCATCTGGGGGGAAAGACACTGGAGACAAAATTGAGGCTGGAGGCTGATTGGAAAGATGGTTTAATGATGGACAGAACCACAAAGCACATGGGTTCTGGGCAGCTGACCACATGGATTTGAGAGTGAGGGGTTTTTATACCTTCTCTTGGGCTTTGCCCCTGAGCTTCCTGTTCCTGTGCAAGAACATGTATTCTATTGACTGTTGTCAGACTCCCATGGTGCCATGTAGGGGTTATGTATGGATCATAGTTGGCTCTATAGGCAAAGTACAAATCCTAGCTGTTTGACTGAGCTACGCTTGGTTGAAGTTTGGAGGGTGGTGCCATACTTTCTATTATGGCTTCATGGCTTTTGCCCTGTGTTGGCTCTTGGGTGAGGGCTACTCTGCCTTTGTTCAAACTTTGCTGCAGTAATGGAGTAATGGAGTAATGGTTTACCAAATCTGCATTTCTAAAAGCTGCCCCAGCTCAGTATCTGCTTGGGGGCAGGGAGCTGGGGCTCTGAGTTTCTGTCAGAGCCCCAGCTGAGATTTTTTGTTCCTCTCTTAGGGGAAATATTTTATCCTGCCTCTTTAAAATATTCCTCAAAATATTTCATTCCTCTAGGAGGGGGGTGGGTGCGAACTTTCTACACCCCGTTGCTCTTATCCTCAGCCAGCAGGACTCCAGGAACAAGAAGTGCAGCTCTGAACCATGGGGTTTTCCCCTTCTTAATGCACAGCCCAACAGCTCCAGGGAGGCATCCAAGCATAGTCCTGGTGGAGAAGAATCAAGGGCCCTCCAAACAGCCTTTCAGGGACTGGTCCCTTTTTTTGTTTTATTCTCCTGTTGTTCAAAAGACAGGCTCCCCTGTTTTTCTTAAGATGGCGCGAGAGCAACGGAGAATTGCTGAAATGCGGTGGCACCTTTAAGGGCTCTGAATCCAGCCCACCCACTGATTTTGGAGGAAGCCAGAATGCAAAATATCTCTCTAATTGGGAAAGGGACATTTGTCCTTCAGATCTCAAGATTCTTCTCCAGATAAAGTTGTTTTATGCATTGATCTGTAAAGTAATCCATCAGGCAGTAGAACAACCAAAGAACCAGTCTTGCCAGATTTTGCCTCTTCCAAGGAAGGGAAGGGGAGTTTGTTATTGTTTCCCTGAGGTTATAGGAGCACTTTTTTTACTGTGAGACTCATGATGGACAAAAAGATGCATCTGGGTCCCTTGTGTTTCCTGGTGGAAAGATGGGATATTTAACTGGTTCTGCTGGGCTGTGTTCGGGAGCTCAGAGCCCTTCCTTTGCCAAAGGCTGGCAGATTTTATCCTCTTGGAGTAAGGCAGACTTGGAGACTGTCAGCTGGGTTGAAGTTCATATTTTTATTTATTTACGATATTTATTTAACATTCGTTGGCTACCCAACTCCAGTGGACCTGAAGGGGGACAAATAGAAAAACCACCTCCCCTCCAAATCTGCAAGATCATTTAATCACGTGAATTTTGTAAAATGCAAGCTCCCTATCAAGGTAGCAAATGAAAAGCAGAGGGATAGACTAGATGCCCTTTGGAACCCCTCAGAAAGAAAGAGCCCCAACAGCTGAAGGAGCCGCCTAAGCCACAGGCCGGATTTTCATTTCTGAGCGCTTGTAGGAGTAGTAGGGCCCTTTCCCAGAAGCCCAGTTGATGCCAACCCCACGAGACTTGTGTTCTCCCATCAAGTATTTCGCATTGAGGTTGGAGTGGTGGCATTTATGGTACCACCAAGCCCCTTTGTACATCTCAGCGCAGTTCATCTTCTTGGGGTCCTGCCGTTTATCTTGGGTGGAGAAGGTCATGTTGTTGTGCTGGGAGAGCGAGTCACCTGGGAGGCAGAAAGGGGGGATGGGTGGCTGGAAAGCCAGCCCAGAGCATCTCCAGGGAGGCATTCATTGGCCAGACTGGTGCTGCCAAATCCAGGAAGGCTCAGGGAGAAGGATGCTGAGGACCCCTGGATTTTGTCAGGGACTCACCTGCAGGGCCCCCTGTGAAGGCGCCCAGAGTTAGCCGATACCACTTGGATTCTGCAGCCACCTGGAAGGACGCATATTTGGCGAAGGAATCCTTATTGTCGAAATCCGTGAAGTCAATACGCAATTCATACTTTTCTGGGAGGAAGAGAACAGCCACGTGGATCAGCTGGCGCACTGCTCAGACTCACAGCCCCACAGGCTTGTTTCTCTGGCGCTTCCCCAGTGGTGGGATTTAAATAATTTAACAATCAGTTCTCTGGCTGGGATAGGTTTGTCTGGTGGTCATGTGACTGGGTGGGTGTGGCCAACTCAACATCACTCATCACACCTAGCCCTGCCTCCTGGCCACTCGCCTCAAAGATAGAGGTTGGATACAGCAATTCTGTTGTGACTCCGACCCCCGAGCCTGTCCTAACAGAGGGAGAGGACTCAGAAGGTGAAGGAGAGGATTTGGCAAGGCCTCCCTCTCCAGGACCCTCCTCTCTGGAAATGCCTCAGGTTTCTTCTGAAGGCCAAGAGCAAGGCACTTTGGAGCAGCCGCAGATAGAGAGCAAGGGGGATGAGTTTTGGCTGGATCCAAGACAGCGTCACAAGGATAAGCGCGCACAGCAGAGAAAGAGGCGTGGGAAGGCCAGAGATTGAGCTGAGTCACTGGACGACACCACACAAGGGATAAAAGGGGGTGTATCAGCTATTCAGGCCTTGTGACGGATAAATTGAAAAGCTCGGAAGTCATATTGTGTTTCTAGAACTCTTAGAATCTCTTTTTGGATTTCTTCGGACTGGACTTTGACAATTCTTTGCTTTGTGGAATTAATTTGGTATATCGGACTGAGGAGAAAAAACCTCCCTTAGTGAGTAAAATCTCTTGGCAGGCAGTTCATGGTTCGCTGCTAAGACTGTTATCTTAAAGGAATTCCTGACTGTTTGATTCATTAACTCCTGGCTGTCTGTTTGTGTTTGTGCGTGCGAAGGGGACAGAACAAATTCTGACCAGTTCAAGCTAATCTCTCTGTCAACTCACAATGCATCCCTGGCCTACTCTCGAGTTGCCACAGGCAAGGGGGATTGGAACATGAACATGCAGCTGTGGTGAGGCAGCACATCAGTCAAAAACAGAAGCACATTTCAGCCAGTGGTGGAATTAGCCGGTTCGCCAAACTGGGCAGAATTTTAATAACCGGTTTGCCCAAACTGGTCTGAAGCGACTGAATCCCACCTCTGCGCCTCCCCATCAGCAGAGGGACCTAAGGGTCCCCTTGGGGCTCTTCCCAGTGAGGATCCTATGCCCTGTGCCCCTCCCCTGGCAACAGGAGGGTTCAGGGCTACAAGGGGAAGCCCCTCACCTAGCGAGGTCAAGCGGTGAAGGTTGTCGTTCCCAAGCCAGAATTCAGATAGCTGGTTTCCAAATCCTCTCTTGTAGGCATCCCATTTCCGGAAAAAGTCCACCGAGCCATCCAACCGCCTTTGGAAGACCTATGGGGGAGAATTGGGACACTTAACCTTCCAGCTCAGCAGGCCCCCTTCCCAAATTTTAGCGGTCTCAGAGCTGGCCTTCTCCACCCAGAAGTGCTGGACCCCCTCCCAGGATCCCTCCGGCCCCCATCTGGTCTCAGGAAAGACTCGATTTCTGGTTCATCCCATTCCTGGCAAGCAGCAAAGTTATTGTCAGATCCCTAACGTGATACTGCCATTCAAATGGAGGGAGGGGAGCATGGGGATAAGCTGTATTTTATAACCTTTTTCCTGGCGCCTAAGCACCCTGAAGTATTCTCACCTTTTTTGGAATGTAATGAGGAGGGAGGGCCATGTGGATTGTTTCAGTTTGTTGAAAGCGGAAGAAGATCCTGGGAATGGCTCCTTATATGTTTCTCAGGACGACTGTTAAAATAACATCTTCACACCTGTGGATTGGCTGAATCCACATTCAGACTCGAGGGAGGGATTCTAAAGCCCTATTTCTAATTGTATATTTTGGGAGGGAATTTAGAGTCTGCTTTGCCTTGTCCTGCTATTACTCCTTCTCAATAAAAGATTCCTTTTGAAATATCATTTTTCAGGAGTCTATACTTTCTTGGGAAAGGAGGAGAGGCAAGGCCTGACAGAATGCAGACTCTGCAAAGTTAAGTCAACCCATAGAAGCATATTTTCACTCTATCGTGTTCACTCTACAATGATGTCTGAGCAAAGCAGCAAACAAGGAGAAATCAAATGCTATGCAGATATCTCCATCATCACTCAACCGGAAGCATGCTCCTTATACCCAGTCGTGGAGATGGAGATACACCGAGAGGACTCCAAGAAACCGCACAGGTCGCTCGGAATTGGAAAAAAATGAGACAGCTGGGACGGGAGAACCCGAGGAGTCAAGCAAACCCAAGCCTGGCTGGAAATTAGAGCTGGAAGCCCTGTCCGATCAAGAGGAAACTTTTGAAGAAACCAGGAGGGAGGACCGGCTGAAGTGCCACATCAACTGGCTGGTAATAGAGGCACTAGAAAACATCAACCTGAGGGGGGAACTGAAACCGCCACCCAGAGGAGCAGAAGCCGCAGAAGACACCCAGGTGATTACCCCAGACCCCGCCACAGGAGAACAAGTCGATGCCGCTGGAATCGCCACCATTGCAGCAAATCCATGATCTGAGCTGCCGTGAATATACCAGGTCAGCCCAGGGACCCACAGTTGGAGAGACAAGCACCACCCTTAGGAATAAAATTTGATGGAAACCCGCAGTAGCTGGAATTCTTCATGGTGCATGTACTCACTTAAATGCAAGAATACGGGCGTGCATTTCAAACCCAAAGCTCATGTTAGAGGGAGTTGCAGCCAGATGGATGGTCACCCTGCACAATGCGGAGACTGCAGAGTTGAGAAACTTTGACAGATTCATAATGGCTCTGTGTCACCATTTCGAGGACCCCCTAGCCCAGGGGTTAGCAACCCATGGCTCTGGAGCCACATGTGGCTCTTTCACCCCTCTGCTGTGGCTCCCTGTCACTCAAAATATGTGTCACAACTACCAATGTGCAACACCCACCGGCACATGATTTACTGAACTTTTCAACTCCTGGTAGGCCAACCATGGATAAATCCAAGAAAAGAAAACTTTCAGAAGAAAACAGAATGTTTAATTCAACTACATATGCTAGTTTTGTGGCCGCTCAGGAAATAGTCAGGCACGGGAAGGTTTTTGTGGCTCCCGGTGTTTTCTTTTCTGTGGGAAATGGGTCCAAATGGCTTTAAGGTTGCCGACCCCTGCCCTAGCCAACCAAAAAGCCCAAGACTGAATCAAAGTCGTGAAGCAAGGGCGATGGTCCATAGCTGAATACACTGAGAAGTTCCGGAACCTGGCCTGCCGCGTCGACTGGCCGGAAGAAATCCTGGTGAGCTGTTTCAAAGATGGATTAAACGATGACTTCTACAATGCCTGTGTCACCAGAGGAGCACCGGATCACCTGCCTGAGTGGTACCACACCTTGGAGGAAGCTGAGATCAACATGGTTAGGAACCCGTACCGACCAAGCCGAGGCTGAAAGAGATCCCCACTCCAGGGGAAAAGAGAGCAATTCAAATCGCCAACCCTCTTCACCCTGAGGTCATTGGCCTGTTTTAAGTGCAGGAAGGAGGGGCACCAAGCTGCAGAGTGCCATTCGAGGATGCCGGTGAGACAATCAGACCACCTGTCAGGGGGGAACCCACAAAGCCAAGCCCCCGAGGGAAGGAAACTGCCCTGTGAAGCAAGGCGACTGTCAAGTTTCAGGACCCCCACCCTTTGGGGACCAAAACTCCAGAAATCCAACCAGAGGAACCAACTTTCACCGAAAGCGACCCAGAAGATGAACCACTGGTAAGCAACTCAATTTAACCGCTTACCTTCCCCCTAAGGCTGTTTATACCTAGTCGAAGCATAGAAGTAAAACTCTCGGCTTTTCTAGACTCGGGATGCACAGGTTGCTTCATAAATCCCACCCTAGTAAGGAAACCGGGAATAAACCTAAGGAGACCAAGGAACCTGATTGAATTTTGTCAATTAGACGGGTCAATATTCGGGGGAGAACCTGCCATATTTGCTACTGAGCCCCTACAAATAACTATGGATAATCACAAAGAGACACTGACATTTGTGGTGGCACCCAGCATGGAATGGCCGTTAGTATTTGGGTTAGCATGGCGGAGAAAATGGAATCCCAAAATTAACTGGAAGCAAGGGTCAATCCGATTTCAGTTACGGGTAACTTTTGTTGACGACAAAAAAGGGAGACGGGGGGGGGCTGACTGCGAAAAGATGATGCCCAGTTGGGGAACGCCAAATGGGGATATATCAAAGGAATACAGAGACCTAGCTGAGGTTTTAAGTGAAAAGGCATCCAACGAACTCCCCACCCATCACGCTACCGACTGTGCAATCAAAATCCCGCTAGGGGCAAAGCTTCCCAAACCAAAGATGTATTGCATGTCCCCTAGAGAACTGACAGAATTAAGAATTTTCATTGACAGAAACCTGAAAAGAGGGTTCATTGAACCAGCACGTGCAAAAATCGCAGCCCCAGTATATTTTTCAGAGAAAAAAAAGATGGCCGTGTGAGATTATGCGTAGATTACAGGAAGCTGAATACAATAAGCGTACAAAATATGTAAACACCCCCTTATGAAGGACATGCTAGCACACCTCTTGCAAGGAAAAATCTTTTCAAACCTAGACTTGAGAGAGGCATATTATCAAATAAGAATAAGGGAGAGGGATGAGTGGAAAACGGCATTTAACACACCACTGGGCTGCTACCAATTTAAGGTACTTCCTTTTGGATTAAAAGGAGCCCCAGCCGTATTCATGCAGCTAATAAACAAAGTGCTCCATGAACATGTATATGAAATGCCACGTTTCAAGAGTCTATATTTTCTTGGGAAAGGAGGAGAGGCAGGGCCTGATAGTTACAATCCTGGCTACTAGCTGCACAGGCCGTGTAAGGGCCACAACAGTGTATCTGCCATGGGGCATAACCCCCTTTCCCACGAAAGGCTCCCTCCAGGGCACTGCAGTCAGGAATGCTGAATGCCTTGGCTGCGCCTGGAAGGAGCTGCCCTCTGCCAGACTCACGATCCATCCGCCTCCGTCAGTGTCCATGTCGCACAGCACCTCCAGGGGCTGACAGTCCTGGGGGTAGATGGTGTACCAGCCGCTCAGGACCACTCCTCTTTTCAAGAGCTCTTTGCAGTTTGGGGCACCTGGGCAGAAAGAGGGCAGGAGAGGTTGGCGCTCTCTGTGCCAGTCTTTGCCAAAGGGTCTTATTCCTGAGGGCTGGCTCAGTGGCTTCCGTTGGTTGGCAATAGGCATCCAGCCAGTAAGGTGGATCAAGTAGTTCTGGTATTGCATAATGGGGATGGGGCTTCCCATAGCATTGGGTGCTACCCTCCTGAAATGTTTTTGGAGGAGCCATTTTCCTTCTCAAGATGAAATCTGTTTTAGTGCAAACCCTTTTTTTGTGTTTCCCAAAAGCTGCCGGTGGTCAGAAGTGGGTCCTGTAAATGCTGGAACTACCCAGCCACAGCATTGTCTCTCTAGGGAATTGTGGGGGTGGGTGGGTTGCATAATAAGGACACACGCAAACTCGATGTCAGCACTTCAACCTGCATTCACTCTAGTGCTGACATAAGAAGGAGAAGAGGGGGGCAGCTGGCAAGAGGACGCTTGACTTCTCACCTACTTATTTTCCCTGAAGATAATATCCCCTAGGAGATGAGATGGGAGGGGGGACATTCCTGGGACCTTCAGTAGTAGATATGGGGAGAGTGATTTGGAAGAGGGCCAATGAGACACAGAGAATTGGGGAACGGAAAGGGAAGGTTTGGGGTCAGGAAGTCAGAGTTGGCTATGCCACGATCGGGGACAGGTTGTTGTGCTTAATAAAATGAAAGATTTATTCAAAGACTATCTGTTTGGAAATGCAATTTATTTCATTTGAGACGACATCAAAACCTGACACTCACCTTGCTTGCACTGAAACGCCTCCAGCCTCTTCTCATCTGCAAAAAAGAAAGAAGTGGGAAAAAAGCCAATTCCTGCCCACCCACTCCCTCATGTGGCAGGGAAGGCTCGGGGAGGAGGGAGGGATCCCACCATGCTGACCTGAATTTGGTGAGGGGACAGAGGAACAACTATGTCTGATGTGCCACAGACTGCCAACCTCTCAGGGATCCCTTTCAGCTTAACTTCATGCCCCACTGAGCTTGTTGGGGAGCTGAGCTGCACAATTCAGCCAGGGGCCCCTTTTGCTTCAGAGAACAGAGAGGCTGGCAGAGGCCCCGATCTGAGGCAGCTCCTCCCGATGTTCCCCACAGTCCTTACCAATTTCTCCTGGGTCGCCTTTCTCGCCTGGAATGCAAAGAGAAAGAGGAGGGCAGAATTCTTCCTTTTTAGGAGGGTTCGGCAGCATCATTCGGGCTCAAGAGGGGGTGGCAAGTAGCTGAACCCCAGAAACCCATAAGTAGCAACATCTGCTGGAGGGAAGTGGGTACCAAGCCCTCTCCCCAGCCCCCCAGAACTCCGAGGGGCATCATAAGCCATTTTCAGGAGGGTCCCTTCCTTTTGGAAAATGGTTCTGGCACAGTTGAGCAAAATAAGATGACATGATTTATATCATTTGTGAGAAACAAAATTCCTGGTTGGTAGAATGGAGGCACCCACAATAAGAGACAGGGTCCCAGAGCATCACAACCAAACTCTTACCTTTCTCTCCAGGTTGTCCTGGGTCCCCTTTTTCTCCTGAATCAAAGGGAAGAAATTCTTTTGAGACCTCCTGCACCCAACCTGGTCCTCACCCCAGGCAGCCCCAGAGATGCCAGTGGTTTTTTCCTGCCCACACAAAGGTGAGAAGTGAGGATCTGGGCTCGTGGCTGGGGGGGAGGCTGCCTATACTTCAGGCTCAAAGTAGACAGAAGATAGATAAAATAACTTTATTGTCACTTTGAATGGACACTAATCAGCATACATTTAAATGAAATTTCATTACATACAGCTCTCAAACAGGTACCACCTCCAATATACACTACATAAATATGACAAAATAAAAAAAAAATACAAAATTATGCATATGCCCACATATCTGATATGACAGAGAGAAACTGCACGGTCTAATCTTGATGTATACATGTACACATGGCAAAAAAACCCCAATCTTGTGAGTTTACCAGACGGATGGTATAGGGAACAAAGATGTTACAGAATCTGGTAGTCCTGCTAGAAATACTCCTCCAAGAGGGGAGCAACAGAAAGAGACCGTAAAGTGGGTATGTGGAGTGTCTAACAGTGCTTGGAGCTCTAAGCTATGTGCTCTTATAAGCAGCATCCTGAATCACGGGAAGCGAGCTTCCTATAATCTTCTCTGCTGTCCTCACCACTCTCTGTAGGGACTTTCTATTTAAGGCACTGCTACTGATGTGCTCTCATCCAATGCAAAACATGTAGACGCTGGTTTGCACACTTCACTAAAGATAACATCTGAAGAGATCAGTTCAGATTGTTAGTTTTTTTGCATCCCCAGATACTTAATACTGGTCGGTGACCACCCCTACATCTGCATCCTGATACTAGAGTGGAGTATGACCCTGCCAGATTTTTCTAAAATCTACAATGATCAAGCAATCCAACACCCCCCCCTCCAGTTTTGGGGTCCTTTCTTTGGGTTTTTTCCCAATGTGCCCCTCTCTCCACCGGCTGTTGCAACCCTGGAATCGGAAACCCTCTCATTCCACCTTACCTTTTGGCCCAGGGGCTCCAATTTTCCCATGGATTCCCTGCAAGCATCGTTCACCTGTTAAGGGAAGACATAGTGAGGCTTCCAGGTGCCCACAGGGAGGGAGAGGAGCAGCCCCCAGCTGAAAGGTGGCTGGGTGGGCAGCCCCCTGCCAGCCACTCTGTGCTTTGTGCAGATTTAAACCAGAGCATGTGGCAAACCCAAGGAAATGTCCCCTTTGGGAGGGGGAGTTTTGACAGGTCGAGTGCCCAGAAGAAACGGTTCTCTTCCCTCTTGTGCCAGTCCTGGCAGTCTTCATCGTGGCACCTTCCTTCTGCCTTGTGACAAGACGGGTTATTTCTTTCGGAAGGGGTCAGGTTCAGGAGCCAACTTCACCCTCTGTTCACAGACCCACCTTTGGCCCCTGGAATGCCAGGGGGCCCCCGTGGCCCTTGTGGTCCTGGCAAGCCTGGACTCCCCCGCACAATGGCTATTGTATTGTTGCCATCCAGGCCCAGCGCCTTAAGTTCTGCAAAGGAAGGAAAACATTTGGAGCCCAAAAAAGTGCTTTTTTTAGAGCTATGCTACATTTCCCATCTCTGAAGGAGAGCAGAAGGCCACTGTCCCTCCTCCTCAGAGCCAACCTGCCTGCTCCTCACCTGGGAGGGGGGATTCCTGTGCCCCTCGGTGGATTGCGATCATCAGGCAGAAGAGGAGGAGACCCACTTGGTCTCCAGGTCTCCTCATGGTGCCCGCTGGACTCCGACTGCAGCCTCCCCTGGACCCTCTGCTTTTATTTGGGCAGCCGGCTTTTGTCCCTTTTCCTTTTAATCGGGGACTTTGGGGAAAGAGTCAGAACACCAGAATGTTTCCTTGTTGATCAAAACACACCTCTGTTAATTAAACAGCAGATGGGTAATCCTTCATTTTAAAGGGAGGATTACTGCATTTGTCAATCGTGGCAACTTGGTCAGTTATAAAAATAAGCCTCTCGAATCCATTGTTAATGAAGGCACACTTTACTAAACCAAGTGGTGAGAGAAGAAGCAAAACCGGATCTGGGTTTTTTATGGTTTTATGGTTATCTTTTCCCACGTTCCCACCAGGGGTGGGTTCCACTTACCTTTACTACCAGTTTGCAGCGGGAGCGCACGCACTTCTGCACATGCGCAGATCACCCATCGTGGCGGGTGGGCAGAGCCTCCCCCGGTTTTACTACCGGTTCTATACAACTGGATCGAACCAGAAGCAACCCACCACTGGCTCCCACCTTCCACCCTGGTTACCTTTAATGTCCAATTAGATTTTAACAAATTGTTTGGGTAATGTTCCCTGGCGAGTCTAGGACTTTTTGGCTCAGTCTCTTCGCCTTGCCTGTTTTGCCTTGAGGTTTTCGCCTCTGGGTTATTAGCCACAAACTTTTCTCCTCGGCTGGCCTTCCGCCAGTCTTTCGCCCCAGCACAATGGCCATGGCCACTCCCTCCCAGGCGCTTTGCCGCAGCCCATACACAGAAGGAGGTTTCATCCTAGGTTTTTCGACACCTGGGACAGTTAGGGCCCAACAAATCAGCTAGAAGCAAGAAGGCAAGGAGAAAGTTTGGTCAGGTTGTGAATCCCGTGGGGAAAAAAAAGTTCTGATTTCAGTCCCAATTTAGAGAGATCTTTGCTATAATACCCATCCAGAAACGAGCCAGCCGTTGCTTCTTTTCTCAGCCTTTGGGCTCTCCTGGAAAAGCCACTAGAGAATTTGGCCACAGATGTTGTCTTTGAGAAGTCTGGCCCTTCCAGAGGTGGGTTTCAGCAGGTTCTGACCAGTTCTGGAGAACCGATAGCGGAAATTTTGAGTAGTTCAGAGAACCGGTAGTAAAAATTCTGACCGGCCCCGCCCCCATCTGTTCTCTGCCTCCCAAGTCCCAGCTGATCGGGAGGAAATGGGGATTTTGCAGTAACCTTCCCCTGGAGTGGGCTGGGAATGGAGATTTTATAGCACCCTTCCCCTGCCACGTCCACAGAACCGGTAGTAAAAAATTTTGAAACCCACCACTGGGCCCTTCTGCATCTGAGGCCAGGGACGGGCTACCTGTACAAAGCCTGACTGTTCCTACACAGTGTTGTGAACTACTCATGAGATAAAAGTGGCCCAATGTGTAAAGATACAGCATGCGTAAGAGCAAACATCCCTAAAAACCACTGGGGGAGAATTATGCAAAATTGGCTGCTTTCCGCCATTCCTGTCTGTTTTCCCCACTGCTTTCATCCTCAGCCAGCAGAACTTCAGAAACAAGAGGTGCAGCTCAGGGGTGGGTTCTAAATTTTTTTAGTACTGGTTCTGTGGGTGTGGCTTGGAGGTCATGTGACTAGGTGGGCGTGGCTAGCTGGTCAGAGTCATTTCTGGAAGGTCCTCACACTTACGACCCGACTCATTTGTTTGCTTTTAACACTGATCAGCTGTAGGACGGCCCTTTGAAGCCCCGCGGCAAGAGTTTAAACAGGTTTTTTCCCTCTAGTCATCAGCTGGGACTCAGGAGGCAGCAGTAGATTGGGGGTGGGACCAAATAAAAGGTAAGAATAACGTGGGGGGTGGGGGGAGGGCGGGGGGGAGAACCGGTTCGGTGACATCATATCGACACCGCTACCGGCTCGGCCGAACCAGACCGAACCGGGAGGAACCCACCACTGGTTTAGGGGGCTGTAATCCAAATAACCAATCAATATTATCTGTTATGCATGCATTATTAGGGGAAGGGTTGGATGTGACCATCCCTTGACTATAAAAATTGCTGTAAGATTCTAATCTGGGCCCTTGGTTAGCTTTTCGAACCAGGGTCCTTATATCTTGGTACCAAAATAAAAGTATAATTCTGTATCACACCTTGTGTCCAGTGACTTATCGGCTTCGACAGCAAGCAAGAGCCCAGTTTTGGGGACAACACAATTATCGTCCACATAACTATACCTGTGAGTGGGTGGGATTCCTGGGAAGGAGTCTAGGGCAGGGGTCTTCACCCATGGCAACTTGAAGACTTGTGGACTTCAATTCCCAGAATATCTCAGCCAGTTTGCTGGTCTAGGGCCTTGGTTTCTTCCTCTTCCATGTAGAGATTGGCCACAATGGGGCGGGGGGACACAGGTGAATCAATGGCACAGCCATGTTTCTATCTGTAAAAACCTTCATTGTTTTTAAAATAGGTAGCAGTCAAGCAGATGTCCAGCATGGCACACATGCAGCCTGGGCTGAGGTTGGTTCTGTCACCTAAGGTGCTGTCTGGTAGCAGTTGTTTCTCCACTATTGTTAATATGGGAATATTAATATGGATAATAATGGATTAATATGGATAAATATAGAAGGGATAAATATTGAGGGGATATAATAAAAGGATGGGGTGTCTGTTTTTATATTAACAATCGATAGTGAAGAAAAGTTATTGCACTAAATAATTTTTGTGATGTGAACTTGGAGATGCTATTCATTAATTGCAAACCTTTTTATGTCCCATGAGACTTCTCTTCATTTATATCAGTTGGGGGTCTACCTAACACCCCATGTCTGCATAAACTATGCATTGCAAATCTAGCTGACCAAATTCTGTGGAGTGAGCAGAGATATCTAAACTCCTCCTCATTGTCTAAGGGGATTTTAAGGGTGCTAATCTAAGCCAGGAGCTACCAAGAGCACATCAGCTGTCTCACTAGAGGCAAGGATATTTCAGACCACTGACACTCAACTCTAAAAGATGTCTATCGCTCTCTGCCAAGAGCACCTGTGGGGCACTCTGCCCATTGTATGATTCACCTTGTACCTGTTTATAGACAGAGACTTAAAACCATCAAACTGTAAGAAGTTAGCACCCACCCCTTTCCTAGAGGAATGAAATATTTTGGGAAATATTAAAAAGGCAGAATATTATGTTTCCCTGAATGAGAAACGGAGAAGCATGTTTTAAAGACGAAGCAGCTCCCACCTTCCTGCTCCCACCCTTTGTCAATGGGCCAGAGGCAGAAACTCAATCTTTGACAATGGACCATCATCTGCAACACAATAGGACCCATCTAGGACAGAAATTCACCACATGGTACCTGGGAAGATTACATCAGCCAGCAAGGCTAGCTAAGAACCCCGTCCCCTGGGAGTCTGACAACCAATCAGAATATTCTTTCGGGGCCCCAGGAAGTTCAAAGCCAGAGAGGGCATAAAACCCAGGACTCGCTGCGTCTCGCCCCTTTTCTGTTCAGCAACTCAAACCATGTGATCCTGTCCACCATTAAACCATCTTTCCAAGCAGTCTCCATGTTTCCAGGGTCTTTTTCCCCACTTGGAGCTGAACCCAGAAGGATATTTCTTCCCACAAAACTATGCTTAAAACTGAAGTTTGCAGATGATACAACAGCCATAGGTCTCACCTGAGGCACTGATGAGTCTGCACACAAACAGGAGGTTGAACACCTGGCCCTGTGCTGCAGCTGGAACAATCTGGAGCTGAACATGCTTAAAACTGTAGAGATGACAGTAGATTTTCGGAGGAGCCCTCCTATTCTAATTCCTCTTACAATATTAGACAACACAGTATCAATAATAGAGACCTTCAAGTTTCTGGTTCCTGAAATGTCCCAGGACTTGAAACGGACACCTAACATTAGAAACATCATTAAAAAGGCACAACAAAGAATGTTCTTCCTGCGTCAACTCAGAAAGCTCAGAAGACTGCTGAAGGAAGGAACGATGGAGTCTGTCATTTTTACTTCTATAACTGTCTCGTTTGGCACAGCAACGGATTTCAACGGATAGGTAGGACCGCAGAAAAAGCAATCACAACGAGCCTGCCTTCCATTGAGGACCCGTAGACTGCATGAGCCAGAAGGAAGGCTGAGAAAATATCTACAGACTCCTCACAGCCTGGACATAAACTGTGCCAAACCTTTTGGGGGGGGGTGGGGGGGGGCTCAGAGCCCTTCCTTTGCCAAAGGCTGGCAGATTTTATCCCCTTGGAATAAAGGAGACTTGGAGACCGTCCGCTGGGTTGCAGATCATATTTTTATTTATTTATTTAACATTCATGGACCGCCCAACTCCAGTAGAGCTGAAGGGGGACAAATGGAAAAGCCCCCTCCGGCCCCCAACTCTGCAAGATCATGTAATCATGTGAATTTTGTAAAATGCAAGCTCTCTACCAAGGTAGCAAATCGAAACCAGAGGGGATGGACTAGATGCCCTTTGGAAGCCCTCAGAAAGAAAAAGCCCCTTCAGCTGAAGGAGCCGCCTAAGCCACAGGCCGGATTTTCATTTCGGTGTGCTTGTAGGAGTAGTGGTAGCCTTTTCCGGTATTCCAGTTGATGCCATCGGCAAAGGTCTTATGTTCTCCCAGCCAGTATTTCCCGTTGAGGTTGGAGTAGTGGCAGGCATTGTACCACCAGCCACCTTTGTACTTCTCAGCACAGTTGACGCTCTTGAGGTTCAGCCGCTTTTCCCAGGTGGAGAAGGGCATGTTGTTGTGGTAGGAGAGAGAGTCACCTGGGAGGCAGAGAGCAGGGTGGGTGCCTGGAAGGCCAGTCCAAGCCATCTCCAGGACATCAGCCTGCCAGGGAGGCATTCATTGGCTTGACTGGCACGGCCCAATTCCAAGAGGCTCATGGAGAAGGATGCTAAGGCCCCCTGGACTTTGCCAGGGACTCACCTGCAGAGCCCCCCGTGAAGGCGCCCAGAGTTAGCCGATACCAGTTGGATTCTTCCGCCACCTGGAAGGATGCATATTTGGCGAAGGAATGCTTATTGTCGAAATCAATCAAGTCGACACGCAACTCATTCTTTCCTAGGAGGAAGAGAACTGCTCAGTCATCAACACTCACAATCCTGAACATATGTTTCTCTGGTGCTTCCTCCATCCGCAGAGGGGGCTGAGGGCCCCCTCAAAGTTCTTCCCAGTGAGGGCCCTGCTCCCCTCTCCCCTGGCAACAGGAGGGTTCAGGGCTGCAAGGGGAAGCCCCTCACCCAGCGAGGTCAAACGGTGAAGGTTGTTGTTCCCCAGCCAGAATTCGGTCAGCTGGCTTCCAAATCCCCTCTTGTAGGGTTCCCAGTCCCGGAAAAAGTCCACCGATCCATCCAACCGCCTTTGGAAGACCTGCGGGGGAGAATCGGACCCTTAACGTTTCCTTCGGGCAGGTCCCGAAATCAAAGGCTTTCTCTCCCCACACCTCTTCCTTCCCAAATTTTAGCGATCTCAGAGCTGGCCTTCTCCAGTGGGCCAGTGAGCTGGCCTTCACCAGTGGAGAAGTGCTGGACCCCTCCTAGGATCCCTCCGTCCCCCATCCTGGCCTCAGGAAAGACTCGGTTTCTGCTTCATTCCATTCCTGGCAAGCAGCAAAGTTACCATCCTGGGTCTGTCTGCCGTGGGGCATAACCCCCTTCCCCAGGGAAGGCTCCCTCCAAGGCATGGCGGTCAGAAGCGCCTTGGCCACGCCTGGGTAGAACCATCCTCTGCCAGACTCACAATCCATCCGCCTCCGTCGGTGTCCATGTTGCACAGCACCTCCAGGGACTGGCACTCCTGGGGGTAGATGGTGTACCAGCCGCTCAGGACCACTCCTCTTTTCAAGAGCTCTTTGCAGTTTGGGGCACCTGGGCAGAAAGAGGGCAGGAGAGGTTGGCGCTCTCTGTGCCAGGGTATTCGCCAAAGGGTCCGGCCCATGATGTGGTTAGATCTGGACTGTGGGGGTGCCCTCAGGACAGAAAGGGGCCAGCCCCAGCCCATCCGAATGCTCCCCCTTGACGCATCCCCAAATGCTGGGGAGGGCATGGGGGAAGGATGTGGTGAACCCCAACTTTTCCCTGGGCGTCTCTCTTCTGCACTGCAGTTTTTGGGAGTTTTGTGTGCCTGAAGGGCCTGGCGGTGCTTGCCCTGGGTAAACTAAGCCCCCCACTCTCCCAGATCTTTGAGAGGGAGGGTCCTTGGGTTGCATACTGATAAGTACAATACGGTATGGAAGGGGTCCCTAGACAGCAGGCATTCCCAGGAAGACAACTGGAGCATCAATTGATTTTTATTTCTGAAGTGTTGGAGATCAAATGAACCCCAACTCTACCCAGCCTCCCCCAGCCGATACTAAGCTCAGCCACAGCAGCCACACAGCAGAACTCCAGGAGTGGCCTTTGTAGTGTGGGAAGTACACCCCAAAAGGACAGCGCCAGAAACCTCAGAAAACAGTGCCAAGAGACTCAAGCCGGCCCTCCCCACCCTTAAGAAAACCAAGAAGCACCAGCTGAAAGGAAAACTCAGAGCAGCCGTGCTAATGGCTGCTAGTTTTGTAACAGTGTTGGAAGAAACATCCTTCTGGGTTCTGCTCCAAGTGGGGAAAAAGACACTGGAAACATGGAGACTGCTTGGAAAGATGGTTTAATGGTGGACAGGATCACATGGCTTGAGTTCCTGAACAGAAAAAGGGGCAGATACAGTAAATCCTCGGGTTTTTATGCTCTCTCTGGCTCTGCATTTCTTGGGGCCCAGAAAGAGTACTCTGATTGGTTGTCAGACTCCCAGGGGGTGGGGGTCTTGCTGGCTGATGGTCACATGTGCTTCCCAGGTCATATGTGGTGAGTTTCTGCTGCTATTGTGTAGAGGGCTAATCCTATCTTTGTTGGATCTTTGGCAATTCCTACTATGGCTCTGCCTGAAGGAGGTAGATCTTTGTTATGTAGAAGAGACTGGCCCAGGCCTTAACGGCCTATTAACAAAGGGTGGGGGGCAGGAAGGTGGGAACTGCTTTGTCTGTAAAATATGCTTCTCCATTTCTCATCCAGGGAAATATAATATTCTGCCTTTTTCATATTTCCTAAAATATTTGACTCTTCCAGGAAAGGGATGGGTGCTAACCTCCTACAACAGAAAAGTAACAGAAACACTTAAGTAGAGCCATTAAGATAAGGGGAATCAGGCTAAAAATAAACTCTCCAAGGTAAACCAAAACTCCCTTTTTCCTGCCCCTGACAGGATTAAACCAGGGGTAAACCGGTTGTGGCAGCGGGTGGTTTGGCAAACTGGTAGTGGCAGCAGTGCAAGGCTCCACCCACCCAGACATCATTACTTCCTGGTTTTAACCAGGAAGTAACCTGTTTTTGACACACATGTACTTCCGAACCAGTAGGGAAGGGAAGGTTCATCCCTGGATTTCAGGGATTTCATCCCTGGATTAAACCCCAAGGATAGGAATCAGAAAAGTTCTTGGAGCAAGATTAACCCAGTAAAAGAGGAAAACAAAACCCAGCGCAACTCAGAAACACATCAAAACCCATCAAGCTGACTTCCGGTTTTTGCTAGCTCCGGTGAAGACGGTGCCTTTTTAAGGACCGCCAGCCCCGCCGTTCGTAGAGCCGCTTCGATCGTGAGAAGCGGCTTGAAAACTCCAGAATCTGCAGGATTTGAAGGCGAGAGTAAGCAAGGCGCAGGTTGAGCCCCTGTGAGCCCCCAGAAGTTTGCTATTGGGGGGAAACAGGCGCGGCTCCCTTTCAACTTGCGAAGACTCCGAGCGGCGTGGGACGACTCTGCCTCGCAGAGCAAGCCAGCAGCAGCAAACACGAAAATCGAATGAAACTAACTTTACCAACTAAAAAAAAACCTGAATCCTGAAACCAAGGAACTGCAAGTATTCTTTCTCTTTGTGATTTCCCGATTTTACTAAAAAATAACACGAGCGGAAGCGGCTTGAAAAGATGGCGCCACTCCAGCGTTAACAAGTTAACAAGCTGAAAGGGAGAGTGATTTCCTAAAGCTATTCCAACAAGTTACATTGTTGCGCTGTTTGTAGCAAGCACAGGAGAAGAGGGGGGGGAAAAGGAAAAAATCCCTTTTTAAAACAAGTTGATTTTACAGTCTAATTCTACTTCTAATTTGCCTAAAACTGGGGGATTTTTTTAGAGGACTTTGTGGAGTTGGAAAAGGAAAAAGGATTTCTCTTTTTAGAAAATCTAACCTACGTGGCAAAATGGCTTCTAAAAAACAGGAAAGCAAGGCAGCAGGGGGGGGATCCCCCACACACAAGCCTGAAGAGCAGTTTGATTTTGAAAATTTAAAAAAATTCATTACTCAGGCTTTGGATGATAAATTTCAAAAATCTCAACAAGAAATTAAGCAGGAAATTAGTGAAGTGAAAAACTTGGTGAAAGAGAATTATGATAAGGTGACTGATAAATTATCAAATGTGGTTTCTGGCTTGTCAGAAATTATTATTAAAGTGGATTCTAAATTGGAAGAATTTAAATCAGAAGTGAATGTCAAAATAAAGGATACTGATTTTAAAATTGCTGATGTGGATAATAAAATGCAGAGAGTTGAAGACGAGATTACGATGATGCAATTCCGGTCCATGGAATTTGCTATAAGAATTAGAGGTATCAAGGAGAGTGACCGGCAAGACCTGAGACAGGTTTGTGCTGATGCCTTGGCTGTGTTGTTAAAAATTAATTCTGATGAGATTTTTTACAAAATAGACAAAATTTACAGAGTGAATTCATGGGTGGCCAGACAAAGACAATTACCAAGAGATGTGGTGATATATTTTACAGACAGAAGAATGAGAAATGATATTTTGCAAAAATCTTTTCTTTCCTCCGTGCAAGTGGAGGGAACTCAAGTTGGAATTTATAAAGAATTACCTCCAAAGATGCTGAAAGATAGAAAAGACTTTGGTTTTTTAGTAAAGGAATTAAATAAATTAGAGATTCCATTTCGGTGGGATGCCCCAATGGGTATAATTTTGAAGTATCATGGGGAAAGATATCGACTGAATACTGTTGAAAAAGCGGAACATTTTTACCATACTGTTTTTAAGGAGAGATCACCATCTCCACGTTCATCTACTGTATTGGAGATAAAGGAGAGTGATAAGGAGAAGCAACCCCAGCAAGAGTTGGAAGTGCAGCTTAAGCAGGCTGAATTAGATCCAATAGAAGCGCAGGGTGCTACAGGAGGTTTTCTGGAGGAGCCCCTGTTAGAATCCTCTCCAATTCTGACTACAAGAGATGTGGCCTTGGATCTAGCTCGTATGGCTGAAGCTAAAGAGCAGCGAATAACTCGTGCGGTTTCAAAACAACTCAAAGAAAAACAATTGCAAGAAAGAGCTAAGGCACAACAATATAAAAAAGGAGCTAAGAGTACTACAGAACACAGTGAAGCCATGGGGAGAGCAAAGTCGGTGGCCTCGGAAGACATCCGGCAATTCTGCTTGTCACTTCAAAAAAGTATGCATGATGGTTAAGTTTTTGTCATGGAATGTGAATGGACTGAACTCACCACAGAAAAGAAAGAAAATATTTACATATTTGCAACAATTTAATAATGATATAATTTGTCTACAAGAAACTCATATCAGAACGCAAGATCAAAAATACTTGACAAACTCCAAATTAGGATCACACTTTATAGCTTCAAATTTGGAAAAAAAGAATGGTGTGGTTATTTATATAAACAAAAGATTATCAGCTAAAATTATAGAAGTGGATGAAGGTGGTAGGTTTGTAGCAATTGAACTGCATACTGTACATGGTCAAATTCTTGTGATTGGAATTTATGCTCCTAACCAACAACAGGATCACTTTTATAAAATTTTGCATACTAAAATATTGCAGTGGGATTATAGATCTATTTTGATTATGGGAGACTGGAATGGAATAATTGATCCTAAACTAGATAAAAAAAGTCTGGCGAAGTCTAGGATTAGACTACCACAAACTTTTTTTGACATGAAAGAAGATCTGGAATTAAAAGATGTTTGGAGAATACACAATTCAAAAGACTTGGACTATACTTTTTTTTCTGATAGACACAGATCCTTTTCAAGGATTGATTTTATTTTATTATCAAATGATTTACTTGTTAAAACAAAAAGAACTAAAATCTTTCCAAGAATTTTATCTGATCACAGTTCAGTATGGATAGAAATTGAGATTGGAAAAATTGAGAGAAGATCATGGAGATTAAATGAAAATTTATTTAGATATGAAAAAAATATAATAGAACTTAAGAAGCAGATGAAAGAATTTTTTGAAATTAATTTGAACAAGGGTACCCCTATTGAAATTGTCTGGGATGCAAGTAAAGCGTATATGAGAGGGGTACTCATTCATATGAATTCTAAACATAAACTGAATAGACAAAAGAAAAGATTAGAAATTGAAGCAGAAATAAAGAAAAAAGAACAGTTACTTATCAAAAATCCAGCAGATGAAAGAATACGTGGAGCTATAAAACTTTTGAAAGATCAATTCCAAATGCTTATGGCGGATCAAGTTGCAACAAACTTACAATATGCAAAGCATAATACATTCTGTAATGCCAACAAACCGGGCAGATGGCTGGCTTATACATTAAGGAAGAAACAGAGTATGCGGACTATTGACTGTATTGATATTGGAGGGAAAGAAATTCATCAACAAAAATTAATTAAAGAAGCTTTTGTAGATTATTATACTAAATTATATGCTAAAGATGATATACAGAATGGACTTATAGAAAAATATTTAGAAAATAAAAGAGTTACAAAAGTTACTAATCAACAAAAGGAAAGAATGAATCACCCTATAACAGTGGAGGAAATAATTGCAGCAATTAAACAACTGAAAACTGCCAAAGCTCCGGGAACAGATGGTTTGACTGCAGTGTATTATAAAACTTTGCAAGCAGAAATGGTGGAACAATTTAGAGACTTATTTTGTAATATACAACAAGGGGGTAAAATACCCCCATCATGGAAAACAGCTTATATTTCTTTGATACCAAAAGAGCAAGCAGGTCCTAAAAAACCGGAAAATTATAGACCAATATCTCTTCTGAATAATGATTATAAAATTTATGCAAAAGTACTAGCCAACAGGTTGATGCCAGTAATTCAAGAGGTGATTCATGATGATCAAGCGGGATTTATAGAGGGTAGATATATGAAGGACAATGTAAGGCAAGTTATAGATTTATTGGAATATCTTGAGAAGAATAAACAGATCCCTGCAGTGCTGGTTTTTTTGGATGCGGAGAAGGCCTTTGACAGAGTGGATTGGAATTTTCTATTAAAGACTTTGAAAAAGATGGACTTTGGGGATCAATTTATACAAGCGGTATCAGCAATCTACCAAGAGCAAAAGGTACAGATTATTATTAATGGAAATTTAACAACAGATTTTAATATTGAGAAAGGAACAAGACAAGGTTGTCCGTTATCCCCTTTGTTATTTATTTTAACACTAGAAGTCTTGTTGAATACAATACGGGATTCAAACAGCTTGAAAGGTATAGTGATAAGGCAAGAGGATTACAGACTAAGGGCATTTGCAGATGACCTGGTTGTTGCCCTTTCACAGCCGATGGAATCAATAATCCAGATGAAAGACATTATAAAAGATTATGGTACAGTATCAGGATTTAGACTGAACCAGAAAAAAACTAAGATGATAGTTAAACATATGACACAAGATCGAAAACATGAACTTGAAAGGATGGCAGGTTTTGAGATTGTACCAAAGGTTAAATATCTAGGAATTCAGGTTGCAGAATCAAATATGAAATTATTTCAAAACAATTATGAGGTGTTATGGCGAGATGTACGAAAAGATATGGAGACTTGGAAAAAGCTGCAGCTCTCGTTACTTGGAAGAATAGCAGCAGTTAAGATGAACATTTTGCCAAGATTTCTTTTTTTGTTTCAAATGATTCTGGTGCTTAAAAGTGATAAACAACTGAGAGAATGGCAAAGTGGAGTGAATAAGTTTGTTTGGAATGAGAAAAAACCGAGAGTGAAACTAAAAATTATGCAAGATGCTCCAGAGAGGGGAGGCCTTAAACTTCCAAACCTACAGATATATTATGAAGCAGCAGCTTTGACTCAAGCAAGCGATTGGTTTGGAAGGAAAAAGACTGGAATATTGAATATAGAAAGCTTTGACCTGGATTTTGGTTGGCATGCTTACTTATTTTATGAAAACAAAGTGGATAAAGTGTTCAAAAGCCATATACTTAGAGATTCGTTGATGAGAGTTTGGAAGAAGCACCGATTTAAATGGGATTACAAAATACCGTTATGGTTGGATCTTGGTCATATCATGTGGAATACAAATATAATGTCACTCGGGGGGGGTTTATATAAAGAAGTTCTTTTTACAGATGCGGGCAGATGGCAACTAAAGACATTAGAGACACTGTTGGACGAAGGGATTAACTTAACTTGGTTACAGTATAATCAACTTCAACAGAGATGGAAAGAGGACCAAAAAACTGGTATTATGTTGCATGAGGAAGAATTGGTTAGACATATAAAAGAGAAAGGTCCAATGCATATTAAAAGGCTTTACAATGTTTTGTTAGAAAGGGATTCAGAAACTGAATTGGTTAAAGATTGTATGATTAAATGGGCACAGAATTTTGCAGAACCAGTAATGTTGGAAACATGGGAGAAAATATGGGTTCAGAATGTTAAATTTACGCAATCGCAGAATTTGAGGGAAAATTTTTATAAAATGTTTTACAGATGGCATTTAGATCCCAAGAAATTATCCTGTATGTATCCTAATGTTCAGCCAAAATGTTGGAGATGTGATAGTCTAGATGCTACATATTATCATGTTTGGTGGAATTGCAAGAAAGTCAAGGCTTTTTGGATAAAAATATGGTGGGTTATGCAGAATGTTTTGAAGAAAAAAATCCAATTTTCTCCACAACTGTTTTTATTGGGTATAGTAAAGGGTTTTACATTGGATGAAACTAAGTTGATATTGTACATGATAACAGCAGCGAGATTATTGATAGGTAAATATTGGAAAAATGAAGCCTTACCCACTATTGAAGAATGGACTTTCAAGATGGCCAGTTTTGCGGAGATGGCGAAGATTTCAGCATATTTAAAAGATCGCTCACAAGAGACTTATGAATGGGAATGGAAAAAATGGATAGATTATGTGCAAAAAAAATACCAAGTTAGGAAGTATCAAATTGTTTTTCATTGAAAGTTATATAGAAATAGAAATGTATGAATTGTGAAGAGAGAAAAAATTATAGGGGGTTTGAGGGGTTCAAGTTTTTTATAAAAAAAGGGGGGGATTTTGATGGGATTATATTCTGTGGAAGTCAGAGGGGGAGGGTTAGGGGGGGCTTGGGGGGATTAGGGTGGGGAGGGAGGGGTGGGTTGGGGGGGGGAAAGTGGGGTGAAAATGTAATTGTAAAACTTTTGCAATAAAAAAAAAAACCCATCAAGCTGTGGGACCTTCAAAGGGGAATTAAGCATAAAAGGCTCAGAGTCACACTCCCAAGCTGCTTGCAAGCCAGGAACGCTCGAGCTGTGTCACTTTTTGCTTCTTGCCTTCCTACATTAAAAGAATTCCATTTTCTGGCAGCTGGCTTCTGCATCCATTTCTTCTCAGCTTTTATGGTGAGTCCCAACTGGGAACGAACCGGGGAAATTTCTTCCAACAATTGGAAGGCCCCCTCTCCCCAGATTAAATATTCTTTATTCTTAATATTAAAAAGAGGCAGGGTAGAATATTTCCCCAAAGGAGAAACGGAGGAAAAAAATGTACTCGTTGAGAACTGTGTTCTTTCTTTTTTCTTTTTCCTCCTTTCCTCCCTATGACGTTAAAACAGCCCATGTTTGTCAGGAGGGAATGTTTAAACTCATTTAGAAGAAAAGCTTTGTTCATTTGTTTGTTCTATTTGTGTATTTTCTGCATGTGTTGTAAATGGGTTTTATCTGTCTATGCTTTTTCCTGAAACATAAGGTGTGTCCATCCACAAGAACCTCTCTGCTTGTATGAGGAAATGATCTCTTTCTTATCAAGTTACTTTTCTTATCTTATCAGTAGTCAGTAAAATTACTATGGAGCTAATCCTGGAACATGTAAGCATTTTTCAAAAAAAAATTATTATTATTATAGGCCTATATTCCTGATAAATTCAGACTATAAAATCTTCGCTTCAATACTGGCTGAAAGACTCAAAAGATATTTAAATAATTTTATACATTCTGCCAAAAAGACAGATTAGAGATAATTTGAGGATAATTCTGGACACTTTGGAATACTATGAGGCACATCCAGAGAAGCAAATGGCTTTGATATTTCTAGATGCACAGAAAGCCTTTGACAATGTGAATTGGCGATTTATGTTACTACAGCTGAAACGGATGGGCTTTGGGAGAAAATTTATTCAAGCCATAGAAGCCATATACCACAAACAAACAGCAAAAGTAATGATAAATGGGGAATTGACAGAGTCTATTGAAATACAAAAAGAAACGAGACAAGGTTGTCCACTGTCACCTCTGTTGTTTGTGTGTTAATTAGAAACAGAAATATTAGAGATGAAAAGGATATAAAAGGAATGAAAATTCAAAAGGAAGAATACAAATTACAAGCATTTGCAGATGACCTGGTGTTTATTCTTGAGGATCCATTTGAATCAATAAGTATATTGATAGATAAGATAGGAGAATTTGGAAAGGTAGCAGGTTTGAAAATAAATAAAGATAAAATGAAGATTTTGACAAAAAACATGTTAAAAAAACAAAAAGAAGAATTGGCAGAAGTATCGAAGATGCAGGCCACAAACAAGGTTAAGTATTTGGGGATATATTTGACAGCAAGATGCAGTACACTTAAGGAGAATAACTAGAATAAACTCAAACAACAGATAGTGACAGATTTGGCTAAATGGGAGAATTTGCAATTATCATTGATAGGGAGGATATCAACTATTAAGATGAATATATTGCCTAGAATTCTATATTTGTTCCAGACAATTCCAATTAGGTTGGGGGGAAAGTATTTTGAAGATTTGAACAAAATAGTGTTAAAATATATTTGGCAGGGTAAAAAGGCGAGGATAAAATCAAAACTGTTGCAAGATGCTAGAATAAGAGGAGGTTTTGGTTTGCCTGATTGGGAATTATACTACCAAGCAACAAATTTGATGTGGATTAAAGAATGGATAATGTTAAGAAATACCAGATTGTTGACTTTAGAAGGACATGACTTGTTGTTGGGCTGGCACGCTTTTTTATGGTATAAGGGCACAAAAGCACAGGGGTACTTTAGAAGACATTATATATACTTTGCTATTAAATTGGGAGAAGATCAAAAGACAACATTATTTTAAAAATCCAGTCTGGTTATCTACTATTGAAGCATTTTTATATTCGATAACATTCAGAAAGGAACAAATGGTTAGATACAGTGAATTATTGAATGAAAAGGGTGAACTTAAATTGAAGCAAGAATTAGAAGAACAGGATATAAAGATGAATTGGTTTTCCTATATGCAAATACATTCTAGATATGATAGAGACTGTAAAACAGAAACTTTTTATAATAACTTGACTAATTTAGATAAAATTCTAACAGGTACCGATGACAATGTAATTAAAAAATTGTATGGATATTTATTAAAAGTTAAACTGGAAGAAGAACAAGTTAAAGAAACAATGATTGCTTGGAAAATTTTGGACATGGAATTGATTTAGAGAAACAGCAAAAATTGTGGTCACAAAATTATAAAATGACAATGTCAACTGCATACAAAGAAAATTTGTATAAGATGTTTTACAGGTGGCATCTACCCCCGACGAGGATAGCCAGAATGTTCAAGAATAAATCTGAAAAATGCTGAAAATGTCATCAGATACCGGGCTCATACTACCATATGTGGTGGACGTGTGTAGAAGCCAAAAGATACTGGACTAAAATCCACACATGGTTGGAAAAAATGACAAAAAAACACATAGACTTTAAACCAGAGATCTTTTTATTGTACCAGAAATATACAATAGAGAATTGAGATATTTGATTGTGAATGTATTAACAGTAGCTAGAATTGTGTTTGCTAAAAATTGGAAAAATGAGAAAATACCAACGCAAGTTGAAGTTATCAAAAAAATTATGGAATGTGCTGAAATGAGCAAATTGACATTTGAAATTAGAGAACAAGAACATAAACAATATTATAAGATATGGGATTTATTTTATCAATGGCTAAATAATAAAACATGGAAATGAAATAGGGATGAGACCAGTATAACAAGAATGGTAGAAATATACAAAATATAATGAAAAGTTATATGACTATGAATGTTATAATATAAATATTTGAAAATATTTTTTATGAGAAGAGGGGTAATGTCATAGCTGAATGATTAATGAGGATTATATTACAAAGATACTTATTAGATTGGTAATATGAGAAATTAGATAATTACTAGTAATTAATATGGTGAGGAGGCATAAAAGATTTGTAACTGACTGACACACTGTTTGCAATTGTATGGATAATGAATTTATGTTTTGTTTTGCTTTAAAAAATAAAAAAATGTCTTTATAAATAAATAAAAATAATAATAATCTGGTATTCTTTATCGAAACTGTGTATTGATACTACTGGGCCAAATGTTATCAGGATGTTTAGATATTGTAAAACAAACGTTAAAGGCAGATTTCTCCATGCCCCTCACAAATTGTACACACCAGAACACTAGCCTTACAAAATTATTAGGAACTTTCAGCAGTCTTAAACTGCCAGTCTTTAAGTCGTCTTTAATATGTGCTTTACAAAATTGATGTAGCATTTGTTCAGTTTCAGAGGTGACATCCTTCCTCTTTTCTTGTTCTCTTTCATTAAGGTAAAGGTTCCCCTCGCACATATGTGCTAGTTGTTCCTGACTCTAGGGGGCAGTGCTCATCTCCGTTTCAAAGCCGAAGAGGCAGCACTGTCCGAGGATGTCTCCGTGGCCAGCATGACTCAATGCCAAAGGTGCACGGAACGCTGTTTCCTTCCCACCAAAGGTGGTCCCTATTTTTCTACTTGCATTTTTTTTACATGCTTTCGAACTGCTAGGTTGGCAGAAGCTGGGACAAGTAACGGGAGCTCGCCCCATTACGCGGCATTAGGGATTCAAACCGCTGAACTGCCGACCTTTTGATCGACAAGCTCAGCGTCTTAGCCACTGAGCCACCGCGTCTCTTTATTACCAGACATCTTTTGCCATTACCAGAATCCAGTTTTTTTCCTCATCTGTGGTGTCCTCATTTTTGTTGTGACTGGTTTATTTGCCCTCTTAACAATTTTAATGTTAACTGATTTCTTTTCGAACCCTGCCTGCAAGCCATCCACCCCCACTCCACCTTTCCACCTCTTGTCCTCTGCTCTCCATTCCTCATGTTAGACCATGCCTCTTCTGGTAGGGTCGCCCACAAAGGGGGGAGGTGCAGGGGTGAAATCCAGCAGGTTCTGACAGGTTTTGGAGAACCGGTAGCGGAAATTTTGAGTAGTTCGGAAAACAGGCAAATGCCACCTCTGGCTGGCCCCAGAGTGGGGAGGGAATGGGGATTTTGCAATATCCTTCCCCTGCCACACCCACCAAGCCACGCCCACCAGAACCGGTAGTAAAAAAAAATTGAATTTCACCACTGGGGAGGTGGTCTTGTTCTCACACTGGACTTTTTTATTCCTGTAAGAAATATAAATCCTTCCATTCCCCACTATCCTGTCGGAGCTGAAGAAGTTTCTTGGAAGAGTCTTCAAAAGAAAAAAAACCAAGGAAGTCCATTTGCCTCCAGAAAAAGCACCTTTGGGACAACCAGGACCTGGATGACTGAGAATCTCTGCAGACTTTTAGTCCTGGTCTGAGGAAAGCCCTCCTTGCCTTTTTACAGTCTTTATACTGATTTTCTTTTTTAATATTTTATGCGTACCAGGGTCTCTCTGTGAGCAAGAGGGGCGATTATAAAGTTTGATAAATAAATAAAAAGCCAATTCCCAGCATATTGCTGCTCATGCAAAACAATGGGAATTTGTCCCCTCTTAATTCAGGACCCCCTTTTCGGAGGGTCATGAAATGCAGCTGTTGTGGGGGGCTCATGTTTGTGTGGAGAAATGAGTGACTGGCCCCCTTAGTATTCTGTGCCAGTTTTGCTTTAAGACGCCTCACCCTCCAATTCAGATCCTCTCCAATGCAGAAATAAAGGGCTTAAATTTTTATTATTATTATTAAATTTCTATGCCATCCATCTCATGGTTTGAGTGTCAGGTTTCAATGTCGTCTCAAATAAAATAAATTGCATTTCCAAACAGATAGTCTTTGAAGAAATCTTTCATTTTATTAAGCACGACAACCTGTCTGTTGTGGCTCCGACCCCCGAGCCCATCTTATCGGAGGAAGAAGGCTCTGAACATGAAGGAGAGGAGCCGGCCAGGCCTCCCTCTCCAGGCCCCTCCTCTCTGGCAATGCCTCAGGTGTCTGCCGAGGGAGAGGAGATTGACCAGGAGCCAGGTATCTCCGATGACAGCGATGAGGGTGATAAGTCGTTCCTGGGTCCACGCCAACGAAGGCGAGATAAACGTTTGCAACAGATGAGGAGGTGTGCCAGGGATTAAGCTGAGTCACTGGACCACACCCCACAGGCTATATAAGAGAGTGTGGTGGCCATTTAGACTCTGTGATGGACAAAGCTAACTTCTGGCTAGTCACTTTGTACAATGCCGAATCTGCTGAAGGTTTCATGTTTGAGCTGGACTGTTTTGAAAACTGTGTGTATTCGTTGGTGTTATCTGGTGGAGGAACACTCCCTCTTCTTGTAGTAAAGCACTTGGCAGACGGTTATCGTATTTCTGCCAAGTTCCTGATAACGAACCTTGTGTGTGCCGAGTACTTCTTTAACCCCCGGCTGGCTGTTTGTGTGTGTGTGGGGACGGGGACAGAACACTGTCCCCGATCATGGCGTAGCCAACTCTGACTTCCTGACCCCAAACCTTCCCTTTCCGTTCCCCAATTCTCTGTGTCTCATTGGCCTTCTTCCAAATCACTCTCCCCATATCTACTACTTAAGCTCCCAGGAATGTCCCCCCTCCCATCTCATCTCCTAGGGGATATTATCTTCAAGAAAAATAAGTAGGTGAAATGTCAAGCGTCCTCTTGCCAGCTTCCCCCTCTTCTCCTTCTTATGTCAGCACTAGAATAAATGCAGGTTGAAGTGCTGACATTGAGATGACTCTGGTCTCAGCAATTCATGGCTTCTCCCTCTTTAATCATGTCCCGTCCACATCCACGTCCACGTTCCCGTCCCCGTCCCCGTCTCCGTCCCCGTCTCCGTCCCCGTCCCCGTCCCCGCCCGAAGCTGGAGAGCGCTTTGTGGGAGGCAGCCAGGCGGGTGTACCAGGCTGCATCAACAGAGGGATAGTATCAAGGTCACATGAAGTGTTAGTACCACTTTCTAATGCCTTGGTGAGGCCACACTTGAAATGCAGCATCCAGTTTTGATCCCCGTGATTTTAAAAAGATGTTGGGAGCCTGGAAAGAGTGCAGAGAAGAACAACAAAGATGATTAGGGGACTGGAGATTGAAATATATGGTGAAAAGCTACAGGAACTGAGTCTAACTAAGAGAAAGACTACAGCTGACATGATAGTAGTCTTCCAATATTTGAGGGGCTATCACAGAGAAGAGCGAAGCACAGAATCACCGAACCGGTTGTTAAATCGGAAGGATCCCACCACTGGAATGTGTGTGCATGTGCATGTGCTGGAGTGCCGGGAACTCGAAGGTCTGGTTTTCTGGCCATTTTTCTAGCCATTTTCAGGCCGTTGAAACCAAGGACGTTCTCACACCTGGCTGGAGGAAGGAGAAGTGATGTCACCAGACCAACGGATGCTGACTTGATTGGACCATGTGACTGATTGTCTGGGGTTGAAGGGAAAACTTTTACTTTTAATTAGGTCTGAGGGCTCCCTCAGAGTTGGTTTTCACCAGATATGTGCCAAATGTCAACTCGCAAAGCATCCCTGGCCTGCTCTCAAATTGCCATAGGCCAGGGGGATAGGAAACCGGCAAAATGGCACAGCAGCCAAAGACAGATGCACATTCCACGCTTATCTCTCTCAAGGCTGTATCCCAGGGTTACCTACAGCAGCCGAGTGGAGTGACCTCTGCAACCCATGAAATTGCTCCGTTGGTGAATGTGATTGATGACACATCCTGGGGGGAGGGGGGAAACAGAGTCATAATTGGAGCGTAAATTACGTAGGATTAGAGCTGGCTTCATTTGGGAATGTGCCAACATGAAGCTCCTAATAAATATCTGGATTTCTTTTGAAGCTTGGCTCAAGATTCATGATTTAATTAGGGAATCCATCGGAACCCTGACACCAATATGGTATTTCCAGTAAAGCTATTCTTTGAGGAATTCATCTGCCTTGGAGTTTTTGCTTGCAATGGGTCTATTACTTGGAACCTAGACACTCTAGGAAACTTTAAATTTCTCAGGGTGGGATTTTGAGCATCCTGGGTGGACTTGTCTACCCAGCTTGCTGGTTGCACATTTTCCCCCTGGAGGAAGGAGCTTTGGGGCAAGGAGAGGACTTCCTGTGGGCGCAAGACCAGCCTTGCCACCCACGCAAATGCAGGAGTGGGCTGCTGGGGATTCGAGAGAAACTCTAGCTAACATTCTGTGCAGTTCAGAGAACCCCCAAATCCCACTCCTGGCTTGTCCCGCCTGTTATGTATCTAATGTATCTAACCCGCCCTCTGGAACGAGCTACCCCCAGGGATACGACTGATCCCGGACCTCCGTACTTTCCGCCGGGCCCTGAAGACTTTTCTATTTCAGCAAGCCAGGCTGGCTTAAAATTTTTTTTTAACTGGTTAATTTTATGGGTAAGGGGTTTTAAATTGGGGAAGCCAAATTGATTTAATTATGTTTTAAATCATTTTAATTTTCATATTGTATGTATTTTAATTTTGGCTGTTCACCGCCCTGAGTCCTTCGGGAGAAGGGCATTATAAAAATTTAATAAACATAAACATACATAAACAATTTTGGTGGGAAATTAGAGCGGAAAAAATCTCAATGCTCATTGGTTAAGACACTTGGAAAGTAGCTATATAAGGAGAGCTGTCGAACTGCAAAGTTCTGGATTCTCACTGTATATTAAAGAGTTGTTGTTCACTTTGACCTGCTCCTGTCTCCTCACTCGCCCGATCTAACACTGCCCACTCCACCCCGCCCCTCCCAGAAGTCCCCACGCGGCCAGTTTTGGATGCAGGTAAGTGCAGGGTGTGCACGGAGGCTCAGGGAGGGTGAAAAATGGGCCTACCGAAAGTTTGGGAAGACTGGCCTCCAGAGGGCCTTTGGAGCTTGGGGAGGCCATTTTCGCCCTCCCAGAGGCCCAAAGAAAGCTTCCGGAGCCTGGGGAGGGCAAAAAGGGCCCTCCCACATAGTGCAGGAGGCTGACTATGGCCACGCCTACCCAGCAACCGGGCAGAGAACCCCTTGCTAAAAATTTTAAAGCCCACCCCGTGCCAATGTCACTCAAAGAGGCTGAGACATTGATTGAAAACCAAGAGTGTTGGTAAAACAGTGTTTCAATCCATCAACTTTCCTGCAAAAGAAGAAGTGAGAGGCCAAGAGCAAAGCAGGCCTTCTCACTGTCTGTTCCTCAACCCTTTAACCTACTTGCAGCTGCTGATGTGTGGAAAGAATTCAGAAATATTTCTTGGGGAGGAGGGTGGAAACACAGGGAGGGAACAAGCCAGAGTATTGGTGCCCGTACCTGAGGAGGGCAAGATTTCTTCACTGCTGTGATGCAACGTTCTGGGTCCAAGTTCAGGCCACCGTCTCTGAATCAGAGAGACAACCTTGTCTCTGGAAGGCTTTGATTATCCTCCAGATCTGAGGTCAGACCTTCTGGGGCCAGCCTGTTCTCAGGGCACAGAGGAAAGGAAACACTGTGTGCTGGAGCAGAGGGAAGGAACTCTGAGAGGGATCTTGGAATTTAGTGGACAACCGATTAAATATGAGCCAAGGGTGTGAGGCGGCAGCCAAAAAAGCCAATGCGATCCCAAGTTGCATTAACAGAGGAATTCAATCAAGATCAAGGGAAGTGCTAATACCACTCTATAAAGCCTTAGGAAGGCCACACCTAGAGTCCCGCATCCAGTTTTGTTCACCACACTATAAAAAAGAGGTTGAAACTCTAGAAAGAGTGCAGAGAAGAGCAACCAGGATGATGAGGGGACTGGAGGCTAAAAGATACGATGAACGGTTGCAGGAACTGGGCCTGGCTAGTCTAGTGAAGAGAAGGACCAGGGGAGACATAATAGCGTCTTCCAGTATTTGAGGGGCTGCCACAGAGCGGAAGGGGGGGGTCAAGCTACTTTCCAAAACACCTGAAGGGAATAATGGATGGACACTGAATAAGGAGAGATTCAACCTGGAAATAGACAGTGGGGACAATCAACCTCCACTGAAGTTTTTTTTTTTTTTTAATTTGATTTATATGCCGCCCTTCTCCGGAGACTCAGGGCGGCTTACAGTGCGTTAGGCAACAGCCTTCATCCTTTTGTATATTTATACAAAGTCAGCTTATTGCCCCCACAAACTGGGTCCTCATTTAACCTACCTTAGAAAGGATGGAAGGCTGAGTCAACCTTGAGCCTTGGAGAGATTCGAGTTGCCTTCAGAAGTTTCACTCTTGAAAGCTTCACTCGAAGCTTTCAAGAAGAGACTGGACTGCCCTCCGTCAGAAATGGTTTAGGGTCTCCTGCTTGGGCAGGGGGGTTGGACTAGATGACCTACAAGGTCCCTTCCAACTCTGTCAATCTGAATCTACCATATTTTTCGGAGTATAAGAAGCGCCTTAGCTTTTTGGGAAGAAAATAAGAAAAAAGCTGATTGGCAGGTGGATCGGCCTCCCGGAATACCCCCAACCAGCTGTTCCCAGAGGTGAATTTTAGCAACAGGTTCCTTGGTTGTGAGCTCTGTGCCTTGCTTTTTTTTTTTTTTTTTTTTGCTTTTTTCCTGCCTCTGAAAGCCTCCAAAACAGAGCTTCAGAAAAAAAGCCTCTGAAGCTCTGTTTGGGGGCTTGTTTTCTGAAGCTTCATTTATGATGCTTTTTTCAGCCTCTGAAACCTCTGTTTGAGAAGCTGGGCGGGGCTAAATTCGGAGTATAAGACGCACCCAGATTTTCACCCTCTTTTTTTGCGGGAAAAGGTGTGTCTTATACTCCGAAAAATACGGTTATCTGAATCCCTTTGGTATCATTGCAAAATGCGTCCTCTCTGCCTGGTGGACAATTAGATCAAAGGAACTTTCCAAAGAGAATTGTATTTCTATGGAATCCTCACTAGTGGAGCCGTCTTTCATGCACTTCTTTAGTGACTGGTGTCTGAGGGCTTAAAATGGACAACTAACACCAAAAATGTCAACAAAAAAGCTCAACAAAGAACGTTCTTTCTGCACCAACTCAGAAAGCTCAAACTGCCTAAGGAGCTGCTGATCCAGTTCTACAGGGGAATTATTGAATCTGTCATCTGCACTTCTATAACTGTCTGGTTTGGCTCTGCAACCCAACAAAACAGACACAGACTTCAGAGGATAATTAGAACTGCAGAAAAAACAATTACTACCAACCTGCCTTCCATGGAGGACCTGTATACGGCACGAGTCAAAAAGAAGGTTGTGAAAATATTCACAGACCCCTCGCATCCTGGACATAAACTGTTTCAACTCCTACCATCAAAACGACGCTATAGAGCATTGCACACCAGAACAACTAGACACAAGGACAGGTTTTTCCCGAATGCCATCACTCTGCTAAACAAATAATTCCCACAACACTGTCAAATAATTTATTAAGACTGTATTACTGTTATTATTCTCTTCCTTACTGGTATCTATCTCTTTCCACTTATTACTATAACCACGTTGCTTGAATCTTTCAATTTATATTGTTTTTGTTTGTTTCCTAGTACGATTTGATTGCTTATTAGTAACCTTGACTATCACTAAATGTTGTGTATTTTTATTCTTGATGAATGTATTTTATTCTCCTTATGTACACTGAGAGCATATGCACCAAAGACCAATTCCTTATGTGTCCAGTGACACTTGGCCAATAAAGAATTCTATTTTAGTCTAGTCTATCTTTCATTGCTCAGTCCTCTTTCGAGAATTATTTCTGGGAACCTAGAAGTTGGAAGCGACTTTAGAAAGCAGCTGGTCCAGCGCATGATCCACCACAGCTTCTCTGGCCAAGGGCCATGCCACCTCGGATCATTTCTCACACAACTTTCCCACCTGGAATGTAGTGTTGATTTTTTTGGTTAGGTGCCAAAGGGTTCCCAGGAATGTCCTCCATTGCGTAGCCTTCTCTCCACCCTCAAAGAGGATCTTCCCAGCGTGGCCTTTGCAGAGTGGGAAGGGAGGGGGCAATCAGGAGAGCTGCGAAGAATTGGCCATTTCCAAGAGAAATGTCAGGCCTGCCATCTTCAGCATACTCGCTTCAGTTGGCATCCTGCCATGAAACGCGAGGGAAGATGGAGGAAACTGGGGAAGTAGGGAGGGAGCAGAGGGGGGAGGGTGACAGGATGACAGGAACCAGAGGTGTCAAACCGGAACGTACCGGCTGTCAGGTTTCCAAGTGATGAAACCCATTCAAAAAAGAAACGTCCATCTTCCAAAACAAATTTCTTTTATTTAGGCAAACATCAAATTGGCAAAAGCTGTTGTGATTCCGGATCTGACACAAACCGGAATGACACCACATAATATGGTTAGAAACATCCCACAAAAGTCACATTCCCCAACAAAAGCAAAATCAACTTTAAAAAGGTTATTTTATTTTTGTATACATCTCATTATGCGGATGGTGTGATACCTGGGTGTCATACATTTCAATACAAATAAACATAACATTATTATTCCTGATAATACATTCCATTTTCATTTTTCATCTTTTTAACGCAAAGCTTTTACTATCATCCTTCAGTTCTAAACTTTCCCCTACTTCTTCCAGACATTGTAACATTTTAATATCTATTTTTACTATAATTCCCCACTTATTTCTATCTCTATTTTAACCTTTTTTCCCCATGTCACTCTAATATTCAAAGATGTGATCTTTTCTTCTTTCATTATTCAATATCTCAGTATACACTTCTGGTACCAGTCACAATCATCCCAACATTTCGTATACATCTATTCATATTCCTATTCTTTCCAATCCTCCAATCTTTATATTTCTACTATGAATACACATGTTTTCATTAAAATATATTCTTTCATTATCTAATCTCAAATTTTAGTTTCCACCATTAATCACATTTTTATATCTATTCGATCGTACCCTCGCATAACTCCTAATTTACAAGGTAATTTTCCAACCTATATAATACTAATGTTGATATACAATATTAATATATATTCAAAGTTAATTTTTAACTCCTTTACCCCCTCTTATCCATAAGAGCAAAACCAACATTGTCCGGTGTCTTCAAACTCCACCTTCAGCTCTCAGCAGGGACAGCATCTCTTCCCACAGGCATAAAAAAGTCACCGAGCCAAAACAATCCTCACTATCTATTCCCTCCTCCCAACCTTAAGAATGTGGCGAGCCCAAAAGCCGCCCCTTTAGAAATGCAGAGAAAGAAAAGAGAAAAGGAATAAGTGAGCATAATATAGAGCTAACTAAAATGGCTACACACATGTCAATTTTCAGGTTCGACATTGGCTAATTAAGGATGGAGCCCGAGAACAGAATGCGAAACTCCATCAAAGAGGCACCAAACATTAAAGCCGTTCCCAAAACATTGAAAGCAAATACGATTGGACACTGATGGATGTGTCAAGGGAGAGGGGAAAAATGCAAACTTTACACAGGAATACTTAGATGTGGCTTTGCTTATGCCGTAACCGCTTGACTTTCGCTTCAAAGAATGGAGTCGAGGGTTTTTCTTTCCTAAATGTCCAAGTCGGGAAGAGCCTGACAGCACCTTGGGAATAACGGGGTAAAAAAAATCTTCTTCATAGGGACAAGTGGTGGAATCACTGGCTGAAGAAGAAAAAGGGCATAAAAAGATATTCCAGCACGCAGTTGTTCTGCTCCATGGAAGGAAATGACAGAGGCCAGATTATTGGAGCCTTTATCTGCAATTTCCAGGGGGATGCAGTCAGTCTGGTGAGATTCTTGCAAATAGATGATCAAGAAAGACCTTTGGCCTATTCAGGGAGTTGTTCTGGTTTTTCCATCTGACAGAGCAGTAGTTAGTCAACCTTATCTCAAAGGTCAATAAAGTTGGGCCCTACTTAGTGCTTGGGCGGGAGACTTGGGGAAAAGAGCTGAGTTCTAGTGTCAAACTTCAAATGGCGTCTTTGCTGTTGCAATTATTTTCGCTTCTCAGTTTACCGACTATGGTAAGTAACTATGGGGGGGAGGGAAGGGGGAGATAGAATGAAGCTCCTGATATAAAGATGCCAATCATGAGAACCAAGGACATTTCAGCAGGTGTTTGCCAGAGTTGAACAAGACTTTCTCACAACAATACCAAAAGTCTCCATGGGACAATGGGACCTGGCCTAATAGGGGTGAGGGAGAACTTGAAGTTTAACTATGTGGGATTGCGTGGGAAATAGTCAGATCTGGTTTTGCCCATATCTTTGCCAATATGATATACTCATTAAAGTTTTGCATTAAGAGATCGGATCGTCTCAGCCGTGTTTGCTTTTGGTTGCGTTTGTCAGTCAGAACTTTGGCACTAGTCAGAGAAGAAAAAAATCCTTCCTCTTCATTTCAAGAGACTGGGAGAAGAGCCTGAGTCTTGGTGGCGCAGCGGACTAAAGTGCTGTTAAGTAGCACTTAGCTGCCAGCTGCCTGCAATTACTGCGAGTTCAAATCTCACCAGGCTCAAGGTTGACTCAGCCTTCCATCCTTCCGAGGTAGGTAAAATGAGGACCTGGATTGTGGGGGCAATAAGATGACTTTGTATAAAAAAGAACACCGCTTAGGTGGGGCCAAAAGCCCTACTAAGCAGGTATATACAAAAGTAATGAAGGCTATTGCTTAACGCATTGTAACCCGCCCTGAGTCTCTGGAGAAGGGCGGCATATAAATCGAACCAATAAAAAATACATAAATAAATAAATAGAGTAGAGTAGAGTAGAGTAGAGTAGAGTAGAGTAGAGTAGAGTAGAGTAGAGTAGAGTAGAGTAGAATAGAATAGAATAGAATAGAATAGAATAGAATAGAATAGAATAGAATAGAATAGAATAGAAAATAGAATAGAATAAGGTGTTATTAAGGTGTTAAAAGTTAAAGTGCTTTAAAGTGCTCCATGGCTTAGGGCCAGGATACTTACGAGACCGCCTGTTGCTACCGATAACCTCCCACTGGCCAATATGCTCCCACAGAGAGGGTCTCCTCGGGGTGCCGTTGGTCAAGCAATGTCGGCTGGTGGCCCCCAGGGTGAGAGCCTTCTCTGTGGGGGCACCCGCCCTGTGGAATGAGCTACCTCCTGGAATACGACTGATCCCAGACCTCCAGACCTTCCATAAGGTCCTGAAGACTTATTTATTCCAGCAAGCCGGCCTAGCCTAAATGGTTTTTAATGGGATTTTTAAATTTTATAGACGTGGGGTTTTAAATTGGGAGGCCGATTGATTTAATCTCTTTTAATTATCTTAACTTTTGTATTGTAAGTATTTTAATTTTGGCTGTTCACCGCCCTGAGTCCCTTTGGGAGAAGGGCGGTATACAAATTAAATTAAAATAAATAGAATAGAATAGAATAGAATAGAATAGAATAGAATAGAATAGAATAGAATAGAATAGAATAGAATAGAATAGAATAGAATAGAATAAACAGAGTTGGAAGGGACCTTGGAGCAGTGGTGAGATCCAAATTTTTTTACTACCGGTTCTGTTGGCGTAGCTTGGTGGGTATGGTGTGGCTTGGTGGGTGTGGCAGGGGAAGGATACTGCAAAATCCCCATTCCCTCCCCACTCCTGGGGGAAGGATATTGCAAAATCTCCATTCCCACCCCACTCTGGGGCCAGCCAGAGGTGGTATTTGCCGGTTCTCCGAACTGCTCAAAATTTCCACTACCGGTTCTCCAGAACCTGTCAGAACCTGCTGGATTTCACCCCTGCCTTGGAGATAGCATATACTATTTCAGACAAGTGGCCATCCAGTCTCTTCTTAAAAACCTCCAGTGATGGAGCTGCCACAACTTCTAGTGTCAAGTTGTTTCCACGGGTTGATTGCTCTCACTGTTAGGAAGTTTCTCCTTAATCCCAGGTTGCTTCTCCCCTTGATTAGTTTCCATCCATCGTTTCTTGTCCTGTTTCTCTGGTGCTTTGGATAATAATTTGACCCCCTCCTCTTCTTTGTGGCAGCCCCTCAAATACTGGAAGACTGCTATCCTGTCACCCCTAATTCTTCTTTTCTTTAGACTTTCCAAACCCAAATCCTGCAGCCGTTCTTTCTATGTTTTAGTCTGCAAGCCTTTGATCATTTTACGAGAAGAAGCCCCCCAGGCCTGAATTCTTGAACAAAGAGTCTCTTGGTTTTTTGGCACCACAGCGCTGAGTCTGCAGCTCCACTCTTGCCCACCTGATTTAGGCAGATGCCAACTGGCAGAACTGAGAAGGCTCCAAGGTCGGGGACTTGTGATTGACTGCAGAGCCTGACGCCGAGCTTGACCTACAGGAGGGGACTGTGGAGAGCAAGGCTGGCCTGAGCAATGTTGTAATCACTTGGAAATAACAGTATGGTATGACACTCCTGCTATACTTAAGGAACAAAGGAATCCGGGTCAACCTTTCATCCACTTGGCATGGGGAAATCTGAACTTTTGAGTAATTTCTGGCTTTTCCTGGGCCTCTATCGCCATCTATTGGCCAAGTCAGAAATTGGAACCACAAAGCTCCTGCACACTTTTTGGGGTCCTGTTGCATAATTCTTCTCAGGCTTAATAGCAGGGGTGAAATGTTCCCGGTTCGGACCAGCTTGGGCGAGTAGGTAGTGATGGCGGCGGGCAGTTCGGAGAACTGGTAGCAAAAATCCCTGCCCCCGCCCCCCATGCCCAGCTGAGCCACGCGATCATCAGAGCCTTTTTTTTCTTTTAAATGGCTCTGACGAGCCAAGCTTTGACAATCTCAGCTGAGTTGCCTGCTAATTGGTAGCAAAAATCCTTCCCCCCCCCCCCCAGCTTGCTTATTTTAGCTGCTGGTCGCAATGCCTTGCTGTAATCCCTGCAATCCATTGCATCAGCAAGCAACTGAATCTCCCTGCCTGCAATCAAGCAGGCAGGGAGTTGTGGACTTCAATTCCCAGAATTCCTCAGCCAGCAAAACAAAGCTGGCTGAGGAATTCTGGGAGTTGAAGTCTACAAGTCTTAAAGTTGCCAAGGTTGGAGACCCCTGTTCTATTGGGTAAGTTTTTTCCCTTTTGGGAGTTAAAAAAATAATTAATTGGTGGGTTTTTTTAGTTGTTCTTTTTTCAGACCTAGCCATTTAAAGTTTAGGAAGTTTTAAATTTAGCTGCTTTTATATAAAAATAAAATAAAATAATATTTGTGCAGCTTTCTGAGATTTAGTGTGTTTCTGTAGTGTTTCACTCTAACTACACAAACACACAAAATCTCACAAAGCTGTATGTGGAATTTTGTGTGTCTAGCACAGCTGCTTTTACATTGTGGGTGAGTCGGTTGTGTTGTGTTGTGTGTGTAAAGTGTGAAAGTTGTTTTTTGGGGCTTTTGGGGGCTGTGTGAGGTTCCTGCTTGTTGCAGGGGCCATTTTGGGTCTAGCACAGCTGCTTTTATATTGTGGGTGAGCCAGTTGTGTTGTGTTGTGTTTTGTAGGTTAAAAAAGGGCAAAGAAGTGACATTGACTTGGCCACACCCACCTGACCAACAAGCCACGCCCTCCCAGTCACCTTACCATTAAGCCACGCCCACTAATTAAGCCACGCCCACAGAACCGGTAGCAAAAAAATTTAGATTTCACCCCTGCTTAATAGCAATAGCACTTAGACTTATATACTGCTTCACAGTGCAGTTTACAGAGTCAGACATGATGGCAGGGTTCCCATATTTGAGGGGCTGCCACAGAGAGGAGGGGGTCAAGCTGTTTTCCAAAATTATGGATTATGGATAGAAACTGATCAAGGAGAAATTCAATCTACAAATAAGGAGGAATTTTCTGACAGCTCTTGTGACCTTCTGACTAGCAAAGCCAATTCACCTAACAACTTAACAAGCTAACAACTGCAATGTTTCGATTAACAAGAAGAAAAATAGTAAAATGGGGCAAAACTCACTTAAGAGATATCTCACTTAGCAACAAAAATTTTGGGCTCAGTTGTGGTCATAAGTCCAGGGCTGCATGTATCTCACTGGTTTGCCAATGGACCAGGTAAGAAAATTAGGTCCAGCAATTCACCTGTCCTCCAGTGAATTAGATTCTACAATGCAAACCAACTTCACCCAGCTGCTGCTCAGCAAGACAAGGCCCCTTACATGCATACAGGGAGTGTGACAGCAGTTCTCCAAGTTACCTGCATTTTCAGGTAGATAAGGGACTCGCCAAAGACCCACGTTGTGGTTCACAAAGTAAAATATACTCAATAGGATAGGATAGGATAGGATAGGATAGGATAGGATAGGATAGGATAGGATAGGATAGGATAGGATAGGATAGAAGAGAAGAGAAGAGAAAATAGAAGAGAAGAGAATATCAGAGAATAGAATAGAATAGGAATAGAATAAGGAATAGAATAGAATAGAATAGAATAGAATAGAATAGAATAGAATAGAATAGAATAGAGCAGAGCAGAGCAGAGCAGAACATTGCTTAACACATTGTAAGCCGCCCTGAGTCTCCGGAGAAGGGCGGCATATAAATCAAATTAAAAAAAAAAAACAGAACAAGAAACAGAATGGAATGGAATGGAGTGGAGTGGAGTGGAGTGGAGTGGAGTGGAGTGGAGTGGAGTAGAGTAGAGTAGAGTAGAGTAGAGTAGAGTAGAGTAGAGTAGAGTAGAGTAGAGTAGAGTAGAATAGAGCAGAGCAGAGCAGAGCAGAACAAGAAATAGAATGGGATGGAGTGGAGTGGAGTGGAGTGGAGTGGAGTGGAGTGGAGTGGAGTGGAGTGGAGTGGAGTGGAGAGGAGAGGAGAGGAGAGGAGAGGAGAAGAGAAGAGAAGAGAAGAGAAGAGAAGAGAAGAGAAGAGAAGAGTTGGAAAGAATAGAATAGAATAGAATAGAATAGAATAGAATAGAATAGAATAGAATAGAATAGCATAGCATAGCATAGCATAGAATAGAATAGAATAGAATAGAATAGAATAGAATAGAATAAAGCAGAGCAGAGTAGAGTAGAACAGAACAGAACAGAACAAGAAACAGAATGGAGTGGAGTGGAGTGGAGTGGAGTGGAGTGGAGTGGAGTAGAGTAGAGTAGAGTAGAGTAGAGTAGAGTAAAGTAGAGTAGAGTAGAGTAGAGCAGAGTAGAGCAGAGCAGAACAGAACAGAACAAGAAATAGAATGGGATGGAGTGGAGTGGAGTGGAGTGGAGTGGAGTGGAGTGGAGTGGAGTGGAGAGGAGAAGAGAAGAGAAGAGAAGAGAAGAGAAGAGAAGAGAAGAGAAGAGAAGAGAAGAGAAGAGAAGAGAAGAGAAGAGAAGAGAAGAGTTGGAAGGAATAGAATAGAATAGAATAGAATAGAATAGAATAGAATAGAATAGAATAGAATAGAATAGAATAGAATAGAATAGAATAGAATAGAATAGAATAGAATAAAGCAGAGCAGAGTAGAACAGAACAGAACAAGAAACAGAATGGAGTGGAGTGGAGTGGAGTGGAGTGGAGTGGAGTGGAGTGGAGTGGAGTAGAGTAGAATAGAATAGAATAGAATAGAATAGAATAGAATAGAATAGAATAGAATAGAATAGAATAGAATAGAATAGAATAGAATAGGACCTTGGAGGTCTTCTAGTCCAGCCCCCTGCTCAAGCAGGAGAACCTATACCATTTTAGATAAGTGACTGTCTAGGATCTTCTTGAAAACATCCAGTGATGGAGCACCCACAATTTCTGGTGGCAAGATGTTCCTCTGGTTAATTGTCCTCACTGTTAGGAAGTTTCTCCTTCGTTCTAGGTTGCTTCTCTCCTTGAGTATTTCCATCCATTGCTTCTTGTCCTGCCTTCTAGCCTTTGAAAAATAAGTTGACCCCTTCCTCTTTCTGGAAGCCCCTCAAATACTGAAATGCTGCTATCAGATTAACAGAGTTGGAAGGGACCTTGTAGGTCATCTAGTCCAACCCCCTCTCTGCCCAAGCAGGAGACCCTACACCATTTCTGACAGATGGCAGCCCAGTCTCTTCTTGAAAGTCTCCACAACTCCCACAACTTCTGTTCCACTGATTGATTGCTTTTACTGTCAGAAAATTCCTCCTTGTTTCCAGGTTGAATCTCTCCTTGTCCAATTTCCATCCATTATTCCTTGTCTGGCCTTCGGGTGCTTTGGAAATTAGCTTGAGCCCCTCCTCTTTGTGGCAGCCCCTCAAATATTGGAAGATGCTATCCTGTCTCCTCTGGTCCTTCTCTTCCCTAGACTAGCCAGGCCCAGTTCTTGCAATCATTCATTGTATGTTTTAGCCTCCAGTCCCCTCATCATCCTGGTTGCTCTTCTCTGCACTCTTTCTAAAGTCTCAGCATCTTTTTTATAGTGGTGGTGACCAAAACCGGATGCAGGATTTGAAGTGTGGGCTGGCCAGGGTGCAATGAAAGGAAGCACCATTATTTTGTGATTCTAGATTTTGAGGGCTGCAACTTAAGACTGCAGGTGCTTCTTTGCAGAAGGAAGAAAGAAGATCTCAAGACTCGGTCCTCCCTTTTCTCACCAGAAAAACTCAAAACAAATGACATCCCTTCATTCTATGGCCATTTTCTAATCTTTGGGGCTTGGAGGGTCTCTAAAAGGGCGGGGAAGGATGAGCTTCCCCTCATGGGCTGCTCCAGCTTTGCGGCCTCTGCTTTCTCTTCTTCACTCCTGCATCAGGTTATCAATAGCAAAAGCCTCATATTCATTTGGATACTTCGTTCATTCAGCTCACTCAGCTCTACACCAGGGAATTTAGGCATTCCAGTCTATGGAGATTCTCAAGCTATCCAGGTCATGGTTGTCCCAAAGGTGCATTTTTCAGGAGGCAGTTGGACTTTGGTTTTTTGTTTGTTTGTTTGGTTTTTTTTTGCTTTAATTTATATGCCGCCCTTCTCCAGAGACTCAGGGCGGCTTACAGTGCGTTAAGCAATAGCCTTCATACTTTTGTATATTTATACAAAGTCAGCTTATTGCCCCCACAAACTGGGTCCTCATTTTACCCACCTTAGAAAGGATGGAAGGCTGAATCAACCTTGAGCCTGGTGAGATTCGAATTTACAGTAATTGCAAGCAGCAGTTCTTAATAACAGTGCTTAGTCCACTGTACTACAGGCTTTTCTTTGAAGACGTTTCGCTTCTCATCCAAGAAGCTTCTTCAGCTCTGACTGGATGGTGGGGAAGGGAAGGATTTATATTCCTTGCAGACAGCTGGTCATTTGCATCCTTTTAGAGGGTCATTGAGGCCACTTGGAGGCTTATCTGTGTCCTCAAGGTCCACCTGAGTGGTGCAAATGGTTCCGGTAGTCTGCAATTTTTTCCTCTGGAAACCCATTTCTACTCTCACCCCATTCCAAGGGTCTTCATCCCAAATTGTATAGGTAAAAAGTCTGTAGAGATTCTCAGTCCTCCAGGTCATGTTTGTCCCAAAGGTGCTTTTTCAGGAGGCAACTGGACTTTCTGGTTTTTTTCTTTGAAGACGTTTTGCTTTGTTAGAAGAAATATCCTTCTGGGTTCAGCTCCAAGTGGGGAAAAAGACACTGGAAACATGGAGACTGCTTGGAAAGATCACATGGTTTGAGTTCCTGAACAGAAAAAGGGCGAGACGCAGCGAGTCCCCGGGTTTTATGCCCTCTCTGGCTTTGAACTTCCTGGGGCCCCGGAAGAGTATCCTGATTGGTTGTCAGACTCCCAGGGGGTGGGGGTCTTAGCTAGCTTTGCTGGCTGATGTAATCTTCCCAGGTGCCATGTGGTGAGTTTCTGTTGCTAGATGGGTCCTATTGTGTTGCAGATGATGGTCCTTTGACAAAGACTGAATTTCTGCCTCTGGCCCATTGACAAAGGGTGGGGGCAGGAAGATGGGAGCTGCTTCGTCTTTAAAACATGCTTCTCCATTTCTCATCCAGGGAAACATAATATTCTGCCTTTTTAATATTTCCCAAAATATTTCATTCCTCTAGGAAAGGGGTGGGTGTTACCTTCCTACAGCTTCTCATCCAAGAAGCTTCTTCAGCTCTGAAGGATGGTAGGGAATGGAAGGATTGATATTCCTTGCAGACAGCTGGTCCTTTGTATCTTTTTAGAGGGTCATTGAAGCACTTAGAGGTTTATCTGCACCACTCAGGGTCCCCTGAGTAGTGCAAATGGTTCCTGTAGCCTGCAATTTTTCCTCTGGAAACCCATTTCTACTCCCACCCCATTCCAAGGGTCTTCATCCCAAATTGTATAGCTAAAAAGTCTGTAGAGATCCTCAGTCCTCCAGGTCGTGGTTCTCCCAAAAGTGCTTTTTGTTTTTTTTCCAAGGAGGCAACTGGACTTTCTGATTTATTTTTTCTTTTGAAGAAGTTTTGCTTCTCATCCAAGAAGCCTCTTCAGCTCTGACTGGATGATGGTGGGGAATGGAAGGCCGCAAAGGACCAGCTGTCTGCAAGGAATATCAATCCTTCCCTTCCCCTCCATCATCCAGTCAGCACTGAAGAAGCTGCTTGGATGAGAAGTGAAACGTCTTCAAAAGAAAAAAACCAGGAAGTCCAGTTGCCTCCTTGGGAAAAAAACAAAAAGCACCTGAATTATTTAATTTAATTTAATTAATTCCATTGATATGCCGCCCCTCTCCGAAGACTCAGGGCGACCTTTGGGACTTGGTGGGGCTGTTGCAGCATCCAAAACCTCTTTTGAATTGATCTGCCTCGCTTGTTCTTTCCTAGCCCTGGAGAAGGCGCCTCCTCCAGGGACGGAGCTTCCCTTCCCCGCCAGCCGTCCGCCCAGCCGGTGCTGAAGGGGCTCCTTGGATGGGAAGCCGGCGGGGGCTCCTCCGCGGGTGGAGGGCCTCTGGGGACCCGCAGCCTTGGCTGCTCCGAGGCGCTTCGCGCAGCCGCGGCGGTCGCTCCCTTTTCGGGGGGGTCTCGCTCTCTCTCGCTCTGCCCCCTTGGAAGGGGAGGGGGAGGAGGAGGAGGGGCGGGCGGACCCGCAGGAGCAGCCGCTGCGGCGAGCCGGCGGCGGAGGGAGGCCTGGGCTGCCTCGCCCCTCGCCCGCCTCCCTCCCTCCGCTTCGCCGGCCCCGTCCTCGCGCAGCGCCGCCTCCCCCCGCCGGGGGCTTTCCGGGAGCGCTGGGGCCGGAGCCGGCCAGGGCAGCCCAGCATGCGGCGGCTCCGGAGGTTGGTGCAGCTGGTGGTTTTCTGCCCGCTCTCCAAAGGCCTGCAGGTGAGCCGGCGGGGAGGAAGGAGAGGGGGAGGGAGGAAGAGGAGGAGGAGGAGGAAGAAAAGGAGGAAGAGGAGGAGGGAGAAAGAGGAGGGGGAGAAGGAGGAGGAAGAAGAGGGAGGAAGAAGAAGAGGAAAATGAAGAAGAGGAAGAGGAAGAGGAAGAAGAGGGAGGAGGAGGAGGGGAGGGGGAGGAGGAGGAGGGGAGGGAGGAAGAGGGAGGAGGACAAAGAAGAGGAGGAGGAGGAGGAGGGAAGGAGGAAGAAGTGGAAGAGGGGAGGGAGGAAGAGGAAGGAAAAGGAGGAAGAGGAGGGGTGGGGGAGGAGGAGGAGGGGAGGGAGGAAGAGGGAGGAGGACAAAGAAGAGGAGGAGGAGGGAAGGAGGAAGAAGTGGAAGAGGAGGGGAGGGAAGAAGAGGGAGGAAAAGGAGGAAGAGGAAGGGAGGGGAGGGAGGAAGAGGGAGAGGAGGGGGGAGGAGGAAGAGGAGGAGGAGGGGAGGGGGATGAGGAGGCAGTGGTGGAGGGGTCTCTGGTAGGGATCGAGGGTGGCGCAGGAGGGGGGGCTTTGCTGCAAACAGGGCTGCTTGGCCCCTCCGGCCTTCTGCCAGCCCCAGGTTTCGGATGGGCATCGGGCCGCTTTGGGAAGTGCTGCCGGAGGTTGCAGCTTCTCTAGTTGGGTCGCACCTGGGACGAAGCCACCAGCCCTTCTTCTCCCCCCCCCCATCTCACCCATAACCACCACCCCCCATGACCCTCTAGGCTGGGCTGGGAGGCGTTGGGGGAGAGGGCCCTGGGCGTATTGCCCGGGGGGGGGCTGGCAACCGGGCCATCTCGTGAAACCAGAGCGGGTCTTAATGATTTCTGGGAGAGCGGCTGATTATTGGATAATCAATGATATTCTAGGGTTCAGGATGGGTCGTGTGAGCCCAGCCTACTGTGCCCCAAAGGCTGTTGAGCAAAGAGGCTCTTGATCTTTGCAAAAATCCACCTGATGCTCTTCCTCATAAGGGTGGGTGTGTGAGAGAGAGGGAGGGAGGGAGGGAAGGGGGGGAAGAGAGAGTAAGAGACCCTTTGCCTTGCTTTTTTGCAGCATTTGTCCCGATAGGAAAGAGCCTTAACATTAATTGTTCCCAATTGTTATCCTTCTCTTGTACTCTTCTTCTTCTCTACAGCTGGCTGAAGTTGGCCCCAAAACTTGAGATTGCAATACATATATATATATATATATAGCTATATTTTGCAGACCTAGGTGGAAAATCCAATGTGTTGCAAAGGCAGCTCAGCTCTTTGTTTCTTTGGTGTCCAGGAAGAGGAAGTAGTAGATACTCTGATTGGGGGTGGGGGTAGGGGGAGGTTGGGGGAGGGGTGCTGAAATGAAAGTCAGGACTATCCTAGGAATGACCTGCTGAAGGAAAACCACAGGCAAGCAGGAGGGATTTTCTACGAGGGAGTTTAGAAGCCCACATGGGTCCTATTATTTATGATTATTTATCCTGGTTCTATTATTTATTAGCCCGGTAGAGATATAAAATTCGTTTGTTCCTGGGAACAAGATACTTCCTTTTTGCAGGAGTCATAATGGGAAGGAAGACCGAGTCCTTGGCAATCTTTCCCTCCCATAAATTCTGAAAAAAAATATGTGCATTTCCTACCAGGGAACGATCAGGATTTTTTTTAAAAAAAATTTGATTTATAGGCCGCCCTTCTCCGAAGACTCAGGGCGGCTTACAATGCACTAAGCAATAGCCTTCATCCTTTTGTATATTTATACAAAGTCAGCTTATTGCCCCCACAAACTGGGTCCTCATTT